>NC_047660.1:8026658-8372703 GCF_011762505.2 Arvicanthis niloticus | reverse complement strand
GTGTGGGAGTGACCAGGAAGGGGAGAGACATTTGGGATGTAATTAATTAATTATTTTATTAAATACCAACCAAACGTTTATTCTTTCTTTGAGAAAGCAACTGTTGGCGAAGGACATGGGAAAACTCAGAAAAACATCAGCTTTGATGAACATTCAGGGGAAGATTGGAAGTAAAAGAGATCAAATTAACAAGAGAAATATGTTACCAGAAAAGCAAAGGTATAGTTTTAAAGGGATTAAAGGTTGTTGAAGTCACCCTGGAAATGACCACATAATGAACTGCATCTATATGGGGCAGCATATTGTTCAATTTGTTTTTATTATACAATTACAATGATATCCATAAATCTGATAGTCTAAGTATTTCCTTAGTTTCCTAAATGGAAATAAATATTTGCATCATGACTTATCTAAAATCTACTATGTATCCTAAACTATTCACATGGCACGGAAATCTTCATTGTTTTTCAGCAACTGTTTTTGAACACACAGAACCAGAACATTCTCATGGGATACCAGAATGGATCCAAAATTACTTTGATATTTCTTTATTCAAAAATATGTACATGGTAGACAGACCCATAACTGTGTTGCATCCATATCTCTCCTACTATTCATTGTGTGTTTTCAGGGGCATGCTTAACATACTGAAGGGCTTGTATAGGGAGAGTCTAGAACTTCCTGCTATAACAGAGCATCAAGACCAGGCAGCTGAGAGGGACTTGAGCCTTCTACACAGCACTGCACTCATGACCCCTGGATTCATAGAAATGAGTTGGAAATTTTATGTCAACAGATTGATACCTCATTCCTCACTCTCCGGGGTTTATTGAAGTTTTTTGGGGGTGGGGTGGGGGTAGAGTTGGAGGCAAATTCTTGCTTACTCTCAACATAGGCATAAGGTTAGGATGACATACCAAATAGTCAAACACTATCCTTGATTATTTTAGCAAATACCTTGGGGAAAGGGCCTCTAGGGAACTATTAGCCAAAACAACTAAAGATAGAGTCTATCAATGAACAGGTGTGTCAAATAACAATGTAAACTCAGGAAAAGGCTTGGGACATTGCCACTCCTGCAATGGCTGTATCTTTATCGATCAGCAACTGTTTGTCTGTTTTTCTATGGTGAGTTGAGAGCTGTTTGTTTTTAAGGTTCCTGCAGAATGAAGGAGACAGGCACGAGTGTGGAGCATATAAAATATTACAAAGCTTAGAGAGGTCTGCATGAGGAAATGCTCCTTAATTTACCTGGATCTGCAAAAATAACTTCTGATGGTTTCTCCGGAGTTGTTGACGATTTGTGAAGTAGGTATGGAAAGGTCTCTACATTCCTGAAATGAGGATATCCTTCATGTTTTTGAACACATTCTCACTCAGAAGATTGTGGTCATGTATAGTCCTTATTCATCAAAAGACATTCTAGAGAGAACTCCAATACTCTTATTGTAGAAGTCAGCAAGGACATGGGGTGTATTTAATAGCATTCCTTCACTGAAAGGGCTGTGCGTTCAAGTAAGAAAAAGTCAAAAGTTTGGAAATATTCCTTCAAGTTGTCTGATGGGGGTCCTTCTAAAAAGAGTAGGTTCTACACAGAGGTCACTACTCAAGTGGTTAATTCAAATGATTGATAAATCTGATGTGACCTCTCTAACACTGTGAAATCCAGAATAATTTTGTAGTCTATAAAGTCCTTTACAGTGACATTGCAGATGACAACAGCACTGTTTTCATGAAAATATAGATGTGACAAAAACTACTGGAATTAGGTCAAGCACAAAGCTCACCTATGTATTTTGCTCAATTTTTTTTTTTTTTAAAGAACTCATTGCATTGAAGAATAAAAAATCATCAGAATGGAGTTTTGCACTGTTTTTTTTTTTTTTGTTTAATTTCAAATAGTTTTAGTATATTTTTAAGTTATTAATAGACTTTTATTTTGTCCCATGCCAGTGATGGTCATTAAAATAATTTACTTTGATGAGACAAACAATTCCTCTTAGGTCAATTGTGAGGGGAATTCATAACTATTGATCATTTTAATTGAATTTTATCCTCAGAGCTGTAGTGTGGGATCTGAATTCACAATTTGTAATTTGCAAGTAATCAATTAAGTTTATTTAAATGCACATGCCTAAAAAGACATGAGAAAAGGGAACAGCATTCCAGCCTGAACCTGTGCATTTAGCACACTCCTAAGTCACTGCAGTGTATCCATGGAAGAGACGCAAACCCATGATTCCTTGCGTAACTTGTTTTTAGATTTACCAAATACTTAAAAACACTTTAAAAGTATTTTGTTAGTATTTAATACTCAAAAATAATTTTAAAAGTATTTTGATTTACATTAAATAATTTAAAAGTATTGTTAAAGTGTGAATATGAACTTTCAATGTATTCCCTCAACCTTTTAAATATATAATGTTTCTGAACATTTGTCATCCTGGGATGCTGTTCATAAAAGTGATCTTGGCATGACTGAGGATAAAAGCTCTCTCTTTAAGCTCTTTCTACCAAAACTAGTGAAGTTTTTTGTGTATTTTTTCACTTAGATTTACGATATACCTGGAAACCCCAAAGACAAATTATTCCTGGACTCTTGTATATTTTCTCATGAATTTTTTTGTAATGTTTTTAGTTTTATAATATATTCTTTATTTATTTTTATTTATTTATTTATTTTTACACTCCAGATTTTAGTCCCTGTCCCCTGTACACCCTCTGACTCAGTTGAATGAATTCAAGATAATTCTGAATCCTTCTGGATCAGCACAAGAAAACATTTTGTTGTTGTTGTTATTTTTACTGGATTACCATAAAAATGAACATTCTTTTTCTCAAAACGTTCAGTTTGTAGATGATAGTTATGATTGCCAAGAACTGGAAACAGATATTCCGAAACAAAAGTTTTTATGTTTCTTTATAATAATGTTTGTGTCTCTCTGTTTATATTTATTTATAGAATAAATAATGAAAGCATAGGTAGAGTACAGTACATGTCTATGAGAACATGAAATGCCACAAATTAAGACAATATATACAGTACTGTAGCACAATTACTTAATTAAATAATTTTAGTTGGTTTTGTTGCCTTGATCCATGTCTCATTTCTCTGCATCTTCATCCAAGCCACTTCTTTTTTAATCTCCCACCCCTTTTTAAACCCAGCCTATGTTGGTTTAAACTATGCATGAGCAGATTTGTTTTTGAAATGATCAAATCCACCCAAACCAATTCCTCCAAATTGCATGATTTTTCCATGACAAAGTTTTAACTTATTAACCAATCATATATTTTTCCATCCAGTTTTGGTGTAAGAGAATATTCTGTTTCCAGGACCCTTTTTTGGGTCTGACATAAGCACTATGCCAGCAACTTGACTGCATTTATCATCCCCTTCTTTGTTACATGTATTCTGGAACACTCTATTGGGTTATCTTTACATTTTTTAATAGATTTTTTTTGACTTCTTCCATTCTAAAATTTTATCAATCTTGGCAATAATCACATACATGAAACAATTCACATAAATGCTTATGTTTGCTGTTTGCTGGACGAAAGTGAATAATAATAAATTATACTGAAACAGGTGTATTTCCATTTAGTTCTTTGAATTACAGATGTATTTCCCAGTTTTACATAAGTCAACAATAATGTAATCGTTACAACTACATTTCAAGGAAAGAATTATTAAACCTTTATAAGAGATTATGAAGCCATTTTGAATTCAACGTATCAGGTAAATCAAATTATAAATTACATGTCCCCATGCTGTATTTTCGCCCAGGCCTTTTAAGGATCCTGGTTCCTTTCCTACCTGTTCTAGCTAGGGGATGCTTCAAGGTTTCTATGTTCACTTTTCTAGCACAGATATTCTTTCCCTTGTCACTCAATATGATTTTCCTTATATATGATCCTAATATTAGTATGACCCTTATCAGAACTATTCTAGCATTTTTCCCTATACAGATCATCTGTAACCAAATCTAAGTGTAGAAGCAGCATTTTCTCTTGTGGACTTCAACCTCCTCACAACTTCTAAACATTCTTCTCTTGATTCAACTGCTATCATTGATTTCTATTCTTTAAAAATCATTGCCCTGATCATTTAAATGCTTGTTTTCATATCTAGTATTTTTTAGACACACAGGCACTGTTACATCAACTTTAATGCTCAAAGGTTTACTAACTCCATCTCCGCACATATTCCTAATGTATAAGCATCTTTTCCCATCGAAATAATAAATCTTCCCTCCTCTGTTATCGTTTCTATAAACTAAGCTCTAGCAAACCCTCTTCTTTACGATAACCAATCTTCTAGATCTCTGTAGCTGCTTGTTTTCTTTTCTATATTTAGATGTTTACTAGTCCTTCACATTTTCTCATTAGTGCTTTCTAACTGATGCTTGGCATTCGTCTAAGCAAATCATTTCTTTCAGTTGTCACTTTATCAACCTTTCATGTATAATTAATTTCTTATGGACCTTTCAATTGACTATTTAGAAATATCTTTTACTTTTTTAATTGTAGGTACTAAAACTAAACTCAATAAGATACTGAGCTATGGGTGCCATACTTGTAGAATAGTGAACACTAACATAGTAGAAAAACATTAATTTAATGTTTTTCTGTGGTTTTAAATGTGTTAAAGTCAGTGTGTGTGTGTTTTCTTCAATACTGAAGTGTTTTATGACTACAAAATATAAGATCAATTGAAATTTACAATGCACTAACCTGCTATTAATTTTGATGTTTGGTGATAAAATTTAATTTAAGCTAGATCACTTATTTCATTAATAGAATAGTCTACTTCATATATTCCTGAGCACACATGCAATTAAACCTCATGGCTAGAAAACTTACAAAAGTATCAGCAATAGCTGATATTTAAAAGGACAAGTAATAAGTTTAATAAATATACTACTAGAAATGAAAGGATACATTAATATCCTGGAATTTTATTTAAAACATGTAATTTCTAACAGCAATGACTTCAGACAAAACAAATTATTTTGGTTATACAGACTGTGAAAGCCATTTATAGACTGGAGGCTTTTTTTGATGATTTCAGATATTAGATAGTAAGAAAAGAAAAACCCACAGGATTAATTTGATTCTGCATTATAAGCCCTACATCATCACTATTTCCTATATAGGCAAATAGAAGCAGAATAAATCATTAGGTGATAAAAGGGCATTCCTATCCACTTTAATCTTTTACATCTGCTTATCTCTTCCTAGACTTCTTGAACTTGAATGTATGAGCTTAATAGCGTTTGGCACAGAAGGTCTGCTAAAAGTCAGGTGAGCCATGTTGGCTACAAACCTGCCGTGGTTCTTCTTATCATCTGTGAGTTATTCTGTCCATCATAGTGTCTCTAATGGGATTTCGTCACTGACAGATGATAAGCTGTTTCTTTCTCAGTAGAAATGAATAAATGAGAGTGAATTTGAAGGGAAAAAGGCCATGTGTATCTTTCAACCATCAGAATATAAAGGGAAAATTGGTACTTGCCTTTTAGTAGTTTGTAATACAAACGACAAGGCACTAATTTAGCTGTGTTTATTGGAACTAAGCAATAGCAGTCTTAGTGAGTTTTTCTCAAGTTGGAGGATAAGAAAGGGTTCAGATATCATAGACTTGACCCCAGTATTCTAACTGATAATTTATCACTCTCTCTTCTTAGTTGTAAAATTAATCTTAGCCAAATAAGGAGATGGGTGTTTTTCAGACTATAGATATCTTTTTGCTGTCACATGCCCATTATTGTACAGATTTAACATTTTGTCTTCAAAGCCATCCTGAGCTATGTGGTGAGTTCGGGGGGGGGAGTGTGGCCTACATAGGGAGATTTTGTCTCAAAAAATAAAAAAATTCCCCCTAATAATACAAAGAAACTTGCAAAACAAGCCAAAGTGCACAAAAACCAGTGAGATCAAAGGACACAAATCGTCTGGAAGGACGAGAGTTGGTCCCTATACATACAATAATACTAAGAACTGAAGGTTATTTGAAATATGGTGTTTGATGGTCAAGAGTAAGATCTCCAAACATTCATAATCACTTGGATCAAAAGTAGCAAGAATCAAACTTTTAGCATTAACCAACTAGTCAGACGATGAGTCCCACAGCCACAGGTTTAAGTAGGAAAAGATTCCATATCTTCCATAGGGCAGAGATACAGTGTGGGTTACGATTGCTTACAGAAACAGGGCTTTTCTAAAGAGCACCCAGAAAAATTTGGTGGTTGAATAGCAGTCTCAAAAATAACAGGAAGAATTTGAGCTTGAAATGCCAAGAATGGAAACATCACCTTACAAGTTAAGTTATACATCAGAACAATCACAGCACATGTTCCCTACAGACAGAAAACTGATCATCACTGGGACAATAAAACAGCATGGAAACTGCATTAAGAAGCGATGTTCAAATAAAGGGAAATTGTAAATAAATTGGTCTCCTGAACATATGTGGAAAATATCCATGTTCTTTATTTTAACTTTTTTTGTTTTCCTTTAAAATTGTTTTATTTTGCTTTTAGTGTAAGTATTAGTGTTATATGCTACAATTGCATGTGCATTATTCCACATTATTCCTTAACGTTTTGAAGTATAGGGAGTGTCCAGGTGTTCAGAGGTCTCTATAAATTGGCTAAGTTTTAGAAGCTATGCTTTGTGCTTCCCACAATTATAGTTAACTCAGTCATTCTGGATTTCTGACGGGGTTGAAAACTTATAGCCTCATAGCCAATCCTGGCTAATTTACCCTGAGAGAAAAGATTTGAGTGGATGGTCATCAGCTGACATTCATCCTAAAGCCAGGTTCAGAACTAAATGTTTTAGTTAGGATAGATGACAGAGGTGCTGGTTAGTCAACAAAATGATGGACTGGGTATTGGGACTATCTTGTACCTCGCTGGTACAAATCGGCATAATTATGCTCTAATTGTATTTTGAGAGAAAAGTTTCATTTTAACAGGAAGGGTGGTATGTAGGAGGAGCTGAGGTGGGAGGAGTACTGTGAGGAAGAGAAGGAGTAAGAAGAGGAGGAGAAGAAGGAGAGGAGAAGCTAGGTGATGAAGGAGACAAAGAGGGGGGGGAGACAGGGAGGCAGATGTTCATGTATCTCCACCAGTCAAAGATAGTTGATATATCTAGGTTGGGTAGTGGGTTATACCTCTGATTGAGCAATACCAAACTTATAAAGCCTATGATTAACATTTTTTTTAAAAAAATGTATAAATGCAAAAAAGGAAAAGGGGGTATGGGATAGAGGTTTCCTAAGGGGGGCGGGGAATGGGGAAAAGGGATGGCATCTGAAGTGTAAATAAAATATCTAGTAAAAAAATGGAAAAAAAAAAAGAAAGAGCCACTCATTGAGCCTGGAGTTCATTTGTTGTCAGCAAGCTACAGAGTGGTCCTTTCATCTCTCAGTCCAGAGCAATACAGTTACAGGGCTGCACACCCACACAAAAAAATTTTATGTGGGCACTGGAAACTCAAACAGGCTCTCCTGAGTGTGCAGCAAGTAATTTTACCCATTAAGACATCTTGACAGCTCCTCAGATTTTTAGTTTCTTGTAGCTTCATGTAGCCAAGGTTGTCTTTAAATTTCACATGTAGCTGAAGAGGGCCTTGAGTACCCAATCTCCCTCATTCGACCTTCCGTGTATTAGGATTATAGGCCTGCATCACTGTGCTCAATGCAAAGGTAATCCTTGACAAACAAGGGAGGGAGTGTTCAAGAGTAAACTGCTATCTAGGAAGACCTGGATAACAACTCTTCTTCAAGTGTACTATCATATTGTCCTTAGACAGCTAAGGATATTAGGCTCAGTAAAGCTATATCCTCCTGCAAACTCCCCCAAGTCTGCATTCCCTTTTATTTCATTAGCTTTATAGAGCCTGGCCTCCTTTGATGACTAATGATTGTATAATAGAGATATTTTGGAGAACTGGGGTGGTGCAAAACAGAGAGTAGGTTGAAGCTGATTATTGTAGGGTTATGCCCGTATGAGCATTTTGGAAAGCACTGTGTACACATCTGTACAACGAAGACTTCAGGACAGTGTTTATGGAGAAGAAAGGCAGCAAAGGCGGTTGTTTCGAGGAAGTTTTAAAGATAAGAACAAAAAATATTTGCAGAGTTTACATCAAATAGTGGTAAACATGAGGGTATTGTATCCATAGAGAAGCACTTATACCTATTTCTATGACAGCTGTTACATAAGTGGCTTTTGTAGTAAGTATACATTTGCTCCTACCACTTGTCTCCCTAATGGAATGTGCTAAGTTCCAAGAACATCATTTCAAGTCTTTGAATAGAACTGGGTCAATTCGTAAAGTACACAGTGAGCACTTTGTGAATCAGCAATAGTATTTACACTTTTTTTCTTCATGGACACCTTCACTTTTCCTGGATATACAGGTAAATACATGACAGAGAAGAAAACCTTTGTGATGGCTCAGTTTTATATCACAGTCATCTTCTGTTTCAATGTTTTTTTGACATGACTGTAATCTTACAGTTATACAGTTTTATGGAATATTGATGACCAGTGTTTGCCATAACTTCAACTCTTATCCCTATTTTGAGTTATCAAACAAAGAAAAATTAAGTGTATGTGAATTTCATATAACCACTGTAACAGTATTACTTAAGAAATACATATCTATTTAATATTTTATAAAGAGTCCTAAAGGTAATATCTCCTTGTTAATAATTTTGCTTCAGATATGACTTTTCTATCAGTCAGTTAATGTGACTATCTTCAGTGTTAAGCCTGAACATTGTTTTCCACATGCCTAAGCAATTTAATACATTGCAATAAAGTTAAGAATTCATGTTTATCTTGTGACTTGAGAAGCCTTTTGAACCCATTTGTCTCAGTGTGAAATGTGAAAGATATATTAAGATACTTTCTGCAAATGTCACATGTAAGTAATCACAAGGAGAATCTCAGTAAAGAGTGCTATGCATCTAAATCATAACCCATGGACATGGAATTATTTTCATTACTGCTTTTGGAAAGCAAAATATAGTTACCTTTGAGAATATAAGATCATTTGGTAAGGATCTTTGAATGCATGCTCTGAGCAGGAAACATTAGGAAGTGGTTGGCAAAAGAAAGATATATTCCATCAACATAGAAAGACAATGGCAATCTGTAGGATAGCACTTGACACAAAAGAGTTGCATATTTCAGAAAAGTAAATGAAAACTAAAGATAAACATTTCTTCCTTTAGAATGTCTACAGTTGGCCTCTGGAATAATTGCTTAGATTATCATGGACACATGGAAAATTCAGAAACTGTTGCTATAGGTGCTATTGACATTTGGGGACTTCATGATTTTAAACATAGATCATAACTCTCCTCATTTCCTTAAACAGGCTATTACCAGGAATATTAATAGTTGAAAACAGCATTAAGATTTAACAGTCGTACTAGTACAACATGAGTAAAATTGTAAATGAAGGAACCAGTCTTCAAGCTATTCTTTTTCTTGATTAACTCAGTATACAGCAGCAACTAGAAACCCTTTACTGGAGAGTATCATCCCGCCCCTTTATGAATACTCAAGGAGTAAGCATATTAGCACCTGGATGCATGTATATACACATCCACATTTGTGAAATCACATACATGCACACACAAAGCCCTTCTTTATACTTTCATTGAATGTCTTTCTGTTCCCCAGAGCTTTGACCTTTACACCCAGACTGAAAGCATTACTTTGTCAAGTGATCTTCCTTTAGTCATCTCTGACTGACCAGTGTTTTTCCAGGAGACAGAAAAGTTCATGCCAGCAAATAAATTGTGTACTATTATAGGACTAAAGACTAAAATTCTAGCATGCTGTGAACAGCCTGTTGTAATAAAGAAGAGAGAACAAGAAGGTTGTTACTGAAGAGTTAGTTTTCATCTTTTCATCTTTACCTCATTCCTGGGTGATTATATATATACATTGTATATATATAATATATATCACACACACACACATGCACCCAGTTTTCAGAAATAGAGTTATTGTTCTCTGTCTTGATGAGTTATAAAGTAGAAAAGGCTAAACTCATAAGACAACGTAACATTAGGGAATAACTTTTGTTTTAATAATTTTATTTCTTTTCCTTGTATTGGAAATAGTTACTTTTCTCCCGTGGTGTATCCTAATCATGGTTTCCTCTCGTGTACAGCTTCGAGTTTCTAACCACCAGCCCTTCTCTACAGACCTACCCCTTTTTTTTATCTCTCTCTAGAATACAAATAGGCTTCTAAGAAATAATAATAAGATAAAGTACAATAAGTTTAAACAAAGGCTACAGTTTTCAAATTGGATAAAACAAACACACAGAAGGAAAAGAGGGCAAGGAAAATGACAAGAAACAGATATATAGACTCAGATACCTATTTATTCACACAGTCAGAAATCTCATAAAACTAATTCCTGGAAGCAAGAATATATAAAAGACTTATAAGTTAGAAAGATAGAAGAAAAAGTATATAAATAAATAAATAAATAAGATATATTTTTAAATGGAAAATCCCTGACAGGACATTATGAGAGACAGAGCCACCAAAGATGCTGTTGAGTGTGTCTTCTATGATGGGGCATGTAGCCTAGCCTTAAGAGTATTTTGTTTTCTCAGTAAGACTTCCTTGGAGAAAGCTAAATATTTATTTGCAAGTTAATAGCAATTGGAGATGGCTTCTCAGTGGGTGGGGGCATGTGTCCAGTTCTCCTTTCAGCTCTAGGACCTCATCTGGTACATATCCAAATGGGACCTTTGCATGCTGCCTCAGCCTCTGGGTGTTCTTATGTGTGTTCATCCTGTTTCTTTAGAGGGTCTTTTCTTCTTAGTATCCTTATAAGGACCTATCTGGTCCTTATACTTTCTTGATTTTATGTTTTCTTATCTACAGGGTTCCCTGAGCCCAGAGAGAAGGGATTTCATGGAAAAATCCCATTTAGGACTTAGTGTTCCAAAGTCTCTAACTCTCTACATTTTGTCTGCCTGTGGTTCTCTGTATTTGGTCAATGCTGCTACAGGAAGAGGTTTCTCTGATAATGGACTAGCAAAACACTGATCTATAAGTATATCAGAATGTCATCAGGAGTCATTTTATGTAGGGCAGTGGACTGTGCCAGGAAACTTGGTAAAAGGTTGAGTTGGTTGGAAGACCCAGAACCTCATATGAGAAAACTATAAGAGCTTAACTTGCTTTTGACCAGGTCTTATCACATGACCACAGCACCCCATGGAGTAGATCCTGACCATCAGTCACATAGGGGTAGTAGCCCCAACCCACTCCACATGCAGATGAGGCATTGTGAACATCTCAGACTAAGCCACTAGAAAGCATCTGCTGTCAGACCCCAACCCACCCCAAAATGTTTATGAGATTCTATCCAGAATGAATAAAGGTGTGAGAATTACTCTGTCACATATCATCTGAGAGCTTCTGTCACATAAGAGCTTTTTCCAGGAGAAAGCCCTGCTCACTGAGGTCACTTCCTATCTGGTGGCCCTGACCTGGGTTCCTGGCTACTCTACCCCTCACTTACCAGCCAAGCAACCCCTGCTGGCTCTGCACAGCACAGCATCTTGCAGACTTCAGAGCAGTAGAGACTGTAGCAACTAAGGTGGTGGCATTTCCCTCTCTCTGCTCACACGGCCAGCCTGCCTGACATTGGTGTTTTGCCTGGATATGTCTGTGTGATATGTGTCAGATTTCCTAAAACTGGAGTTACAGACAGTTGTGAGCTGGAATGTAGGTGTTGAGAATTAAACCAAACTTCTCTGGAAGAGCAGCCAGGGCTCTTAACTTTGTCTTTAGTCCCACAAAATGAAATCTCAAAGTACTTTTGATTTGCATATTCCTGATAGCTTGATCATTTTGAGTATTTTTTTAGTGTTTCCCAGCCATTTGAGTTTCCTCTATTGATAATTTTCTAATTTTTCAGTTTTTATTTAGAATTAGTCTTTTTTTATATATCCAGTTCCTTGAGTTATTTACATAATTTGGATCTTGGCTCTCTTTTGGATGTGGAGTTGGTAAAATTACTTTCTCGTTCTGTAGACAGCTATTTTGTCTGAATGATGATGTCCTTTGATGAGCAGAATTTTCTCAATTTCATGAGGCCCATATATATATTTGATCTTATTGTCTGTTCTAGCATTGCTATATTTGGAAAGTTGATTTTTTTGGAGGGGGGCTGCTAACAGGTTCAAGCCAATTCCCCATTGTTCTTCTACCAGGCTCAGTGTATCAGGTTTTATGTTGATGTCTTTGATCCTTTGGAGTTGAGTTTTGTTCAGGGTGATAAGAATGGCTATGTTTGCATTCTTCCACATCCACCCATCTAATTTCACCAGCATCATTTGTTGAAGCTGGTGTGTGTGTGTGTGTGTGTGTGTGTGTGTGTGTGTGTGTGTGTATATCTGTCTTCTTTATAAGAAATCAGGCATCCACAGGTATGGATTTATGATTGAGTCATCAATTTGATTCCGGTGATCAACATGCCCATTTGTCTGCCAATGCCATCCTGTTTTTATTACTATAGCTCTGTAGTGCCAGTAGTACCAGTTGAGCCCAGGTTGGATGATACCTCGAGAAGTACTTTTATTATTCAATATTATTTTAGCTATATCGTTTTTCTAATGTTTTCATATAAAACTGAAAATTTTTCTTTTCAATATCTACACAGAGTTGTGTTGGAATTTTGATGGAGATTACATTGAATGAGTATGTTGGTTTTTGTTCAATGGTCATTATTACTAAATTAATCCTACCAATCCATGAACATGGGCTTTTCAACTTTCTATCTTCTGATGTCTTCATTTCCTTTCTCCAATGTCTTAAAGTTCTTATCATCCAAGTCTTTCATTTGCTTTGTTAGAGTTAACCAAGGATACTTTAAATAACTTTAGGCTATTGTAAAAGGTGTCTGTTTTATGATTTGTTGCTCAGGCTGATTGTCATTTGTATATCAGAGGGCTACTGATTTTATGCATAGATTTTGTATTCAGCTACTTTGATGAAAATGTTTATCAGCTATAGGAGTTTTTCTGTGGAAATTTTATGGTCATTAAAGTATGCTGTCATACCATCCGAACAGAAAGATACTTCAACTTTTTCCTTTCCAATTTGTATCCCTTGCTCTCCTTTAGTTATCTTATTGCTCCAGATAAGGCTTCATTTACTATAATAAATAAAATTGGAGAAAGTGGGCAGCCTAGACTTGTTCCTGATTTTAGTGCAATTATTTTGCATTTCCTGCTACTTAAGTTGATATCAGTTATGGGTGTGGGAAAACCCTGCGAATTAAGGTCATAATCTAGTTTTGAGCTCAACACAAAATGGAAAACTTTCCTTATCAGCAGGGAGATATGTCCAGTTCTCTTGCTCTTCCCTAACCTATCCCAATCCCTCATAATCTCTACCTGGGCAAACCTACAAGAACCTGCCCAGCCTGGGATTCCTGGAACCTTCTAGGCATTTCTAGTAGTTTAAACTCCAGCCAATGAAATTTCACCCTAAGAAGAACCTTTTCCCACTTTCCAAGTTTCACATATGTAGCCTTGGTTCACCCAAAAAAAGTATATGTCTACAAGCCCACCCTGAGTAGAAGTATATGCACAAACTATGATTGTCTAAGAAAGCTGTTTCACTGAAGATAGTCAGAAAAAGACCTTTGTCTAAAAGAGCTATACCACTAAGAACCTTAGTGAAGGCCTCCCCCATCTCCTATCATATACCTGGATTCTGAAGGTACCACCTCTTCTGGACTCTGCTTCATTCTTTCAGACTGGTGTGCAATGGCATCTGGGAACCCTGAGAGGAAGGAAGTAAAGGCATGGAGCCACAGCTGGACCTCAACACACACACCACAATGGGCTAGCTGTAAATTACCTTTAATATGTTGTATTCATAGTCTGTCCAGGACTAATATCAAGAAGGGGTGTTTGAATTTTTCAAAGGCATTTTCTATATTTAATAAAGTTGTTCTCAACATTTTTAATATTGTGACCCTTTAATACGGGTCCTTGTGTTGTGGTGATCTTCCAATAATTTTTGTTGTTACTTCATAACTTATAATTTGCTATTGTTATGAATCCAAATGTAATATATTTTCAGATATGCTGTTAAGTTGCTAGCATGAGATATGTCTATTTTTAATGTAGGCATATAATTCTATGAATTTGAATTTTTGAACTACCTTCATTGTGCCTCATGAATTTTGTTATGTTGTGTATTCATTTTCATTAAATTCTTGATTACTTTTAATTTCTTTCTTAATTTCTGTTGAGCTATTTCTCATTCAGCAGAGAGTTGTTTGGTTTCCATGAGGCTGTCAGCTTTCTGTTGCTTTGGTTGATATTGATATTCAGCTTTACTTTGTGGTGATCAGATAGGATTCAAAGTGTTACTTCAATTTCCTGCTATCTGCTTAGACTAGCTTTGTGTCCAAGTATATGATCAGTTTTGGATAAAGTTTCATGAGGTGCTGAGAAAAAGGCATGTACTTTTGTGCTTGGGGGAGATGTTCTATAAATATTTGTTAGGTCCATTTGACTTATAATGTCAGTTAGCTCCAACACTGGAATTCTTGTCTGTTGGCAATGGGGTATTTGACATCTCCTACTATCAGGGTGTCAGGGTCAATATGTGATTTAAACTGTAATAGGATTCATTCACAAACTTTGGTGTCAATGTGTTGGGTGCATAGATGTTAGTAATTGCAATGCCCACTTGGTGGATTTTTTCCTTTGATGAATAGAGACAGTATACTTTCCTACCTCATCCGACTAGTTTTGTTTAAAGTCTATATTGTCAGATATTAAAGTATTACACTGGTTTCCTTCTTAGGTATTCTTGTTTGAAATATCTTTTTCCATCTTTTACCCAGAGGTAACGACTATCCTTGAAGCTAAGATGTCTTTTTTCATTATGCAGATGGATGTATATATATCTTATTTTCACATTCATTCTGTTAATATGTGTCTTTTTATTGGAAAATTGAGACTATCAATGTTGAGAGATATTAATGAGCAGTGTTTTTTTATTCATATTGTTTTGGTTTGTGTGTGTGTGTGTGTGTGTGTGTGTGTGTGTGTGTGCGCGCGCGCGCGCGCATGTGCATGCATGTGTACACACACTTGAGAACACGTGAGTGTGTTCCGTAGTTTGATTGGCTGGTCTTTTATTCATTCATTGTGTTTTCTTGGATACTGTTAACCATTTTAGATTGTGGTTATTCTTCTAGCAATTCCTGTTGGTCTAGATTTTTAGATACATACTGCTTAAATTTGGTTTTATCATAGAATGTCTTATTTTTTTCATCTAGTGTGATTGAAAGTTTTGAAGAATATAGTATTCTAGGATGATGTCCATGGTCTCTTAGAGTCTTTAGAACATCTTACTGGACCCTTCTGTCTTTCAAAGTCTCCAGTGGGAATCAGGTGTTATTCTGTTATGTTTGCATTTGTATATTAATTGGTTTTTATCCTTTGTAGTTTTAAATATTCTTTCTTTTATCTTTATGTTTCATGTTTTAATTATTATGTTCTAATAGGAATTTGTTTTTTGGTCCAGTCTATTTTGTGTTCTGTATTTTTCTTGTATCTTGATAGATGTCTTCTTCTTTAGGTTAGAGTAATTTTTTTATGTGATTTTGTTCAAAAATATTTCTAAGTCTTTGGGTTTCTTCTCGCTTCTACATTCCTATTATTTTTACATTTGACCTTTTCATGTTGTCTCATATTTCCTAAATGTTTTATGCTAGCAATTTTTAGATTTAATATTTGCTTTGGATGAATTATCACTTTCTCTTATGGCGTCTTCAGTGTCTGAGATTCTCTTTTTCATCTCTTGTATTCTGCTGGTGAGGCTTGTCTTTGAGGTTCCTGTTTGAATTTCTAAACTTTTTCATCTCCAGGTTTCTTTCAGTTTGGGTTTTCTTCATTGGTTCTACCTCCATTTCAAGTCATGAACACTTTTATTCTATTCTATCCAGTGCTAGTTTCTGGTTTGTATTTTCATAGATTCTTTTAAGAGATTTATTTAATTCCTATTTAGAGAACCTTTATCCTATTCACATTTGTATTTTATGGTTCTTGTCTTATCTAGCTACGTTGGAATTCCTGGGGTCTGCTGTAGTAGGTTGCTGGGCTCTAGTAAAGACATTATTATTATTATTATTACCACTACTCCTATTATTATTACTATTATTTGTTCCTTGTCTCCTGCCCTCTCTGGTTCTTAGGTGTATGTTCACTGTGTGTTCCTGATTAAGGAATTCTGGGGCTCAGCTTTGTGAGGCTTCTAGTGTTCAAGGTACAAATGTATTTCTAGATATTATGAGTTGACACTTAGGAATGAGGGTTTTCTAGGAGAGGTGGGGCTGGGGGTGTCCACAGAAAGGAGAAATGCAGTGTGTATATTCCACCAGGATCTGCTTAGTCTTCTGGGAATGGGTACAGAGAGTGAGGAGATGCCACAACAGACAGTAGACCTCAGGACTTGGCATAAGACTGAGTAATTAGACTGGAAGAAAAAGAGAAAGAGTGAAGATCTGAAGAACACAGACTTCCTAGGCTAAGAGTTGCTTGTCTGGTAGGCTTTGATGATGGGTTGACAGGGAATGCTTGCTGGAATTAGGTCCTGTGATAATAGGGTGAGTATGGAAGAAGGCTGGAGGAAAAGGTATGAATTACCATATGGAGACGGGGCAAAGAGGAAGGAAGGCTGCAGTAGCCCATCTGCTACAGAACTAGAGAGTAGAGCATATGATTTGGAGGAAAAGAGAGAAAGGAAATGATCCACAATTAGGTCACATGCTTCCATGGCTAGAGTGGCCTGTGGGTTCTCAGAAAATGCGATGAATGGGAAATAACTTTCAAAGTGAAAAACAAAACAAAATAAACAAACCAATGAAATGAAAACAACAACAAAAGTCCTTCCACATCTCTCATTATGTGTTTAGACACTAAGATAGCGATAAGCAAATAATTTGGGCCTGAGCTGTATGAGATAAGAAGGCACTTTGTTCTTTTCAATGGATTCCTTTTGTAAGCAGATTTATTCATAATTCACATCTATTGTCTGCTAAAGTTACTTCATATGCATTTTCATAGAATTTAACAGTTATATTTTTGTTTTTTATCTGTAAAATAAATTTAATTATATACACTGTTAAAAGTTAATTGCTTATTGATTTATTTCTTTTATTTTGTGTATGGCTGGTTTCTTGCATGTATGCCTCTATACCATTTGTGTGCAGTATGTGCAGGCCTGAGCCTGGAGTTACCGAAGTTTGTGAGCTCCACATGGCTGCTCAGATTCAAACCCTAGTTCTTTGGAAGAAAAGCCAGTGCTCTTATTTGCTGGGCTACCAATTCAGGCCCTGATATGTTCTCTCATTTAAACCCGAGATGGAGTTACAAGTCTTCCATGTGCTAGGGAAGAACTCCCACTGAGCTTCACCTTTACCCATTTTCTTCTTTTTATATAATATTTTTATTAATTTTTAAGTTAGATTTAGAATGCTGTCATTGACTGTTGAATGTTTTAAAGTTCACTAAAAGAACTCCATTTACTATATAAATTATATGCAATAGAATCCAAAATTTTGTTGTGTGGTTCCGCCATAGTAGAACTATAATCATTGCACATCATAATGTCACCACTGCCAATATCTGAATAACAGAAAATTCTTCACTTCATCTCCCAAATAATATTGTCTCATCAAATCACTTTGTATGGTGCTGCGCACACATACATGTATGCCTTCATATGATATTTACAATGTTGCTATAATGTGAATGTGGAGCAGTATGGTTTTATAGAAATGGTAAGTAATGTTAAAGGAGGGCCTGCTGGCAGCCCCTAACCCAGTATGACATGTACTTACGATCATTAATACTGGCTTAATTAGTAGTCCAGGATCTCTTTATTCTTTTACTCTTTTATTATTGGGTTGCTTTTCTAGTTGATGGGTATCAAGAGTATCATATGGTCACAAGATAATTTTATCACATGAGAAACTTGCTGACACCCCTCCTTACTGTGGCTTTTCTCTTTATTTTATATCTGTGTTTAGAATAGGGTAAACATGTAGTCCTGTATGTCATTTTCCTTTGTGAGTAGTTTTTTAGCTAAGAATGCTTAGACTAACATCTGGTTTGCAAAGGTAATTCTACTATGTTTCTATATAAGTTGATAGGTGTCATTGAAGTAACATTTGGGTGATATGTACAGAGATGTTTGAGTTTCATTGCTTGGGAGACAAACATCTAGTAGTTCTAGGACTGTCTCTTAAACATTGTCTTTATCCAGTGAGCCGCAATCTTTGTACCTTTTATAACAAGCAGGCATTCACATTTGATATTTCTAGATTTTTCCTCTCTTTTATTGATTTTACACCTCCATTTATCCATTGCTGCAGTCCCATGTCGCAAAGGTATAGAGTAACTCCAGGAGAAATGGTGTCTTGAACTTGGCCACTTTAAGCAAATGGTCATGGTCACTTTAAGTTTTCTACCTCCTTCCATATATTTTTTATAAAATTTAATTTGTTCCTGTTTACAATTGTGTTGGATATTTAAATAATAATGAATTATCTTAGGCCTGAGAAGTGTGAATATTAAGCTTTCCAAACCATGAACACCAGAAATCTTTCTATTACACTTTAATGTACTATTAAAGTATTACACATTATACTTTAATGTATTTATGTATTACAGTATTATGCTCTAGATGCTAAAATAGCTATTCTCTTTTCTTTTTTCAAGACAGGGTTTCTCTGTGTAGCCCTGGCTATCCTAGAACTCACTCTGTAGACCAGGCTGGCCTCAAATTCAGAAATCTGCCTGCCTCTGCCTCCCAAGTGCTGGGATTAAAGGTATGCACCACCACAGCCCAGCTAAAATAGCTATTCTTAACATTTAAGTTTTTTTAATTGGATATTATATTTACATTTCAGATTTTATTTCATTACCCCATTCCCCCCACCACCCAGGAACCTCCTATCCCATCTCCCCTTCTCCTGCTTCTATGAGGATGTGCCCCCACATACCCACCCACCTCCACCTCCCCACCCTCTAATTCCCCCTATACATAAGCCTGACGAGTTGTTTAATACAATAGTCAGGACAATTTCAGAGGGTTAGTCCATTATCATCATGGTGGAAAGCAGACAGGTATGATGCTAGAACAGAAGCTGAGACCTTTACATCCTCATTAACAGTTAGCTCACTGACTTATGACTTATGACACTTTAAAAACATGAATTATGTTTGTTGTAAATGCTGGAATCTGTGACTGTTCTATGGCTGTCCTCAGATACACTGCTATTCTTTTTATTGAGTGATTTTTCAACCAGGAAGCCCAGTCCTCTGTTTTCTGTCTCTTTTCTGTATAAAATGTTACATTCTAATATTGATCTAATTCTAACTTCCATGCTCCATCCTTTCTTTACACATAAGTAAATGTTTCATCCTCATTACATATCTGCATATAGTTATCATGCTAAAATTACAATTTAAATGGTGTTACTAACCAAGAAAACATTGTAACTAAAAACATAGATTTAGCATTTCTTGTGTTGATCTGTGACCCTGCTCCCGTGGTGTCTAGCTCTGGTTACATATTAATAGTGAATTTATTTCTTTTTAAATTATATGAATATACACTTACATGTGAATGGATTTTAAGTTGTCATTTAACATGTTGTTAAAACAAAGGATCTGCTACCTAAGACATGATCTATAATTTTTAATCCAAAGACAGAACCAGAACCTTTTGCCTGCTAGATAATCCATCGACCACCAAGGTAAATTACAAGTGTAGCCAGTAAAACAAACAAATAATTGAAGTAATTTTTTTTTTAAGAATGCCTGTCTCTTTTACTAAGAACACTGCAGTATCTTGCTATAAAAGACACTTGGGATGTCTATCTTTACTATTTAAAGTTACTAAGCACTGAACTAATTATTTTGAAAAAATATAGGCATACTTGTTTTCCGTATTACTGGATGAATTTCTACGGTCTTCCACTCTATTCTAAGGAGAATGCCTTGATCTGCTTTATTCCTGTGACTTTGGTATTCATACTGTCTCTTTCTTGGAGGTTGTGCCTGAGCCAGTGGTTTGGCTGTGTGATAGACTAACATACTTGTAGAGACTGGAGAGTAAGAAACAGGAAGTCTGTTCCAAACCTTCCTCTCTCCTTGCTACCATTAGTGCTGTTGACCTAGTTTCTTCCACTCTTCAGTCACAGCAATCATTGCTTTGACCTGTTAAGTCTAACTTTCAGTGAGGCATGTCTTACAAAAGCAGGAAATTCACAAGACTCTGTCTGACGCTCTTCTCTCTGTGCAAAGTCCCAAAGAATAGGGATTTAAAAATGTGGAAAATTACCCTTTCAGCAGCTTCCACTGGGGACAGGTTCAACCTTCTTCATTTCTGTTCTGTGCTTCCTCGTGGTTCTTATCATTACCAAGATCAGACACTGAAAATTACTTCAGTTCTTCCACAGTGTGCTCTTGACCTGTGAGTTCCCTCGCTTAACCTGAGCTATTCCTAAGAAGTCTCAAATCTGTCCCAGCTTAGATTTCCAGTAATTCATCATATCACAAAGTAAGGTCTCTTTCATGTTTGCTCATGAAATTGTTTGTGGCTGTTTTTTCCATCCAATTGTGATCAATGGAAAAGCATTCTTTTCCTGAATGGATTTCTGAACTGTAATGAACAAGCCAAATCAGTTTGTTTGTTTATACATTTATAATATACAAGAAAATTTTAGAATTGCATTAAAGGAAAGTTTTCTCAAATTGCCATGTTCACTCATGAAATCAAGGTCAGAGAAAATGAACTCTACTTTCCTCTACATTACCAGTGTGATTACCAGTGTGCAGTGAGTCATTCTCTCCAGCTGACTACATCAGTCAACAGTGTTCCCAGATCACAGCACCTGTAGAAATATAACCATGAGAACAGGTTCACAAGCAGACAGGGCAACAGTTGTTTCTTTGTAAGGAAAAGTAGACTTGTGAATGGAAATTTCTGATATCATGGCCACCCCTTGTCCTCATGGCAACAACAGCAATCTGGGGTCCCATTAAGCATTTTCGGTTTTAGCAATGTTATATAAGGATGTGCTGACCATTTTTTAAAAAAATATTTTAATAGCTACAAAACATCTTGGCTTCTTAGTGCCCGGAAGCACTACATGTCTGATAAAATCCTGCCTTTAACTCCTTCTGGGTGGCAGAAAGGTGTGAAAACAGTCCCACCCCCGCTTCCTCTGCCTTCTGGTGCCTAATTAGGTGCTTATCCTCACACCTTAGAACATACTCTCTGTAAGTGACATAATTCCAAAACATAGTTTCTCCAACTTCTCAAAATTTCTCACCAAGAAAGGCCACATAATCAGCCTTGTCAATATGTCTATAACAGGGCTCACTATTCATTTAGAAAAGAAACAAACATCCATTGTTTTTGCATGGTTTGATGTTTTTCCATGACATTGACAGTTTCTACTCATGGCATTTGCCTAACTGTTAGTTTTTCCTTCAGGATTTCAATCATTCTAATTGTATATTTTTGCATATGTTTTGAAAAAGTTTATGTCATATGAAGGTGAAAGGTTACCCCTTAGGCTAACACTTCATTTGGACTCCAGCTAATGGAACTGTTTAGGTGGGTTGCGAAAGCTTTAGAAGATCACATTAAAAGGAGAACTGCTGACAGGAGAGGGGGAGGTTGATATAGGCACATTTATGGTTCTATCTCTCTGTGCTCTCTGATCCTTGAGTCATGAACACACTGTAGTGCAACCTCCTGCTTCAAGCACAGTCCTAATTCTTTAGCTTTCATTCCTCCACACAGTGGTGGACAATATATCCTGAGCCTTAAGCAGTATAAGTCTTCTCTTTCTTGGGTTAGTTCAGTTTACAATGACAAGAGAAATTACACAGAAAATAGTACCCGGGCAAGGGTTATTGTTTTTGTAAATTTGCGTGTTTTATAGTCCTTCAGAACTAGTTACTGACAATAAGAAAGATTTTAAAATTTAAAGAAGCCTTAGAAGGTCCTATTCAGCATAGTACTCAGCACGTACTATGGTCACTGCTAACTACCATTAGCCAGATTTACAGTGCAAGATCATGTAGTTCAGTAGAAAGATATGAAAAATGTGAAGCTTGGAGAAAAAGAGTAGGCAGTTCTGTTTAGTGTTCAAATGATTTGAGCCTTGATTAAAATGTAAACAATGAAGGCTAAGCCCAGGAGAATGGAGAAAGAACCAAAACTAAAACTATTAGGAACTGGGCTAGAAGTCATTTATGTTACACTCTGCCTAAGAATCTGGCTATTCTCTGCTCATGTCCTGAAATTATTAATGAAAGTGAATTCAAACATACTTAACTATTAATTACTGGAGGACATTTCAATTCAGAGTAATAACCAGCACGTGGTATGTTTATTGCTAACTGCCTTTAGACAGATTATAGTATGAGATCATGGAGTACAGTAGAAAAATATTAAAAGTGTAAAGTTAGGAAAAATGGATTTTTTTTCACACAATTAAAATTGCAAACAAGACCAGTGAGAACAAAGCAGCTATACTATCATGGTATTAACACCATCAAAGCAAATCATTGTTTTATTAAAGGACAATATGAAAGTGTCCTGACCATAAATCTCATACATTCATGCCATAAAACTGAAAATTTGACAGAGGAATCTTTCAAAACATACCAACTCCAGGGCTCTATGTTCAAGTATAACCACTACCAAGGATTTTTACTTCCTGTTGAACCAAGAAGGGACTCAGGAGGTGTAGAGAGTGTCAATGGCCCAACAGGCCTGGGCTTTGCAAAAAACAAAAATTAAAGCTCAGAAATATCTGTGCTTTAATCTTACACACATTGAAAATGAGAATATACTTAAAACTATGTGCCATTAATAGCTGTCTACATGACAAATTTTGCAGCCAGAATGGAGAACAGCTAAATTAATTTCCTTCACGTACTGTAACAGAACAGAGATGTCTATGCTCATCCCTATTGTCTGATAGGATGCTGACAGTTCTAGTAAGAGCAATATATTCACAGGATGAAATAGGAAGACATGATTATCACATTTTCTCCAACAGATAAGTACTTGGTGCAGCTTCTGCAAGGACAGGTTTGCCTAGACTCAAGGGTTCATAGTGTTTTGTCTATGGTCATTTGGGTTCACAGTTTTGTTAAAGTCATGGAACTGTCATTGAACTCTCATGGAACACCATGGGAACATGTGCTGGGGCAAAACTGCTGCCTCCTAATAGTGACAAGCAGTGAAAGAAAGAGAGGGGGAAATGACAGAAAGAGAGGGAAGAAGCTGGAAGATTCTGGGTAAAGGGGGGTGAGGCAGTGTAGGAGAAAGAAAAGAGAAACAGTGGAAGGGACCTGATACTTTATGTGTCCTTTAGAGACCCATGTCACCTTCCTTCATGTAGACTAGACATTCCTTTAAGATTTTCACCATTTCCCAAATGTGCTACCAGTTCAGGAAGAAGTTTTCAACATTCCTTTAAGATTTTCACCATTTCCCAAATGTGCTACCAGTTCAGGAAGAAGTTTTCAACATGAAAGCCTATAGGAAACATTCCAGATTGAAACCAAAACAGTTAAGAAGCAAATCATTGTTTTTGGATTGTATTAGCTAAAGGCACCACAAAGCAACTATTGAAACTCACAAGTCTGTTAAACTTATAAGATAAAATCAGCATGAAAAATAATTGATTTAAGACAACAATAACTAACATATAATAAAGAAATCATGAATGTAATCCCATACATGGTAACTTTTGAAACAATAAATCCCCCAAAACAGAGGAGTAAGCTTAACCAGAGAGAGAAAGAGACAATGCAATGAAAGCAGTATGTCCTGAAGAACAATTTGAAGAACAAAATGCTCACTATAGATTTTTCATAGTGCATATTGAAAGAATTTTTACAGTTAAAATACACACACTACCCCCAAACAGTTATGATTCAATGCACTCTCAATAAAATTACCAGTGGCATTCTCTACAGAACTAGAAAATACCAACCTAAATTTTTATGAACAAACACTAAGCTCCCATGTAGCTAAGAGTAATCCTGAACAAAGCGAACAAAACTAAAGATGTTAAAGTTAACGATTTCAAGACATTCTATAAAACTGCCACAACCAAAAGACAGTGATGTTTTCATGAGAAGAGACAGAGAGATGTGGGGCAGAATAGAGATCTCCTCAGTCAGATTATATTAGTGCAATTTTTGGAATGTGTTGGGTGTTTTGGAAAATATTATCAGAGTGGCTTACCTGATCTTCATTTTTTAAAAACAATCTGAATTTTTGAAGTGATTCTAAATATATTTTCCACATTATACAACATATTATGTTTAAATTGTAATTTTAGCAATAATTATAAAATCAGACTTTCCATTACCTCTGAAAAATATCTATGTTCCTCTACATCTGCAAGGTCAAATATTCAGCCAAGATTTAATTTTTCATGTGAAAATAAACAATCACATTCATATCATTCGCCTGCGAATCTTATCTCATATTTACTATGCTATCTATAACTTGTATACGCACCAGAGAATTGTTTCTTGAAATAAATGTATAATTTATAGTCAGTAAATATTAGACTGGGGCCTATTTTATATAACTCTACAGGCTAAATTATGATAAAATTGAGAGCTACAAAAGAGCTGTTAGTGTAAATAATTTAAGAAATGTAATCAATATTACCTAAAGAAATAAAATTTAGTGAAAAGTTTCAATTAAATCAGGAAGAGCCAGAAATGGTATGCACGTTTATAATACCATTTCCAGGAGACATAAATCATAAGAATCCCAAGTTTGAATCCAGTCTGAACTACATGATAAACTGAGTCACATAAACACCACACAAAACACAATAAAACAAAGCAAAACAAAAGGCAAATGAGAAAATAATGTTTCTGGTAAAAAGAAATACAAGTAGTCAAGAAAAATATGGAAACTGGCTTAATGTTATCTGTCATGAACTAAATTCACATCAAAACCAGTGAGATATTACCATTAAGCCCAATGCTTATTGAAAATCCAATAATAAATGCTATGAAGCTATTGACAAAGAGACTCCTTCCCTAATATTAAAGGAATTGTAAGTTAATATAAAAATGTTGAAGAATATAGACATTGCTTAAATTCTAAACATGTCCGCTGCTTTATCAAGCTATTATTCTGATGGATATGGAATTAAAACAGCAATGACAACCCTTGCTTTTTAAATAAGTATTGTAACACTAATCACTGCAACTTTAATATAGAATCAGTCTGTGTGCCAATCAGTAGATGAGTATATAACAACATATATTATAAATTCACAATGGATACTCCTCAGCCACACAGAAGGTGGAATCCTATCATCCTGTTATTTGTAGAAAAGGGGATGGAAGAGACAGGCTCTATATTGTGTCAACTAAGTCAGGCAGATAGATCAAACAAACAAATTATCTTTTATATCAGAACCTTAAGCTTATTACTATGAATGTATATTAGTAATTACTCTGATTGGGCCAATAAAACCAAGAGGGAGCCAAGAGAGATGGATTAGTAGGTGTACTAACACGGAAGAGAACTATCAACTCTAGTCTTCTCCAGCATATGTGAAGTGAGTTCAGTGTCCCATGGCTTACTTTATGTTGTGTGACACACTAGAAGGTAAGGGGCTCCAAGGTTCAGATGGGAAGAAATGATACAGAGAAGAGAGGATGCTGAGGAGACTAGAAGTGCATCAACACCGGAGAGTCACAGTTGAGAGAATGGAAGTTGTATCTATTTGGTAAATATCATAGTGTTTCCTATAAACATGGGAGATAACGACATGTTTCCCATAAACATGGGAGATAACAACATGCTATTCACAAGTAATATTAAAGTGCCCCTGGAAACAAAATGGATATGGATGTTCTCATCAAATTTATCAAGTAGAAAGAAAGATGTACCCTCTCATACTAGTTTTGTTTTGATCACACATTGAAATAAATGATTGATGAAACTCAAAATATTACATCATGTACTTATTGGCCTTTTATAAATAAGAGACATAAAACAAAAAGCTATCAGAACATAAATTATACTTTCAAGTACTTCTAATAATATGTATATAGGCTAATTTATAAAGGTGCACAAATTATATGTTTGAAGATTTCTACTTGAAAATATTTTCAAGAATATCATGTTTTATGATATATAAGACAGAAGTGTCTCCTTGTATCCAGTTTGCTGGAACTTTGGCAACTGGCCTTAATATATTAAACTAGAAAAGACAGGTAGTTTGGGCTTTCTGACCATGTTTGTCACACATTTTATGTGGAGTCAGAGGCTCATTTATGTCACCATGGATTTATTTTACACGTTCGGACTTGCAAATATGTGCCAGGAATTTGAATGCCTTGCACATTTTTTTTTGGGAAAGCAGCCATTATAAGGCATACATGACCTTTCCATGTGTATTTTCATTGGTTAATGCAAACAACACCTTTACAGCACAGTCAAATTGTAAACACGAGGAGGAAACTGAATACATAAAGGTCAGCAAAATTCAGAGACACGATTTAGAAACACCATACCTATACTGTGAACAAAAGAACAAAAATGACATTTTTGTTTTAAATATGTGTGTGAAGTTGGAAATCCTTGTAAATAACCCAAAAACATAAACCACCGAATGTTTTAATTTTGTTGCAAATAGACTGTGTATAATATTTCATAGAAAGTTGTATTTCTTCACTGAATAGCTTTCAAGTTATTACTTTAAAGGTTAATAGCACTGGATTTAGATATAGCCGTGATATGGTAGTAGAAAACTGTGTGACTGGGGATTTGTCTTTTTTTACTATTTTATATTCCTGGGACAGTCATGGGCTAAGAAACAGTAAATAGTAAATATTTGTTTTAACTCAATTAGCATCTCAGAGGTTCACTGGAATAAACAATATAAATTAACTTTCAAAAAAAGTAGGTGCATAATATATAAAATAGTTTGCTAAAATTAACAGCTCTTCCGTGACACTATGAAAAACAGGAGAAGTTCTTGGTTTAAAAGTATACTTTGAGAACCAACTTGGGAAAAATAACTTATAAAATGGATGTTACAACTAAAACATGAACGATTGGTCACAATACTCATTTGCATCTCATAGTACAAGCTCTTTAGAAAAGGCATTCCTACTGGAAATTACAATGCATATATTGCTTAACAAAACAACGACATTGTAAAAAGGAGATTAAAGAAAATCTAAATTAGAATTTCTTCTTAATAGAATCCCAAGGAGTAAGGAGAAATAGAGACTACAAAGCAGTCACCATGCTTAACAACTGTAAATGTTGTTAACAACTATAAACTATGAGCACAAGAGGTAGAGGCCATTATCATGGATGTACAGTGGGCAGTGCAGACTGGATTCTGAGGGACTTGGCTCTACCTCAGTATCCTCACTGTTGTGTGATCTTCTCCCTTAAAGTGTACACATGACAGTATTCACTGAAATAACACAATGTTCCATTCATGGTTAGAATGGCTCTATCTCTTGCCCTTGCACTTGCTGTGACAGAACTGTTGCTGTTGTTTGGGTAGAATGTGGGGGTCTCTTAATGTTATGTGAGATTAAATCCCACAGTAGAATATTTAAGGGGTAATGATTAATCTGATTGGTATTTGTAGGTAGGTCTTTCGAACATGCTCTGGATTAATTAATTGGAGTGGAGTTTCCAAGACTGAACCTCAATGGTTTTATAAAAAGAGAAAGATCAGAAGATACCCAGGAGTAACCCTTGTTTTGTTAAGTCCTAGGCAAAATGTTAAGGCTTAGGTAAAGTGATAAGGCCTAGGTGACTGTTACCTATCTAGTTTGCTATTTTGTGCTGTTACTAATATTATAAGGAAACTTTCTCATCTGCTGTTACCACTGTTACTAGGATGTTCTGGGCTTTGGTGTACTTGGGACCAGTCACAACAGAAGTTAGTTAGAACTGCTTTGTATGGTTAGCCACAACAAGCTTGGACCCGAACCAACCACCCAGCATGACTTCCTACACCTGTGTATGAACTTTTTATGGTATTTACTTTTATAAGCTACCACTGGATGGATCCCAACATAAGAGAGACACCTGCACCAATATAAGAAACTATTTGGAAAAAGACTTCCATTTTGAGTATGGGTCAAGTAAAGTTTAAGTTTCCAAGACCTCCTTGGGAACTGACATCCTACTTGGCAAGTTAAGACATGGGTATTAGATAAGGCCCAACATGGTTGACAAGTTAAGATATGAATATTAGACAAGGCAAGTCTTCTGCCACAGTTGAATACCCCAACCAATGGGAGCAGGATAAGTATACAACAAGGACATGTTCGTAAGCAAGTCCCCCTATCCTTATATGCTGATTGGTAGAATACTTTGGCACAGATGTTTCTCAGGCTTAGGAAGCTTTATAGGATTTTGACTCAATGTCACAGCTAGCTCCCAAGTATGACCTGTGGACATGATCGATCAGTCTTTGTGTAGTGTTCAATAAACCATCCCTATTTGACTGAGATTGGTATCTGAGTGGTTTGTGCTGTGATACCCAAACCCCAAATAGTTCTTGCTTTGTGATGCTCTGTACTGATCCAGACTGTGCTAGTGTGAAGGCTGTCTTCGTTAGTTTCTGTTGTTGTGATAAAAGACCATGGGCAAAGGGCAGCTTAAGAAAGAGAATTATTTTGGTTTATAATCTGGCAAGATAAGAGTCCATTCCTGCAGGGTGGATGCAGGGCAACAGGCAGCAGAGATGCTGTCAGGAACAGCAAGAGATCACTTCTGTAACCTGAAACAGGATACAGAAATAGCAGACTGGAAGTAGTGCAAGATTATCTACTGTCAAAGCTGTCCCTCAATGAAATGCTTTCTCCAGCAAGGATGGAGCTTCCCCAAACCTTGTACTCCAGGACATTGAACCAAAAGAAGCACTCCATATGTTATGTGTTGGTTGCTCATCTCTAGGAAAGAAAGAATGAGCACCTCAACATAGACATGCCACTGAATACTCGGAAGAGTGAAGGCAGGCTGAGGTGAAAGCCTAGTCTGTGCCCAAAGTAAATCTTCTCAAGTTGCCATAACACTGTTTTAAAACTAAAATAATAGCTAGACATAGTGGCTCATGCATGTACCCAACACTTAGAAGGAGAGGCCAGAGTATCAGGAGTTCAAGGGACAGCTTTGATTACACAGTGAGTCAAAACTAAAATGGGCTCCAAGAGACCCAATCTAAATAAACAAATAAACAAAGCCCAACACAAACAAACAAAAAACAAACAAACAAAAAATATGGTTCAAAAAGAAGTGACATGGGGTCAAAAGAAATCAGTGAGTTTTGTTTCTCAAATAAAACATCAGGGTTGGTTTTTTTTTTTTTTTTTTGTCTTTTTGTTGTTATATAAATTCTCTACAAATACAACTATATAGATTATACTGAATAGTATTCAGAAAACAAAATCCTATATGATGTGTGTGTGTGTGTGTGTGTAAGTGTTTAGTAGTTTAAAGGCTAACATTCTTTAATAATTAGAGTGTAGTTAGACAGTTACACCTGAGACTAAGGTTTAGAGGAAAGAAGGAAGGAAGGAAGGAAAGAAGGAAGGAAGGAAGGAAGGAAGGAAGGAAGGAAGGAAGGAAGGAAGGAAGGAAGGAAGAAGGAAAGAAGGAAAGAAAGAAAGAAAGAAAGAAAGAAAGAAAGAAAGAAAGAAAGAAAGAAAGAAAGAAGAAAGGAAGCAAGCAAGCTACCACCATCCCCCAAAACGCGTGGCTAATACAGGAAGTGGAAGAGGGAATACTAGATAAATATCAATCAGAGCACTCTGATGGGCATTTAAAACAAAATGCAGACAGGTTTTATGAAATCAAAGATTTTGTCTGTGGCCCTAATTTTTAATAAAAATGAATCACTTATATGCAATATAATACATACAGTCATTTTTGCTAGTGCTAGAGGTTGAGGCCTAGAGCCTTACACACCGAGCTCTGTATCCTGCTGTACTTGTACTTTCACATTATAAAGGAGAAAAACAAAAATATTCCTATTGACCATGTGAAAACCTCTTTTTCATCAGCTGCACCAGGCCAGGAGGTGACTGGGGTGCCTTCTTCTCTCTCTTGTTTGCACTGTGATGACAGAAAACTCTGAAGTCTTCATCTGCCCACAATCCCCTCTTGATTTCTCAGCCACTCCAGGCAAAGGCAGATTCCACACCTCAGCCTTTCCTCTGATATTTACAATCTTTCAAAGCTAACTGAACACTGACTCACTCAGCCTCTCTCTGTTTGTCCCTGCTTCCTCTGGGGATTTTGGTAATAGATGCTGATGGCCCTGGCTGTCACTCATTCCCATGTGAGTCCCAGGGTCTTTTGTTGATTCCTCCTCTATTAACCTTCAAGCCAGAAGCCAAAGTAAATTATTCTCTGAGCACACTTTCAAAGACAGGTTCTAAGGAGTTCTGCACTTGATGGGAGCAGAACCACCATGCCATTACACACTTCTCTTTCAGGTAACCATTAAAGGTCACAGATTACTTGGTTAAGTTACCTTAGGCAGCTGGTAGCACATGACATGTTCTACCTACTCTTCAGACCAAGGGCAGAGAGTCATAAGTGCCAGGCAAGCCTGGCATATATGCAGAACTACCTTATTTCCAAACAGAAAGGGAAAAGAAGAAAATGACAACTCACTTTCAAGGAACTTAAAACCGAAGCAACCTAATTTAGAAAAAAAATTAAATAGATACCGTATCAAACCATTGAGCCAAAACAAAATAAAATGTAAAGCAAGCGGAGAAGCAAGAGAAAATGTTTTAACAAAAACTATGGAAACTAGACAATGAAACAATATTTTCAGCATGCTGAGGAAAAAATTATGCCAACATAAACTTCTCTAGCCAGTGAAATTATCCAGAACGAGAAGCACAGTAAAACTTATTTAGATAGATAATGATCCAGTAAATGTCTGACTAGAAGAATAGAAACGCAAGAAACATAAAGGACAGCCACATACTCACAGGGACAGAGACAATTCCAGACAGAGCTTCTGAATTTACAGGAAGTAATTGATTTCCCTGGAAAAAAAAATGTTGTTACATATTTCTCCAAGAAACTTGAAAACAGAGAATTAGTCCTGCATTTATTATAGAAGTTGTTTCTATGATTAACACATAATATATGCACGGAGAGAGAGGGGGGTCTGACAGGGAAAGAAAAAATTTTCCAAGAATGGTAAATTATCTGGTTAGTTCTTCTAATACATAAACAATGACTACTACTGTTCATATACAGTGTTTTCAGGAACTATATACAACTACAGACGGCTATCTTCCAAGGGTCTCACAGTAACAGTATTTATATCCAGATTCTCATATAGTTCAGTTTCAGACCTACAGGAAGGCGGTAACATCATTTGCTTCATTAACAAGCCAGGAAATGTCTCATCAAATAGCAAGTATCCACTAAGGTCTTCAGGACATGACAATCTTTTCTTCTGGTGCTGAGGGTCAAATCCAGGCCCTTGCACAAAAGTGGCCAGTGTTTTAAGCACATATTTTATAAGACCTTAATCCAGTGGGATAAGGAATCAACCTAATACCTCAATTTGAACTTTGCTACCTATAAAAGATATTACAAATGGCATCATATTCTGAACTATCATGTGCTACACCTTCAATATGTGTCACAGAAAAATACATTTCAAATTACAACAAACAGTTCAAGTGTGTGTGTGTGTGTCTCCATGCATATTCTCAAAGACTGTATCTAACAGAAATGGGAAAGATAATTCTTATGATTCTCATAGAGGCCTTATGTTAGTATTGTCTCAAAGCATACTAACATTGTGTGTGTGTGTGTGTGTGTGTGTGTGTGTGTGTGTGTGTGTATTTTGTGGAGTGGAGTATAGCAAAAATATAAAATAATAACTTTTAAACTTTAGAGCTGTGACATCTACTAAGTTGGAATGAGTATGTGGCTACAGCAAGCTTAAACTATTTGCTCAAGTGCACACCTTTAAGAAGCAAGAGTCAGAGTTTATCTTAAAATGTATGTAATAAATGCATTTGTAGACACTCCCCAGGAGAACTAATGATACACAATTTTTTGTTGGTTTACTGAAATTATTTTCAGAACATTTACTTTCATTTCATGTATGATTATCTAAAAGTTTATAGTTTCGCTAAAGAAAGATAGAGAAAGGAAATCTCCTGGTAAAGGTGAACATTAGGATGACAGTTGTGAAGTCATAAGGCCCGTTACCATCTGGCATACTTGAGGTTGTCATTCTAAATGGGGCAGGCTGAGCTCTTCTCAGAGTAACCCAACAGTACACTGAGATGTTAAGGGACTCTCCATTTTCGCTGAGCACCCAAGGACATACACTGCATAGCTGGACAGTGAAACAAATAAGGAATAGTTACTAATATCAGATTCTAAATGAGTCTTCAATACTTCACAGTAGAAGACAACAGAAAGTTTGATTAAAATTGCTAAACAGGGAACAATTATATAGCCCTCTATCATGATGGAGGTCTCCCTTCCTTCAGTCCTTTGTGATTCGTCCTTTTTTTTTTTTTAATGTCATGTGATGAAGGCAATCTGCTGGAGATGAAAGGACAATGTTTGCTACACATCTGGCTGAGGGACACAAATCTCACTTCTGCATCATCAGAAAAAGAAATGGCAAGAGAAAAATGCTATGTTAATGATGGAAGATGATGATACCTGTATACTCTGTAAAAAGAACACAGTGTTTTGTTGGTAGAGATGTCTGTAACTAGTACTTCAAGATTTTCCCATGATACTGGATTCAACTATTCAATTGTCAACTATTATATCAATGTAAATGGAAATAAATACTATTGGGTCTGGAGAAATAGCTTAATTTTAAAAATCAGTGGCTTCCAAAGGACCCCAGCTCAATTTCTACAACCCATACAATGACTCACAAATATCTATAACAGCAAGTCCAGAGGATTCAACACCCTCTGTTGGCACCAGACATTCCTTAGCTGTACTGACACATATACGGAGACAAAAAACTCATACACAAATAGACAGAAGTGATCACATATAAGACCTTGTAGCTGATACATAGTAGGTTGTAATTAAAATTAAACAACTTTCCAAGAGAGAACAATGAGATATTGAACAGTTATACATGTGTGTGTGCTTTCTATTGTAATTAACTAGAAATGAGAAAATTGTTACTAATATGGTTTCTGATTCACGTGAAAGATTATGGTTAGTAGAAACTCAATTTACTAAATGACTGTGTTTTAGAACATACCTGCTCTGTTATGTTTCCCCTGTACTTTGGTAAATTAACTTAGAGTCTATAATATCAGGACCATGATGTGTAAGAATTTTAAAGACACCCCTAGCCTCAAGTCAAAGATAGGGGGTAGGGTGAGAAGAGCACATTAATACACATACATTTAAACAACAAAATCTGACCTCAAGCCCTGTGGTTTTTTAACATTTTGCATGCTTGCAAAGACCTACCTGGAAAGCTTAAGGGTTTTAGCATGTTAAATAAAAATCACTTCTAACTGATAACCCGAACCATGAGCAATACACATTTAATCGTCTCCTGAGAAATAAAATAATAAAACTGTTCACTATCTCATTTTTCTTTCTTGGAAAGTTGTTTAATTTTAATTATAGCCTACCATGTATCAGCTGTAAGGTCTTATATGTGATTACTTCTGCACAAGTAGATTTCTATACACATGTATGCACAATATTGTTAGCTGTCTTGATGCCAACAATTATGCAATAATGCTTTCGAAAATTAGTATAGTAGCTTTGAAGTGATAATGAAGAAATGGAGCCTCACTTTTGAACAAATAGTGGAGAAGTCCCATTATGGTCCTGTCCTGAGGAGTGACATGCTTTTGTATTGAGAAATTTGCCTCAGCTATCTCCTGTCTCATCAGCCCTTTGAAGATGCTTTGCTTAGTATCTCCAAGTGTTCCTCTCCTCCCTCCTCCTTTTGAACTCATGACACACAACAGCCACTCACAAACTGCTCCTTTGTCCCTGACTGGCTGTGGCTTTCTGGCCAACTAAACATAGATGCTGAAACCGAGTGTCTGACATTTAACTCTGAAAGAGCCATGTGAAGAACATTGTGTGCTTTTCCACAAATACTTCTCAGGTGCGTGCAGTAGTTTTGCAAGAACCATTTGAAAGTTGATTAAAATCTGGCCTGGATATTCCTGTTTTGGTGATACATTGTTTTCATTGTTTTAAATCTGAGTTCATTTCTGTTTCAATCGTGCGGAGATATCTAGAGTTTAGATTAGGATAAAAATTCACAATATACTTATCCAATCCAAGTTTACACAGTGGTTTAGCGGATTCGAGAAGGCATATTTTGAGTTGTAGATGAGTATCAGGTGTGGGGGGCAGGTGGAAAAGTGCGATTTTGTATGGAAAAAAGATTAAAAGACAAGTGTGGTATTACAGGTTAAAGAGTAAATTTAGTAAACCTTTGTGCGTGTGCGTGTGCGTGTGCGTGTGCGTTTGCATGCGCTTGCGTGTGTGTTTAACTTCGGTGTTCTTTTTTACAGAAATCACAAGGCTTTTGTAAATTGCCAGCCTGTGTTACATACGCCAAATGCCAAAACAGCAGTGACCTTTCAAATGACTGGCACAACAGAGACGGAGATCAGAGAGCTCAAACATAAAGCAAACCCTGACAAGAAGCCATACAGACATGACTTCTGTGTCTGGTCAACCTAACATAACATGACATTGTATAAAATGTGCTGGGCTTTTTAGGGTGAATGGTCCACAAAGGTTTAACTGTTGTTGAGAATACAGGGCTGGAGAGTTTCAGCATGTGGGTTTATGAGAAAAATGTTTTCTAAATCTGCAAGATAAGCAATAGGTATCCTTTGTAAAAATGATTTTATTTTTATTTTTTATTTTCTACTAATCCTTTTATTTATTTACATTTCAAATAATAAACCCCTTCCAAATTATCACTCTGCAACCCCCATCCCATCACCTTCTTCCCTCTCCCCTTTGCCTCTATAAGGGTTCCCCTCCACCCCTCACCCACTCCTGCATCTCCACTCTAGCATCCCCTTACACTGACATATCAAGCCTCCACAGGACCAAGGGCCTCCCCTCCCATTGATGCCGTTTGAGGCCATCTTCTGGTACATCTGCAGCTGGAGCCATGGGTCCCTCCATGTGTACTCTTTAGTTGGTGGTTTAGTCCCTGGGAGCTCTGGGTGGACCGGTTAGTTGATATTGTTGTTCTTCCTATTGGATTGCAATTCTCTTCAGCTCCTTCAGTTCTTCCCCTAGCTCTTTCATTGGGTTCCCCAGGCTCAGTGTGATGGTTGGCTGTGAGTATCTGCCTCTGTATTTGTCAGGTAAAAATGATTTTAATACTGTTAGTAAGGATGTAGAAAGTCAGTTGGAGTTGGGTCTCGTAGGGGGATAAGTGAGATTAGCGGTTTAGAGGAAGGTACGTTATGTTTCAGCCACATGAACTGAACAGGTTCTATAGAGAGATTTGACTGCACCTTTCAGTCTGTAGGGTGAAAAAAATGACCATGAGAATTTTGGATAAGTGTTCCAATTTTAAACCGTTAGGCATGTCCATTCTTTCTCTAACACAAAAAGAAAAATGCCATTATCTTTTAAACAAAACTGGATTCATTTTTTGGTATTCGACTAATACATCTCCATACAGATGTACTTCAAATTATAATTTTCACACTCATGTACACACATACACAAAACTATTTCAGTCGGTACAAACAGATATTATTTATAGCCTTTTATTAACCTTGAATTTTTTTCCTCTATTTTTTTGTTTCCTTGTTACAACTTTTCTACTAACATTTTGATTTTTGTCTGGTCATATTTATAATTAGTATAAAATTACGTATTTTTTTTGCATTTATGCCTGAATGAATGAGATGACTTGTTGAGACTAACACAACCTTAGCATGTATTTACTCCTTATACATCTACATGAAGGACTATGAGGTGAAAAATGACTTCTTAGAGATCTGGCATCCCATAAAATGTTCTAAACCATATTATTCTGCCCTTAGGCTTAAAGTGTGTCTTTAGTATGATGGGTATTTCTCTCTCAGTGCACATGTACTATACCTATGAGCCAGCCAAGCCATGCTAGATCTCACTGCAAGTGTCTGTCAGGCCCTTGCAAAGGTTAGATGTTGCCATACAATAAAATGATTTTTGAGTCTATTGAGAGATTAGTTCAGCAGCTGAAAGAAGTGTGTTTGCCTTAGACTCATCAGCCAGTCTACCTACCAAAACACCCTGTAAGAAAGCCTCCCTAATGAGCTTCCTAAGCCAATTAAACCCAAAGAGGAAGCACCAGTCATCAACCTGACAATTTTCAGCTAATCGGCTGCCTGCACAAACTGCATGGCATTGGGGTAAGGAAGAAGATTCTTTTTTCCATTTGTTTCTCACTCTGTTGTCTTCCCAATTTTATGGATGTGTGGTCATGCGCAATGCCCTTTGAAGGAGTGTGGTGCTTTAGACTGGATAAACTGCTTTCCTGAGCATTTTTATTCATCAGAATAAAATGAGTTTTAATAGGCTTAAGTGATTTGCCTAAGGCACACAATTAATGTGTGGCTGGCATTCAAAGCCATGTCCTTTCTTCTGTTCTAATTGTTCTATAAATATACATGTACTGGTTGAATTTCTACCATCCCTAATAGGGAATAAGTTAAAATCTTAAAACTTAATCATCTCAGGTTTGGGTAGGCTGGGATAGCAAAGCTAAGGTATCCCGAGCAGTGGATGCTGGGTTTTACCCCCATGTGGGTTCCCATCTTTCAAAGAGTACTGGTACAGCAGGATCAGGCATCCTCTTTTTTTATTGGATATTTTATTTGCATTTCAGATGTTATCCCCTAACCCCATACCCCACCGTGCCCAGGAACCCCCTATCCCATCCCCCCTCCTCCTGCTTCTATGAGGATATGCCCCCACCTACCTCTCTACTCCGACCTCCCTACCCTCGAATTCCCCCACACTCAGCGTCTAGCCTTCATGGGACCAAGGATCACCTCTCCCACCTATGCTGGACAAGACCATCCTGTCCTACATATACAGCTAGAGCCATGGGTCCATCCCTATGTGCTCCCAGGCTGGTGGTTTAGACCCTGGAGAGCTCTGCTTGGTTGGTATTGGTGCTCTCCTCATGGGGTCGCAAACTCTTTCAGCTCCTTCAGTCTTCTCTCTAACTCTTCTATTGGGAACCCCTTGGTCAGTTCAATGGTTAGCTGTGAGCATCTGCCTCTGAATATGTCAGACTCTGGCAGACCTCTAAGGAGACAGCTATATCAGGCTCCTGTCAGCATGCACTTCCTGGCATCCACATCAGTGTATACCTTTGGTGACTGCACATGGGATGGATACCCAGGTGGAATGGTTTCCAGACAGCCCCTCCTTCAGTTTCTCTCCCACACTTTGTCTCCATATTTGCTCCCTTGAGTATTTTGTTACTCCTTCTAAGAAGGACCAAAGCACTCACACTTGGTCTTCCTCATGAGCTTCATGTGGTCTGTGAGTTGCATCTTGGATATTTCAAGCTTCTAGGCTAATATCCAATTATCAGTGAGTAAATACCATGTGTGTTCTTTTGTGATTGGGTTACCTCACTCAGGATGATATTTTCTAGTTCCATCTATTTACCTAAGAATTTCTCAAATTCATTGTTTTTAATAGCTGAGAATATTCCATTGTGTAAATGTACATTTTTTTGTATCCATTCCTCTGTTGAAGGAACGATAATGAGGATAAAGTTAAACAGCCACCACTGAGTGCTTACACTGTGCTAAGAGTTTACACCATAGGACCCAAATAACACACACTAAAGCAAGTAAAAATTTTTATCTTATTTTACAGAGTCAGACAGCATAGGGCCAGAACAATAATGGTAAATTTATTTGTGATTTTAAGTTTAAAAACATGTACACAGCATGACTTCCTCAGTGAACAGTATTATGTTCTGTATAATAGAAATGGAGATGAAGTTTTTGCAGACATCTGTTCTCATAATCTGGCTGATTTTCATGTGTCATATGGAAATAGACACCATTTTTATTGTATAGATTCACTGTGTTATGTTTCTTTAAATCCATATTGATAGGTTATATCTCTGTCAATCTCAGAAATGAGCAAATTAAAGCCAGATTAGATTATATTAAAGGCAAGTTTATTGGGAGTTGTATGTGGAGACGTCACTGGCCCCAAGGACCAAGGCCAGGGAAGTTGCCATGGGGAAACAGGGTGGGAGAACAGGGGAGGAAAAGAGAAAGAAAGAAGGAGAAAGAAGGGGGTGGTGCACACACAGTGAGAAGAGGAAAGAGAGAGAGAGAGAGAGAGAGAGAGAGAGAGAGAGAGAGAGAGAGAGAGAGAGAGAGAGAGCAAAATGTCTACATTTTAAAAGGAAAAGCCTCTGGGGGAAGGGCAACCCAGCCCCTAGGTTGGAAAGTTCAGGGTTGAGGGCAGGGTATGCCAGGTAGGGACTGAAAGCATGGAAGTCAGGTCTGCTTTGGTAAAACATACATCTCAGATTTCAAACCTTGTCCCAGATTTCAAACATTACAGCCTTTTGTTGATTATAAATGAAACATCCATGTAACCATCCATGACAACTTCCTGCTGACATTGGTGTATAGTTTTGGAGTGTGAGCATATAGCTGGAATGTTGGCCAGGTTCCAGGAAAAGTTGATTGTTTCACTGCTGTCCAGGTTGTAAGACCATCTTGGGTAGTAGTGTGTAGGCCCAGTTGAAATATCTATGAGGCTGTGCCAGAGCACCTGCCAGTAACTGTGTTGGAGTTTTCCTGGATATAAGTTCTGAGAGAACACCTGGATGTTAGGAGCAGAACAAGTTTAGAGAGAAAGAAACTTTGGGGTTCTACATTTGTAACTCTTAGGCCCATGGTCTTGGTAGTTAGAGGAGCAGTGGCAGGACCAGGGAAAGACAAAAGATGCCACCCTCTAGAATAGGTGTGTGTGTGTGTGTGTGTGTGGTGTGTGTGTGTGTGTATTGGGGGCAGGACAGGCTGTTAATGGGCAGTACTTACCTTATAACTTGAGTCCATTTGACTGTTTTAACACATGGGTTTATTAATATTGAGAGGCAAGTCTGCCTTTGAGAGAAGGTAGACTGATTTTCAAAGGTTGGTTCAAGAGGAGGGTGTGAAATGATACTTGTCCAATGGTGGTGCAGTAGACCCAAGGAGAGATAAAGCACACCTCTCTTTCAAAAATTGGAGAAAGACAAATGGAGAGAGCAGGTCTTCTGTGGAAGACCAGGGAAGAAGGAAGGCAGGCTTGCCATGATGACCACAAAGGCAAAACTAAAGCTTTCTGACTACTCTAGAAACAACAAACAAACAAAGTAACAATCAATTTTTGAAACTATTTCAACATTACAGATTTTAATGAAAAATTATATTGATTAACTTAAAAATGTAATGGCAACACCTCTGGCTCTTCTGCTCTTAGTAACAAACACAGAGAAACATTTAAGGAATACATCTCCAATTTCAAATGTTTAGTTAAACAAATTCTTAGAAATCACCAGGGACTTAGAAATGAGCTTATTTAAAATTACTTCTTTTTTAAAAAATACAAAGACAATTTAGTAAAGTCATAAGATTTGCCTTTGGTGATGATTTGCCTTTGGTACCTTCTCTAGTATTCTGATTGTTTTATTTGTCTTAATTTTATTTTATAGTACATTTTTAAATGCTTTCTCAGAATTAAAGTACATATGGATCCTTTCTAAGAACAACACCTTATTCTTTAGTGAAGACAGTTTATCTTGGAAAATACTAATTACATAGCATATGAACAATTAAGGCTATCGGCTGGATAAGTGAACCAATTTTGCCACCATCAAGAATGGGCTCAGCTATTCTACAACTTTTCCCCACTGATTATGTATGAAGAAAAGTGAAAATATTTTACTAAACCTAATTTTATCCACAGGCCATTAATGACATGATGTACATAATGAAGTATTACTAGAGAAATGATATTATTTATCAATATTATTATAAATTTTCCATAATAGTTACATATGACAAAGCAACACAAAATTATTTTCCTGAGAATAGCCGCACTGCTCTGAGGCAGACAGTGGTCTGAAGAACTGCAGTTAGAATAATTTCAAATGAATCCAGTCCAATGCAGCACATTCCAGAGGACCTTGACTGGCAGGCCACCATTTACTTTAATGATGCCCTCATTTCTAGGTGTACATTGGTTTGTACCAAGTGATTTCAGACAGGCAATTTGCTTATGTAAATTTGAAAAATGCTAGGTGAATCCCAAGGAGACAAGATTGCTTCTTGTAGAATTTCTAACAATCTTTAATTTGAACAGATCAAGAAGAGTCATTCTGTGAAATGGTGAAGCAGCTCACCTTTCTCCTTCTCTACATGACTCCTCTATCTGGACTGAGGTTTACGACTACCTACACATACTATAAGAACAAGGGTTCTGTTGTTATTGTTGTGGTGGTGGTGGTGGTTGTGGTGGTTTTTAAATAAATCACACTTTAAGGGTAAAAAATGACACAGTAAAAGTATTGATTTGGGGAAAATAATGTTGTGCTAGTGGGTGAGAAGCAATGTCCTCTGCAGTGTGGGATAAGGTGAGATAAATGGAATGTGAACAGAGACAGATGGTTTCACTGTACAATAAAGAAGAGTAAGGAAGTCTTTGCCTCCTATTGCTGGTTAGAGACAAACTAGTGAGCACAAATGCTGAACATAACAACCAAAGTGTATTCTATTGAGAAGTTAGGGTACAGTCTGTCCGGAGTTCCCTGCAAGAATCTAAGGAGATGTGATGTTAACCAAATGTTTCTATGTGGTGGATTCTTTTCATCTCTGTGATAAAGTAGCTGATACAATGTAAAGAAATAATCAATGATTTTGCTCACAGTTTAAGAGGCCTGCATTATGAAAGGGATACACAGAAGAGAGCATCACATTGTGGAGGAGAGCAAGCAGAGCAGAAACCAAACCGGAAGGAGCTGTGACAAAGTAGAGCTACCAAAACATATTCCTGCTACCAAGCGCTCCCTCCAACTAGGCCTCTTCATCTTACAGTTCTTGTTCTTTTGTGCTCTGCTCAGATTCTGGACCAATCTGGGGATTAAAGCAGTCATCAAGTCAGGAGTAGCCTTTGTGATCTAGAAATGTGTCACCAGGCAGTCAGCTCTGTGCTGTCCTAACATCTCAGGCTCTTCCCAATCCAGTCAAGGTAACAATCACATGCCATCAAATGAATAGGGATGGGTATGCATTACCCTGTATGAGTAGAAAAATGATAAAGCTAATTATACTTGTAGAAATTAAGTGTATAAAATATATTCTCCATGCTTAGGAAAGGGAGATCCTAATCTTATCAGAGGAAGGGGCTTTAACTAGGTTGCTCAATAGAGTAAGAGATCCTAGGTTCTGTGGGGGCAGGGGATTACCATCATAGAAGGAGTAGCATTAGCTCCTACATGAAGACATGGAAAATAGGATTACAACAAAATGAAGAAAATGAAAACACATATATGTTGAAATATGATAACTGATGTCTAAGGGTGTTGGGAACCAAGCTGCCCCACGCTTGGGGGCCAGAAGTGTCTCGGACCGTTCTGTCAATGTTGGAACCCGCACTGCCAAAAGCCTTGGGGACTAACTTGTTAGCCCGCACTGCCCCAAGCTGCTCAGGTCTGCAGGTTGGGGTTCAGCAAGAGAGAGAGTGAGGATGGACATGAAGAATGGAGACCAGACAGAGTGTGATTCAATTCCGTTTATTCTTCAGTCTCTCTTCTTCTCTCCAAGTCCCCAGTTCCTAGTCCCTAGTTCCTAGTTCCTAGTGCCTCCAAGTTCCAAGTTCTTTCTCCAAGTGCCTAATTCTCTGTTGCAAGTGTCTAACCTAATTCCTAGTATCAAGTTGTACTCTAAGTTGTTCTCTTCGGAGTGTCTAATGTCTACTCCTACTCCTAGTGTCTGAATCTCTGTTACTCCAAATTGTTCTGAACTCTCCTGTCTGCCTCTTGCCTTTTATATGTCTCACTTCTAAGCCACGCCTCTAAGTCACGCCTTTAATCATGCCCTTAGGCCTTGTCTCTAAATCTGATCTCTAAGTCACACCCTTAAGTCACACACTTTTAATCTCACACACCCAAGGAAAGATCACGGGTATCTAAACCAAGATTTTATCAGAGTGTGCTCGGCTGTTGTAGGCTAATGTAATCAAATCTCTTGTCAGGGTATATGGCTCAAGATGGCTGCAAGGATGATAGTCACCTTCTGTCGGCTCCCCACATAAGGGTACAATTTTTCCAGTCTGAGTTCCAGGACAGCCAGGACTACACAGAGAAACCCTGTCTCAAAAAAAAAAAAAAAAAAAAAAAAAAAAAAAAAAACTAAATCAAAGAATAAGTTTTCTGACAATTAACACATTTAATCACTTTCAACTCAAAAGTTTTTTACAATACTATATTTTTAAATTTGTTTTATTGGATATTATATTTACATTTCAGATGTTATCCTCTTACTCCATCCCCCCCACCACCCAGGAACCCCCTAACTCCTGCTTCTATGAGGATGTGACCCCACCTAATCCCCCACTCCCACCTCCCCACCCTCGAATTCCCCACACTCAGCGTCTAGCCTTCATGGGACCAAGGATCTCCTCTCTCACATATGATGGACAAGACCGTCCTCTCCCACATATACAGCTGGAGCCATGGGTCCATCCCTATGTGCTCCCAGGCTGGTGGTTTAGACCCTGGAGAGCTCTGCTTGGTTGGTATTGGTGCTCTCCTCATGGGGCCACAAACCCTTTCAGCTCCTTCAGTCTTCTCTCTAACTCTTCCATTGGGAAACCCTTGGTCAGTTCAATGGTTAGCTGTGAGCATCTGCCTCTGAATATGTCAGACTCTGGCAGACCTCTAAAGAGACAGCTATATCAGGCTCCTGTCAGCATGCACTTCCTGGCATTCACATCAGTGTATACCTTTGGTGACTGCACATGGAATGGATACCCAGGTGGAATGGTCTCCAGATGGCACCTCCTTCAGTTTCTATCTCATACTTTGTCTCCATATTTGCTCCCTTGAGTATATTTTTAGTGACCATTCTTCTCTTTGTGGTTTTAAAATCAAATTCCTTGGGTTGAGTCATGGAAATTTATGTTTTGTTGTCCATAAGATTGTGTCTGTGTTCTGGCCTGGATCCCAGGAAAACACTAAAAGAATTCTTAGGAAAATAAAGTTGATATGGGAAAAAGTTGGTAAAGAATGTGAATGTCAAAGAAGATAGCAAGACATCTCCAGAGCATGGCTTTTGCATAGCTGTCACATAAGTCTTCTTCATAATTTGATTCATTATCTGTTATTTTTTCACTAATATTGAGTGTTTAAATAACATTGTAATAGACCGTGTAATAAAGTAGATAATAGTAATTGGATGCATCCATTTTTAATGTGTTGGTACCATTATTTTCAAATTATTGTGTTTTTATGTTTTATTTTTAATATGACAATGGCACTCAGATATACTGTGATTATTTTAGAAGCAATGAAGCTGAATTAGTTATTCAAGAAATTCACTCATAATGATGTTTCCTAGTGAACTACGTAAGAATGAGGATACATATTTCATTATCTTGGGCAATCCCTTAATGGTCATGCTAACTACATGATAGTAGACACTTGAATAACAAATAATAAAGGCTGTAAAATGAAACCACTTCTTTTTACCTTTTCATAGTTGAGTTTGTAAGGGTTGGCTGTGTACTCATTTTTTCACCATTGTAATGACCCTGCTCCCCCATCTCTAAGAACAAGCATAGATACCAACCTCATAACTCTGTCAAAGAAGTTTCACTGATGGACAGCATTTAATTCATTAGAATTTGAAATTATTCTTTTAACTCTAGTGACATGTTCTTTGAGAACTGCTAACAAGCAAAAATTTTTTAAGTTATTGTCATTGTTTTTATGCTTTAGTTAGAAAAGTAGAAATTGGAAAAAAAACTATAATGCTTGGAATTTGTGACCTGTTAGATTTTAATTGTGAACTTTATGAACTTCCAAGTCCAGTTGCATGATAAAAGTATTCTTCATGGAAAGCATATTTGTTGTAACTTATCTTATTCTTTGTGCTCCTTGAGTATGAGATGGTGTCATTTGGGTGAATGTGTAACCACCAGCTCAATACCACTTGTTATGCATTAATACCACTTCTTGAGAAATTACTGAAATTCCACTCCTCATCTTGTGCAAATAATCATAATGTAAATGCCCAGGAAGTGGACAATGGGGGGGGGGGATACTTTCTTTACGACACCTGTGCTCTTTCAGCTTATATTTAGTCACATGTGTCCCAGATTGCCTTAGAGAAGGAAATGTCACATCTAGTATTATTTTTTCAAGTCCTATCTGTGAGTGAACTATTCTCTTATTCATATCACATTATTGGAAAGAACTCCCAAAAATTTCTATATTATTAAAACTATGAATAGCATTTCTGGTCTGTAAGGGAAATAGCTATTACATTTACTTTGCTTGTACTGGCAAATGAAATTCGTGACAACTAAATGTTATAAAGTTAAAAAAAAAAAACAAGAGAATTTGCAGAAATGTAAGTCTGACTTTAAGTCTTCCCTGTACCATATACACTGGATCATATATTTAATCTAAAGAATGTCAAATGATTCTACATATTTCTCTGTCCAAAATACTAGACTTTTGATAAAAATTATTTGGACAGAAAGAACTCTGTGGGTGAAGAAACTGTGGATTGTCAGTTTTTAAACTGATACAAGATTCTCAGCCAAGGCTTTACAGTGAGGTCTATATTGTGTAACAACACAATTGACTGTGGTTACACATTGCTTATTCAGAAGTATAGGGTCATTCAGTCAAACCACCTAGAAGCACAAGGCCTATATAGAACATAAATGCTATTAATATTTTAATAGTCTAGGAAATGTTAAGGTTTGATTTGATTTGGTAGCTATACTTAACAATGTAAGTATATGAATCTGTATAAGGTAATCATTGTAATATCTGAATTTCTGACTAAACTGTTTAAGAAAATGTGCATGTATTATTTATAAATATATTACTATTGTCTATATTCAGTTGTTACAGGGTAGATCACCCAAACCCAACAAGTGGGAGCTTCCTCAGCCAGGCAGTGGTGGTGGCATGCTTGAACAATCTAGTGGAGACTGCGATGATGAAGATGGTTGTGGGGGATCAGGAAGCGGAGAAGTCAAGAGGACCCTAAAGATCACAAACTGTGAGTGCAAGCATCTAGCACTACTTTTAAATGGTTGGTTTTGAATTATCAGTTAGGAAACTGTTACTGAGAATGTAACAATGAAATGGCCACGCAATCAAAACCATACAGGAGCAACTGGAAAAGAAATGAGCTTGTTTTTAATTGTGTAGAGCATTCATTCCTGGGTTTACATTTATTCTGCACCATTGGGTTTATGCAGAAATTATACTTGTGTGTGAAGAAATGATGAGTCATGAGGAGTTTTAAGAAAACCAATCTTTCGGACATCCTGCTCAATGTATGTTGATAAATAATGTGGACTAGATTGATAAGAACCACTAAACAACTAAATATATAAGTTTAGTTTTATGTCACAAATTACATGGTTTTACTCTATTAAGCTTTTATTTTTGTTATCCTCAAACTGGATTCATCCCATACGAATATGCAGTTTTGTTAGCTATTTGAGAGTTTCATATGTGTTTTGGTCATGTTCACCCTTCTCCAGTAACTCTTCCTTCTCAATCCTGTAAATCTTCACTTTTGAAAAATCTCACCTAATATTGAATTTCTTTTTGACTGTATGAATTATAAACAGTTTCTGAAATGTTTAATTAGTCATTTGCAGAAAAGATATATCTTCCAGGGCCAAGGAGATGGCTCAATATGAAAGTGTCTACTATATTAACATGAGGACTCATCTAAATTGAAACCACTAAAAGCACCTAAATCCTCAGGTGCGGTGGTGAGTATCTGTATTCCCGTCTTAGGGAAGATGGACAGGAGGGATTCCTGGAACTCAATGGCAGAAACTCTAGCCGAATAGAAAAGTAAAGTGGCAAGCAATAAATAATAACATCTAGCATCTTCTTTTCACACACACACACACACACACACACACGCAGCACACATCACATGTATGCATGCACACACAAAAGCATATGCACACATGAACACCCATACACAGAGAAGATACAACTTCACAACTAAGTGTTCCACCTTGTTCTTCATATAGATAGATCTACAACCTCCAACATCGTGTATCCTTATATATTCATGGGGCAGCATAATGAAAGTGGTCAACTGAGAACAAAATGCAGAAGTTAATATAGCCCAACACATGGCTCCAAGTTATCAGTTAGCTCTGATTCTACCAAGGCTGAAGAGGATGTAATCTTTCTGAATATTGTAGCCTCACATACAGATTGGCCTAGTACCTTGTTTTGCTCACAAGAATGCCTTCAATGATACAAATCCTCTGGTGGGAGAAAAAAATATTCAGTAATAATGTTACAAAGATTAAAATCTCAATTCCTCGTTCACTTAAAAAAAATCTTGCTTTATTAGCAAAATATATTGGTTAAACAGCTGGAAGCCAGTAGTGATCCAAAATATAAAACAATTTGCACAAAGAAACTGGTTTTCTTTTTAGATGTAGTAATTGATTTACAATGAAACAAGCAGCTATGGGTTCCTGCCATAGGTGGTCCACGTCCTACTCGTACTGGCAGAATTAGAGATGCTCTTCTGGTTGGTATGGATAGTTCTTCTTATATTTATTTTTTAGAGAGATACATACATAAAAAATAAAATAAAATTTTCAATAGTAAAATAATTTTTACTCAAATTTAAAAGTTTCTCTTCTATATTTAGAAATTAGGACAGAGTGCTATTCAATTCAAAATCAATTATTTTCTATATATAGTTTCTATATATGACTATTTAAATATAATATATATGTAACTAATATATAACGTACACTTTCTCTAATTACTTGTTTTAATGTTAGCAGGATTCTAAGACATCAAAATACGTACTAGAAATGAATAATGTGAACAAAAACAGAAATAAAATTATGAGCTGAAGTAAATTAATTTAAAATTTTCTCCATATATATGTTTGTCTATGTTTGCACAAACTTGTAATTTTTATGGCGTTCTTTCACAATCTAGAGTTATTTACACTCTCAAGAACTTGGTATAGATAAAATTTGTGTTGTTTTGTAAGAGAAATAGATCCAGTGAAAGATATTCAACCATGGTTTTCTCATCAACCAAGGTGTCAGGGGGGCAGAAGTGAGTTTTTACCACAAAACCTTGTTTTCAATTACTGCTGAAATGGCCAGGTAGTCATAAGAAAGGACCCATCAAAACTGGAAAGACTACTATAATACAGATGATTGTCAGCAACTCCAGCAAACATTGAAAAAAATCCTCAACTGCTTGCTTCAGCCAGGCTGCTTGTTACTTCTGTGTCCTTATAGCTGTTGTCTATCAATTTTTAATAAATGGCTAGAAAATCACCATGGATAGCCAGCTAAAATGAAGAAGCATGAGGGTTCTGTGCAATTGGCTGTGCTTCTTGATTTTTATAACATTACAATATTCTGTTTTACAGCTTTGGGCTACTTGGTCTATTGGTCAAAAGGTAAAGGCAGTTGTAGCAATCTCAAGAGCTGGGCAATCCTGTGTTCTAGAAAAGTTTATGGGCTGTTGTTTTGTTGCTTAAGAACTTTCTGTGAGTCATTATTTGTTCTTTATTCCATGTGCACTCTTAATTAGCTAAAAATTTCATGGTTCATTTGTAATCTCAAAATGTGAAATTAAAAATAATGTAATATATAAACAAAATATTAGCAGCAAATTATTTATTTACAATTTAGGTATGATTTCTATTTCATCATCAACTATACTACATAATTTCATATTTTAATATTTTATTTTGTAAGATTTACTATTTGTGTATGCCTGTGTGTGTATGAGTTTGTGTATGTGAGTGTGTATGTGTGTTTATCTGTGTGTGTATGTATGTATGTGTGTGTGTGTGTACATGGGGGAGCCGGTGCCCATGGAGTCCACTGGAGGTGCTACTGCAGGTGGAGTTACAGGGAGTTGTGAGCCATCCAACATGATGCTGTGAATCAAATGGGTCTTCTGAGAAAGAAGCGGTGGTGTCTATTTTCTTTCCTACCTAGCTTTCTCTTCAGCCCCAATTCTATCACATTTTACAAAGTACTTCCATTTGTAATCCCACCTGGGCATGCTTATTAAATAAAAACTAAAGGATTGCTTACAAGTAAAAGCCACCTACGATGCATAGCTTTCCGTTCTAGGGAATGAAACTATTTTCTTATTTCAGCAGAACCTTATTGAAATATCTCACATCACAGGTAAGTTGCCTATATGTGAGTGATTTACATATATTTGCATATTCAATGAGGACCTCAAATTGTGAGATTAGCATCTTTGAATCTTCCCTTTTCATACTTCACTCTGTTCACCTACATCTGATGTTCTTCCACATGAGGAGCTGAGGTAGGATAACCATGTCGATGGACACAATCCAGTACTTTCTTCACATCAAACTTAATATCACTAAACTTAATATCACTAAAATCAGTGTCCCTTCAACACCTGGACTTTCTTCTTAATCTCCAGTGCTGATATGATAAACCAGTGTGCAATTGACAACAGGTTATAGGCAAACTGTGGCCTTTGTAATTTTGAAACTCACTGAAGTTCTTATATGATTCACATTTGATAACTAACAATGAGCAAGTTTATTTTAATAAGGTGGCTCACAGTAACAGTATCACACAAAATAGATATGATCACAAGTTCATTTAGATATTAGACATAAGAAAACTTAGATTTTGCATCTTCAAAGTCCTACGTCTATAAGCTATACCATTTATTAATTTTTCTTTTGCAATATTATGTACCATGTTCAGCAGAGTTGTTTTTAAATTTTTATTCTCATTGAAAAAAACCTGTAAACCAGCGCCTGTTCGGTATGTCAGTGGTGTTTCTGAGTGGCCGTGTTAGAGTCCTTGGTTACCTGTCATAATAGGAGTCCACACTGACTGGGAACATTCATAATATCAAGGCAGCCTTGGGTCCTTGAGCCTTCTTGAGTGTTCCGTTCAGCCACCAAGGCATTTCTATAAAAAGAATCTGTTGTTTAAATGAACAGAGCTATTGTTCATATTGTCTTTGATTCATCACATAGAGTTCTATGTCAGTCTCTAAAAAATGAGTCTATATGATGGTGCCAAGATGGCCTTGGAAGAGAGTGTCACCTCCACATACACAATGAGATAAAAATTAACCTTTGTTGCCTAATAAAGAAGAGACACTAATTTACTTAGTGACATGGAGTTGTGGAATAAGTGAAAATTCTTGGTTTCATTGTATCCAGTTTCACATAAATCAGGATTGCTTCAGGATCTCAGCTCATGGTGAATATTGGGGAGTACTCAGAGAACATGACTTCAGTATTTCTTCCAGAGCTATGAGAACTTCAAATTAACGTTGTTGTTAATATAAATACAAAATAACTGCCCGTAATTTTCCATTCTCTCTCATTTCTCAAGCTTTGAACAAAGATCAAGGGTCATTTTTCATTATAGACCTAATGATATTTTTCCTTTCCATTCTAGGTCTTTTAAGGTAGCACATGCACATAACATTTTAATACCATTAAGATATTTCCAAAAAAGTTAAAACATTTTATTGTTTCTTCTAAAATTAAAGTATTACAAAACTTGTTTAAACAAAATGCATTGATTCTGCCTTGTAAAGGGTTAACATAGTAAGCAGTAAATTACTGAAGAAAAATAATGAAAATGTGGTGTAAATAATCGAATTATCATGTGTTTATAAAATTTGAATAAAAGTAAACTCCTTCTTGATGATACTTGAATTTATTTCCTGAAACACAACAAAAGCAACCTTGAATAATGAATGTATACTTTGATATATATATATTATTAGTGCCTAATTTTGGGCCAGATAAAACATTAAATGACACCTTTTTTCAATTTTTATAAAGAAATTCCATTTTCCAATTCAAATTAATTTAAAATAACTAGCTAGTTCTACTTTTACTCTACTGATGAAAATTATACTGAAAACACATCTAAGTCAAATAGGTTTTATATGGGATCACTATAAATATTATTCTGATTATAATGTTTCATTTTGGTTTATAAATAATTGATATTCATCCTGGATACTAGCTATTTTGATAACAAGATGAAATATAATATGGATACCTAATGAATCATGCAAAATCATCTTTTATCCTCTTGAAAAGTTATGTATTGTATCCATTAGTTTAAATAGTAAAATTGAAATGCAGTGTTTGTCCTTGAATGCCTAAGTGATGGTTTTCATTGAATTGGCTTTGACCGTTGTTAAATTTCCAAGGTGAATTGTAAAGACATTAATTAAAATCTTAGAAAGCCTGATAGCATGTATTCCAAATTAGACAGAAATTCAACAATATCTCAAAACTAAACATATACCAAATCAGAGTATATAAAATAAAGAATTCAGGCTTTCAAAACAGGACACTGCTGAGCCTATTTGTAAGAACAATGAAGAACATGAAAATTGAAATTCAAGAGAATATCACTAGATGAATTTTATCTTAACATGATTGAGCTCATCTAGTTATTAAGAAATGAAGGACAGAAAGACAGACAATGAGAAATGAACCTGTATTATCTTCTATTACCATTTTATTTCACATATACCACAAGATAAAAATTTGCAACATTTTCTGCTTTTAGGGAACTTGGTGCACTGCATAATGTTGTATCAAGTTACGTATGTAGTTGGCTCCTTATGAACTCCTTTTAAATATAACTATGTGGTAAAGGTGACATGAACTATTTACCAAATAAGTAAATAATCACTAATCATAACTTATTATAAAACCTTCTGTATTATAGTCCTCCAGATCTCCAGAACCATTGCCTGTTAAAGTAAAAGTATTTTAAAAATTCTGTCAGTATTTGCTGATGTTCATTCCAAGAAAACACCATAAGCAAGGACACTGGGAGATAGTACAGTTGAGCTGGCGATGATGGATCTCTCTGTACTGTCCTAGGTTGCTTTGGGGTTTGTGTTTACAGGCAAATACCAAAAGATAGCCATGCCTATCTTGTCTCAACATATGAAGTTCTTGGTCCTCTTATCACAAGAATACTTTCTTCCTGAAATATGGCTTCTGGCATACCAGTATTAACAGTCTGTTTATTAGGTCTTGTTTTTTTATGAACAGTGAGTATCACCTTAAATACCAACAGAGATAAATCAAAATTTATGTTGCTCAGAGAAAATCGTGGGTCTATGTAGGGCCCCAAAGAGCTGCTATGCCCTGGCTGAGACTTTCTGTGTGCTGCTGTCTTCTAAGTAACATTCTGCGGTTCCTCTATGATTGAAAACATCCTGACTAAGGCATGGTGCCCCAGGAAGGGAATTTACACTTGACATCCTATTGCCACCACCCCCCCTCCCCCCCCCACACACACACACCAGTTGAGTTGCTGTTTCTTCCTGAGTCTGTGTTTTTCCTTCCCTGGCTTGGTGTATATATTGAACCTGCCCAGTAAAGGCATTGGCATTCTCTCACAATGGATGACCCGAGTCTGAGTCTTTCTTTAATCCCCCAGGCCTACGCCCAAGCTCGGTACCGCGGGCAGCACCGGAGCTGTCAGCTCTATGAAAGAAACAGAAAAGGTCATTCTAAAGAAAAATAATTATTTGACTGCAATATTTATGAGTGAAATGGCTTTGAGTGGATAAATTAATGATTTGGCTCCAACGTGTAACAATTAGGAAGAAAGTCCACCTGTCAGAAGCAGGGTGTACATTCACAAGGAAACAATCGAAGACACATTGTAAGGCTAAAGCTCTGTAGAAATTGTACAAAGGGTTGTAATAAAACCTATAAAAGTTTGATTTAATATGAGAAACAAAGAGGTTTCTCTGTGATTTTGCGTAGATTTGCAGGACTTTGACAGCAGTGCAGTGAACTGGTTAGGAACATAAATTAAAAATGTGCAAGAAGATAAAGTATATCTTTAATAGGACATTTACTACATACTGTGTACATAGTTACACTGTGCCTGGATTGCCATAAAAGAGCAACAACTTTACTATCTGAGCTACATCATTTTGAAGACAAAGTGAACAGATCTATAGAAAGTTAAAAATTGGACCCACTCTTACCCACACCCAACTTCTGAAAGACAATACTGAATAAAGTGTTTTGTGCTTTGATGAATTTACAGCAAAGAAAGATTTTGATAATATGGAAGTTACAGCAATCACATGGAGATGGGGCTTGGCGGATTGGCATAGAAGTGTATATATATATTAATATATATATATATTAATATATATACATATATGTGTATATATATACTAATATATACATAATATATATACATAATATATACACATATATGTGTATATATATTTATATATATATTAATATATATTATGTGTATATATGTATATATATTAATGTGTATATATATGTATATATATTTATATATATATTATGTGTATATATATGTGTATATATATATATATTTTTTTTATATCTACCTTCCCACATGGTCCCAGAAAGAACCTCAGAGACCAATTATGAGGTTCCTCTGAAAATGTCTCCTTCATAACAGTGTTTACTAAGATCAGAGTTTGTTTCCTGTTCCCACATATTATAACTTACAATTGCTTACAGCTGCAATTTCAGGGGATTTGATACACTCTGGCCTCCATAAGCATCTGTATTCACATAGTACATATAAATCTATGAAGGTTCACATATGGATAAAATAAATAAGTCTTTATAAAAATTTTGGGATTTAAAAGGAAGTCTTTAGGTCTTTGGAAACACATTCCTTGGGTAATATAAAAACAGTACTTCTAGGAATCCTAAGTTATTTCTGAAAACATACATTGCTAGAAAAGGCTCCACTTTGACAATGAGCACACACACACACACACACACACACACACACACACACACACACACACACTAATTCCCTCAAACTATTGTGATGCCTATAACCTTGATGCGATTGATGTAAGGATTATACCTTTTACCTTTGGCTATGAGATTAATAAATGCCTTTGCTTTAGGCAAAAGTAAGATCCTTGCATTCTGTCACAATAACAGAAAGTAGACTACTAGAGTGAGCTACGTAAGTCCTTGGAAATGAAGAACAGATACTGAATTTGTCTGCTCATTGAATTGGTTTTTAAAGATGATAAATTTTTTTGCTTCCTGATTTCTTCAGAAGGTGGCTATTTTGCATAGTTTTGAATAATATAAAAAAACAATATGCAACACATTTGTAAATTTCAGATGTAAGATTGTTTCATACTTTCCAAAATATCCTTTCATTTAATACTTGTTCTCTTAATTTTGTTTTGTATTATTCTTAAAGTTCTTGCTACTCTTTACTCTATGTTTAGCAAGGCATATCAAATGCAGCTTGGGTATCACTGTTACAAATGTGAAATCAGACATGTTTATAAGTTTTAGTTCATTTATTGGGAAATGGTGTTTCGTGGTCACAAGTTGCATACCGGCGATAGAAAATAAAGACAGAGTAATAATGTAAATAAATAAATATATATTAATCACTTGTTTTATTGTACAACAAATATACTGAAATGTCAGAATAATATTGACACTGTAAAAAGTATATGCATCTAATTAGTATTACCACCATTATTTGAACAGTTTTGCAGTGACTATATTCTCTCAATTGATTGTTATAATATTCATAATTGACTGATAGACACAGAGGTATAGATATTTAGTTCATAGCATACCTATCACGTAGCTTTTATTTACTCTCTGCTAATCATCTATTTCTCAGCACTAGTTAGTCAAGGTTTCAGTTGGTCTCGACTTCACTCCTATCATGGCAGAACACCTAACAAGTTCTCTCATGGTTACAAGGCCTCTTGCCCTTTATAATCAAAAAGTAATTTTGCTGAATACAAGCATGTTGGCTCCCATTTCCTCTTCTTGCATTTCTTATATAAAATGTATTGCTGAGAAAATGGATGGGGATGCTCTCAGTATCCATTCCTGTGCCCCACAGTTTGTCCTATCTTTGATGTGCAGTAATTTCACTCTTCTGCTGGTTGTTCAAGCTTATATTCTCAGGCGCCTAGTATACTTTTTCAATTTCTACTGTTAAATATTTCCTCAGAGGCTTTTTGTTGAAAGTTTGACTTTCAATAATTTGTTCTCTACTCTTTACTTTTTGTTCAGGAAAAGCTACTACATATTTGTTGGGCTTTTTCTTGCTTAGTTTTAATATCTCCCCAAATCCTTTTAATCTACTTTCAAGCTAAAGAACTTCTCCCGTCCAGTGATACTGGTTGTTAAAATTCAGCTCTTTGCCTTCTGTTTTATCCCACTGCACTATTGCTAAGGTATTTTTGTGTTTTCATTTATTTTGTATTAGATTATTTATTTTAAATCAACTTGTTATTTTCTTATGTTGTAAGTCTAACAAACTCTGAAATTTTCTAATTTTGACTCACATTTTTTATTTGGTAAATTGTGTCCTTTCCTAATATCCCATGCTCAGTTTGAAATGTTATCTTCAATTATTTGTTTTGGGATATTATTAACTCTTCTATAAAAAGGTGAGGAAAATTGAGATCAGCTTTGTTGGAATGAAATGCAAGTAGATAATGTTGAGCTGTGCAGGAAACTTGTAGGAAAGTTGATGTTTGGGTGACATTGGGGTGAAGTCAGCTAATATGACCAGCTGTGTCCTCTCTTCCTGTTAACTTTGATGAACATGAGAGGTAGACCCACTTCCAAGCATGGGACATAAAAGTGGCTTTCATTTGGACTATATGTCTTATGAGTTGTGCCCAGCTCAAAAGATAGCCCTCAGTTGTAAAGCTGGCACACAGGTCAGAGAATATTTACGTGTCTCTGACAATAATAATTTACAGTTTCAAGCTTTCTAAAGTACGCTCTCTATGAAAAAGTTCAAGAACTCAGAGAAGTTTAAAACCATCTAAGTCATGATAACTGAGCTGCTGACAACCTGTGAATCTCACTATCACATTATTTTGTTTATTACACTGACCATGTTTGTGGCCTATTTTTAAAATTACCTTTTTGCTTATTTTTAACATTTTATTTTGATTCAAAATTTTTCATTGCATATACAGTACCATGTGCATATGTGCAGCAGACTAAGCACATGAATAAGCTAGTACATGTTATTGCTTATAGGGTATGTTTAAAAGATATAAACGGTCTTCATAGCTGTTAGGTGTTCAAAGTCTAGGAGAAAAAGATGTGCTAAGTAAATATTATATTGTGAGATTAAAATAAAAGAGTGAATGTGAGGTAGTAAGGATAAACGATAGAAATAATCAATTTTATATTTTTTTGTTTAGCCCTTATGAATAGATAGCAATCTGAAATTAATGCTGGGTTCAATCTTAATAGAGGATCAAAAATGGATGGGAAGTGAAATTAAATCTCTTCCAACTAGAACATTTACAAAAGAAGAATGCTCTGAATACTATTATGAATTTAGTTCAACACGATCGTTATGCTAGTCCTTGAACACGCCTCTTCTGGGCAGGATGAGAGAGTCAGCTGGAGAGTTAGCCAGAAGTCTCTATATCACACAAGAATACAGAGAGTCTGGGCAGGATGAGAGAGTCAGCTGGAGAGTTAGCCAGAAATCGCTATAACACACAAGAATAAAGAGAGTCTGTGCAGGATGAGAGTCAGCAGGAGACTAAGCCAGAAGTCTCTATAACACACAAGAATAAAGAAAGAAGTACTGCTTCATAGCTTCAGCTTTATTCTGGAAGAAATAACGGATTTACTCAGCTGTAAAGAAAATCCAGTATTCAAGGTAGAAGGCACAAATAATATAAGAAGTTTTGCTGATGTGTAGGCAATAAATTGAATGAGTTGAAAATGGAACATATTCACTTTCCACTCAATGCAATTTCTAAATTTTCTCTTATTTTTCAGTTGATAGATGGCTAGTCCCCATTTCCAAAGCCAGAAACTGGAGAGTTACTCTGTGATCTTCTTCAGCCTTTATTCTATATATTAAATAAGATCTGCTGTGTTTACTGCTTTTTTGTTTTTTTGTTTTTTTCTGAGAAAATATCCACTCCTATTTCACCTCTCCTTTGCTAGTTCGCAGCTTCAATTTCTCTGGCCTGAACACATGGTAAACGCTCCTCAGTTGTGTACTGGGCATTCCTTCACTCCCATTGATACTCGTATTCCAAGTGGAGAGTCCGATTTTGTTCTGAGACAAGAGACTTCAAACTACCATGTAACATTATCTGCAGTTAACAACTGTATGAGAAAGAGGGTGATTTAGTTTCAGCTTGTGCACAGTTAAAGGATAGCTGTTAGTTACCAATCCTATCAGGAAGTTAGTTTCAACTCCTGTAGGCATTCAAATGTTTTTCGTCTTCAAACAGGAGCCCAGTAGGGCTGTCCACTGACAGGTTCTGCCATCACTTAACTAAGACAGATGAAGACACAGCCAACCATTGGACTGAGCCCAGGGATTCCAATAGAAGAGATAGGGAAGAACAGAAGGAGCTCAAGGGGATTGCAACTCCATAGGAAGTAAAATATCAACTAACTGGACCCCCAGAGTTCCCGGGGGGGGAACAACCAGAGAGTACACATGGGTGGGTTCATGGCCTCAGCTGCATATGTAGCAGAGGATTGCCTCATCTGGCATCAGTGGGAAGGGAGGAGCCTGGTCCTGTGGAGGCTTGTTGCCTCAGCAAAGGGGGTGCTAGAGGGATGAGGCAGGAGGGGGTGGGAGGGTGGGGGAGCACCCTCTTAGAGGCAAAGGGGAGGGGATTGTGATGGGAGTTTGTGGAGGGTGGACCGAGAAGAGGGACAAAAGACATCAGGAGACTTTGTTTATTGCCTTGCTTGTTCTTTGACTATTTGTGTTTATTGTCTTGCTTGTTCTTTGACTAATTGTATCTATCGTATTGCTAGTTCCTCAACCTAGAACTGACCTTAATACTTGCATGTAATTAAAATGGTATAAAAGTAGATTGAGAAAAATTACATATATATATATATATTTCACTAAGAGCTCACAAAAAATAAAAAAATAAAAAATATTTCCTTTATTGGTAAATTACATCATATATACACATACACATATATACATATATATATCAAATTGTTTGAATAAATACAAAAAGGCCTACATTGAGCTGATTAATATTAATTACTTCACATGCTCAGCATACTTCCAATTTTGGGGATGAAACATTTAAAATTTAATATTTTTGAGTTTCAAGAACATCATGAAAGATTTGTTTACCTCAATGACTATGTTCTGGAATTTCTGAATTTTATGTTATGTTATGTTATATGTGTTATATGTTATTGTGTTACGTGGGGGATCCTCGTACAAGTACAGAGTGTATGTTGAGTACACTCGTCTGAATGCACCCCATCTTCTCTGATTTGAGAAAATAAACTTGGCCTGGCCTTGGGCACAGTCACCAGCTCTCCGGAGACACACCTATTAAAACATCTGAAGATTCCTTTTGCTCTTATGATATTTTCTTATTTTACTTCCCCAAGCAGTGCATTCTTGTTTGAATTGATTGTAACTGTACCAACTACATGTTCTAACCACTTCAACTAAGTTCCCAAATTCTATGGGATCTGAAAATTATAGTACCTACATTATTTTTCAAACTAATATATTATTTTTATTGGACATTTTCTTTATTTACATTACAAATGTTATCGACTTTCCTGGTTCCCCCCAGACCCCCATCCCATCCCCCTGCTGTTCTATGAGGGTGTTCCCCCACCCACCCACTCCTGCCTTCCTGCCCTCATATTCCCCTACACTGGGGCATCGAACCTTCACAGGACCAAGGGCCTCTCCTCTCATTGATGCCCAACAAGTCCATACTCCTCTACATATGCAGCTGGAGCCATGGCTCCCTCCATATGTACTCCTTGGTTACTGGTTTAGTCCCTGGGAGCTCTGGGGGGTGGGGAGATCTAGTTGGTTGATATTGTTGTCCTTCCAATAAGGTTAACAAACTCCTTCAGCTCTGTCAATCCTTTCTCTAACTCCCCCATTGGGGACTCTGTGCTCAGTCCAATGGTTAGCTGCAAGCATCTGCCTCTGTATTTGTCAGGTTCTAGCAGAGCCTCTTAGGAGACAGGCTCTGTCAGCATGCACTTCTTGGCATTTATTTCTAGTAAACCTGTGGACTGATGGCTTCACTTTCCTCGCTAAAACGAATCCATATGAGAAACATTTAATAAAAATGTTCTGAATTCCATGAACTGATAAGAGTGTAGTGTACAGAATTCGGAGACACATCTTAATTAACACTGGAAACATGTCTAATGAATTAAAAACATTGATGTTAATTTTAATCAACACTATTATCCAGAAGCCAAATGAGTGTAAATATGTTTACATGTAAAGACCAAAACTGACTTAAATACAAATTTGACAGGTACAGTTTTATCCGCAATTATACGTATTTGTGAATTACATAAATAACCTTCATATTTTCACCTAGTAGAAACCTGATTGGAATATTTTACACTACTTTAGTGTGCTATTTTGAGTAAAAATTAATAAGCCAAATATAATTATTGCATATTAATTGTTAAGTGGAGAAGTGCAGCTCAGAACATGTCTAATTTTCTAGATTGATGTGTCATGTCTCAATTTTAGAGATGCATTAAGATAGCATTCACTGCTTGAGGGTAATTTTGACTGTTTTTTACTTCATTTAATTGTCTTACAACACTGATGTTTCTGTGTTATAGAATATGAATAATTACATTTACATACTAAATTATATAGCATTAATTTTAGTTCTCTATTATAAATTTTCAAAATAACATAGGTTTTATGTCATAACACTTTCAGAGCAATTACTACCTCTTTAATGATAAAAAGACCTTCTAGGAATCATGTTTTTCTAAAATCTACATATATTATGGAACCCATCAGGGAATGATGTAGCATGGACTTCATACAAAACTTTAAACTCTATCTAGAGTCACTAATGGCTTATTTATCCAGCACCAGCTGTTTCTTCATGTGTGCTAACCCCCTGTCTCTCCTCATCACTCACTCACACACACATTCACTGGACACTCTCTTCTTCTTAGTACTTATCTGTGCTAGTCACAGAACAAATGCCAACCTCAAAATGGTAGACGAATAATAAGTAAGTAATGATGGAGTGTGGGGAAATGCAGTTTGGTGAAGGTGAAGGTAGTCTTAGGGAGCATGTAAGAATATATTGTTCAGTGTTAGAGACAATGAGAAAGCCTCTGGCAGGAATGGAGACAAACTGGCACTGAAGAGTCCAGGGGTCAGTTGGGATATGAAGAGCCAAGGAGTCGTTGCTACAAGAAGAAAAAACAGAACTCTGATGATTAGAGACAGGGTTGGGAGAAGCTCCTGAGGATGGACATGGACTCTGAGAGCCTTTTGTGAACTCAGTTCTGGGGACTGATTTGGTCAGCTCTTGAATCAGTAGAAAGGGGCCTTGCCATCGCTCTGAAAAGTGTGAAAACTGAATGCCTGGCCATCTTCACAAACTACTGGGCTAAGAATGCATCTTCAGAGAAGGTGCGGGATATCGTGAACTCAGGCACAGTACATGGATAACAGTATTGAAACAAACGCTTTGTAGTGAGTTTCTCATCTCCTTATGTGAAACCTTCCCTACCTCCTCTGGTATTCTGACACTGCAATACATAAGTGTCATGAGGAAATTTGTCTGCCCTTGTTTTAAAAGGTATTTGTTTACGTTGTTTTGTTTTTGAGACAGAGTCTTGCCTACTCTGGTCTTGAACTCTAAAATAACGGTTTATTTTTTTGTTATTTTTATCTGTGTCTTTGGAGTGTATGGGCATGTGTGGACATATGGCTACAGAGGTTATGAACATGGGGTCCCCAAAAGCTAAATTTCTACACATGTGAGCACCCTAACATGGTATGGGTCTTCTGCAAGGGCAGAAAGTAGTAATAACCATAGAAACATCTTTCTAACACCTGCCCATATGTATCATTTATTTCCTCTCAGATCATGAATTTCTTCAAAAAATGATCTCCGTTTTTGTGCATCACATTTATACTCACAAAACCACAACAAAAAGTCCTTGCTAATGCATGGATATATGGTGAATGAGTGCAAGAGGCTATTTTTAATTAATTGAAGGAATATGAGAAAATAAGAGTGCATTATAATAGAGGAAATATGGAAGAAACGTGACTTTTAAAGTTGGCAAATTTATAATATATATGATTAAACTTGACAATAACTTTTCCAAGTATTTCCCTTCTCCAGCAAACAAGCCATAAACCATAAAACAAACCACATAGATAATTGATTTGATTATATTTATGGATATTTTGGACTCTTTGACAATAACTTGCGATGGTTGCCTAGTATTTCTACATGTGTGCCAGCAAAGTTTGTCCTAGTTCAGTGAACGATGCGGAGTCATCAAGATAGTAAGAATTTCTTATTTCGGAGATTTTATTTTACTACCTACAAAATAGAAAATACAGAATGTCAAAGTTCTGTTTTAAATATGCTTAAGAATAAATTAACATTACTAAAGTACTAGGTAGTAGTGGGTGGTACTCACTTAGAATGCCTTTTCTGAAAATCCTATAGTTTCAAAAATGATCATGTAACCAGTGCATTTGCCCCTCTTTGGTGCAGAAACATGGATTCCTTTGCTCTGAGATATAGGGCCCCTAGTTGCAATGCTGTAATGTTCAGACACAATAAAAAGAATTTTAACCATATATATATATGGTGAATATATATATATATATATATATATATATATATATATATTCACAAACATATACAGATATACAAACATACACATGCACACAGGCCCTCATAAACACTCAACAGGAAATTTTTATTTTCTAATTACTGAAAAGAATTTTGACAGGAAAAGTAATAGATACAAAGTTTTATTTCTTGGTTTTATATTAAGAATCGAGGTCTTTCCATGAAGCCCAAAACCAGCTATGAATTAAAATTTCTCCCGCCTTAGTTTCTCAAGGGCTAGCGTTCCAAGCATGCAGAGCCTACCTGGTATAAGAAGGTGTTTATGTTCTCCTCACAATTATATGTGTGGTTTATTTTCTATGAAAATACCTTCTGTCCAAGACCCTATGATGTTTATTAACCTATCAAGAAGTGACAAGTTGATTGTGGACCCCAAACGGAGAGGTGCTGACAAGTCCACACGGCCCAAAGACAGCAGACGTTCCATTGCACCACCAATCTTTAGATGACTTCAATATGCATCGTTGGCTAACTGAGGAGGGAAGTGAGTGGCGTAATTACCCAAACTGTCTAATTGGTTCCTGGTGTCGGGAATTAAAAGATCCAAATGACAACATGAAGTTTCAGGTGTCATAGTTTTCCGAAATAGATGGGTAAAGGCAAGAGAAATGGAATGGCAGGAAATAGATACGAGAAAAAAGGGAGTATCAGACTACAAGGAAAAGCAATGGATAAAAGTGATGTTGCAATTGACTTTCTCCTAGTCTCACTTCTGAGTAAAGTCTAAAAGGAAGCAGCAGGAGTTTGAGCAAAGCTCCTTTAAGAGCTGCTGATTTTACTAGTTCTGACAGAATACATTTAGATGGCAGAGATGGGTGCGTTAAAGAGGAAGCGAGCTGGCAGACAGCCTGCTGTTGTTCCGGACAGCACTGTCTGGCCACACTAGCTTCCAGACCCAGCTCTGCTGTCAAGAGAGCCATGAGGATGCAGAGCTCTGATCCTCACAGAAAAGGTCAACTATTATTTTAAATTGCCCTTTTAGCTCAATTGAATTCTATTTATTTTAGTTCAACTCCAGTTTTCTGTGTCAACCTAGGATCAAGAAATATGAGGATGGGAGAGGAAAAGGAGGTGGCAGGAGGGTTTTTGTCTCAAACTGAACCACCCTGTGAGCTGATGAGCCGTGCAGTTAGTTAGCTGCAGCACAGAGGTTCAATTTGCGGTGGGTTCCAGTGAATTTAGGATGTGATTGCAAACTGCCACTTGGTGATATCAAGGCTGATTCACCCCTCAAGGCTGACTTCCTTTCACCCCTCTACTCATGGTCGGTCCCGATGGGATCTCTTAGTTGCACCAGGGAAGACAGTTCCTAAAGTGAATCTTTCTACTTCATCAAGAAAATAAAGACAATGGCCTTACAGAACATGTAAATGACCCAGTCATTAAATATCTGTAATATCAGTGTTGTTTTCTCTTCTTGTTGCTGTGACCAAATGCTTTACATGATGCAATTTCAAGATGCAAGAATGTATTCTGATTTACCATTCAAAGGGATTGGTCAGGAAAGCATGGTAGCAGAGGCTGAGGCCAGTGGGTCACATTGTGTCTTCAGTCAAGAAGCAAAACCAACCGAAGAAAAACAAATGGGAAGTGGTTCTAGGACACACACTCTTCAAGCCAACCCTTGTTACTGTTTCCTCCAGGAAGACATCACCTCCTGAACTTTCCACGGCTTCCCAGGCAGTGCCAAACACTGAGAACAAGTGTTCAAGAACCTGAGCCGATGAGAAATGGTTCACCCTCAAGCCACAGTGTCTACTTGGAAACATCCTATGACACAACCCTAAAACTATCTCTAAACACCATTGGTGTTGGAAAGATGATATTCCTCTGAGGGATTTCCCTTTCTGCGGAAAGTCTTTGCTTCTGTTTAAGCTTGCCTATTATTTCAAATGTACCTGTTCTGCCATAAATTGTTATTCAGACAACAAGAAAGCATTACAATGGAAACACGGGTACTTTGAAGATTTAGTTTCAGATGGTAAAATATTTATATGTGAAATAAAATTTGAATTATTTACTGGTATTTACTATTAGCCTTTCTTTACTTTCTGTAGATAGGTAAAGGTGTTGTAAATTTCATAACGGACTGTCTGTGTCTACGTATACTTCTTCGGAGAGATCATTTTTGTAACAGCAAAAGCTCATCAAGAGATACATGTATAATATAAAAGCAATTTATTTCATAATTTGTTAGAGTGGAGCTTCTACTTATTGAGAGATCAAATGTTTCTCCTTATGTAGAAATATACTGTTTAATTAATTTTGACTGTGAGTGTAATTTAGAACCATGTTGTTTAAGTATGTTTTTTCAACCTATTTGACTCGTTCATAAATTTGGTGGTAGATACTTCTCTAAATTAAAACTATTCTCTTTAAGTATTAGTTTTTACTTTCTATTTTATATTTTGGAACATCTTTTTATTTGTTGACAACATCCTATGTGAAATGTATCTTGATTGTGTCCACCATACCTTTCCAAATCCTCCTGACCATCACTCATCATGGCCTCTTCCAGGCTCCTTGTTCTCTTAGTAGATTTGCTTGTCTTTCTCTCTTTTTCTCTTTCTTTTTCCTGTCTGTCTGTCTGTCTGTCTGTCTTCTTTTGTATGTCTGTTTGTTTATTTGTTTGCTTTGTAACCTCACTCATCTCAATAAGTGCCGTCCATTGGAACTCTTACTGATCTTGTTGATCCCACCTCATGGGGGTCACTATATCTGAAGTGGGTTCATGAATATGTTGGCTGGGTCATATAATACATAATTCAAAAATACATAGAAGACAGTATTTCACAGCACTTTTCCCTGTCTTCCTGTTCCTTTTTCTGACCACTCTTCCTAGGTGTTTCCTGTGTATTAAGGGCATTAACACAGATGTTTCATTAGGACTGAGTGACTCAATGGTCACATGTTCTCAGCACTGTAAGCAGTCATAAGTCCTTCAAAATGAAGCTTCTCTGGTCGAGATTAAGAGGAGAGCTAACACAACGATAGAAACATAACAGAGGAGTTAGAGAGAAGACTGAAGGGGCTGAAAGGGTTTGTGGCTCCATGAGGAGAGCAACAATATCAACCAACCAGAGCTCCCAAGGTCTAAACCACCAGCCTGGGAGCACATAGGGAGAGACTCATGGCTCCATCTGTATATGTAGGGGAGAATGGCCTTGTTGGGAGAGGAGATTCTTGGTACCACGAAGGCTGAACATCTCGAGTGGGGGGGAATTTGAGGGTGGAGAAGTGGGAGTGGGGAGGTAAGTAGGAACACATCCTTATAGAAGCAGGAGGAGGGGGGTTCCTAGGTGGTGGGGGGAAATGGGGTAAAGGGATAAAATCTGAAATATAAATATAATATCCAATAAAAAAAAAGAGTAGAAAAAAAAAAAAGAAACATAACATCTTAGACGCCAGGCAGTCTGACATGCTCATTGAGCCAACCACAGTACTATGTCACCTCAGAGTTCTTGACCGAGCTGGCTCCATTCTAGGATCACTATTAACAGTTTTCAACATCCAATCCGCTTCTCCTTTAACTGACAGTGGTATAGCCCAAGTTACCACATACCTTTTGTTACTCCTTAATTTTGTTTCATTCACTCCTTTGAATTGACTGTGTCAATCTTATTTTCCTTGAAATATGATTTTCTTTGACCAATCCATTTAATTTAATTACTGGGGGAATGGGGGCTGGTTCTATTAGTCCCCTCATTTTTCCTCTATGTATTTTGACTCGCCTGCATCCATCCACTCTCCACATCCATAGCTGGCTTTGTTCCTATGCACTCCCTTTCCTTCTCTTTCTCTCTCTCTCTCTCTCTCTCTCTCTCTCTCTCTCTCTCTCTCTCTCTCTCTCTGCCGTGTTGATTATTAACCTGATGCACTAATTGGCCCAACCAGCAGCATCTTTGTGCCACCAGCCTCACTACTTCTCTGAGAACTTCTCACTACTATAGGATTATTTACTTTCTGGATTGTAAGTGTCACTTCTCCTATTTGATGTCTTAGTGTGACCTTTGATAAAGTATCATTGTCAGCTTTAAGACACATGCCAATATTTAAATTATTTCAGAATGAATAAAAGAGTGAATACAAGAGTCAATTGACAATAGCTGGAGTGATGGATGTATAGATGGATGGGTAGATAAGTGGTCTATTTGTAAATTTATATTCTTAGGATAAATTTGGGAAAGCAGAAGTTCCAAATTTGAATAGTGATACTAAGTTGAGTTACATGATTATTGAATTAAATTACATAAGAAATAATTTTAATACAGATTGTAAAACTTAGAACTGTCTGAGTAGCAGAGATCTAAAATTAAAAATAATAAATACTAAAAGAATTAAAACTAAACTAAATTTATAAAACCATTCCTTAGGTCATAATTTGTAACAGAGTGATCAAAACAACAATTTGACCTACTCTTAGACAAAATTTTAAATTTAGTCTGAGAGATTTGAATAGGATGGATTTTGAATGAGTTCTAGGAAGTAAAATTAGGTAGTTTAAAAAGTGGGGAAAGACATCTAGGCCTGTGTAAAATTTGTCATATGCTTTATGTTCACAGTAAATTTTATGTCTTCCCTGTTCATCTAAAGTGCTTTTCAGTTACCTGACATGTCACCTTGAAGATATTTTTGGAGAAAGAGCCTTTTATAAAAAGATGGCTCTTCTTATTCTGTAAAAGAGAAACTATCCTATATGTTGGTTGAAAGGTTCACTCAGTCTTTCTTTATTTCCTTTAAGACACTGAAACATGTTATGTCTGAGACAAATATTTATAATTCTCACCAACTTAATGTTAAATGACCAAACAATATTAAAACAAGGAGATGTTTCTTCTTTTTTCATTTAAAAATGCTAATAGATCCAAGGTTTTCTAAGAAGAAAGCAATAGAAACTACTCTAAATTAACCATGCCTACCCATGACATTATAACCATGATAGTTTTTTTTAAAGAGCAATATTTCTAACATCACATGATCTGTACTATAACCACAGTGTATCTTGTCAAAATAAATTCTTAGTTATAGGTGGAATCAATTGATATTAACAATGCAAAAGGAAGTGCTTTGTCATCTCTATGCTCAGATCTGTAAACTGTGTGAATGTAGTAGCTATGTGTCCATTCTAATAATAGGTAAGGAGATTCAAAAATAGAATCATATGCTTGGATTAGAGATGAGGGTCTGCCTTCATCACCAGCATCATTAAAGTGACCGTTGTGGCTGTCCTTTAGCATGATATGTTTCCTGCTTAGATGGGTCGATTTGTGGAGTTGGGGTATGGGCTATCTGAACATGAACTGTTCTTTGTTGAAGTAATTATTTCAAAATGGCTGCTGGTCAAACTGACTATGTAAGCTGTGGTGGCTCTGCCTAGATCAGCCGCCATGTTCCACAGCTGGAGGCCACATGCACACCACAGCTAGAAACAGCCAGCCAGAAACACCAGCACTGCCACCCATGAGACACCAGCATGGGAGATGGCTCTGCCAATCTGCCACGCTGTCTCTACAAGGCTGGGCAGTGCCCAGACCATCCCGCCATCCACATGGCCCAAGTAAGAAAATGAAACTCTAATGCTTAAATCTTAATCAAATGCTTTATATGTTTAGTAATGCCCAATAACAATATGCCCCTACAATTAGAGGTGTAGGCCTATTAGCTAACCTAAATATAAGTTGTTACCCAGGACTGCTCTCCATACCTGCGTAGCTCTTTATCCTCCTACATTTCTGCTCTCTCTAGCTCCTCCTGTTCCTTTTCCTCTTCCTCTCCTTACTCCTCCCACCTTAGCTCCTCCTACAGTTCTTGACCAATTTAACTTGAGTTTTAAGGCAATGACCTTCTATCACTGCACAGTATGCCCTGAGCAGTGTAGGTTCTGTGGGTATCAGCTTAAAGTCTGGACCATTCTTTCAATTAGCTTCTTACTTACATGCCTTTCTTCATTATTTCTCAATCAATTTGTATTAGGTACTTTTAGTCCTCAACTTACAAAAGTCTTCCTCATTGTTTACAATGAAGTCATTCCTTCTGTTAAAGAGCTGAAGTCATTCCCACTTGTACTCCACTTTTCTGCTACAGGTTATTGTAATTACTTATGTGTTGTGACTTTACTAAGGCCCTTGTAATAACTGCTAAACATCATGTAATATTTGTAGAATGAGCACAGTCATCTTAAAGTACCTTTGGTTACTCAAACAAACCTACAAAGTAGAAAGCAATCTTATGATTTGTATCTGGTGTATGCCTATATATACACATACAAAATGTTATAGAGAGATAAATATTTAAATGTAGTCATGTATTACTGCATTCATAGGTGAAGTATACATGAAGTTATTTAGCAAGGAATTATAAGCTATTTGACTGAGAACCATAGATGGGAACTAGAAGAAGATAAGCATAAGACTACTTCCTTCCTCAAAGACCTTAAAACTGGATGAAAGACAAAATATTTAGCAATGTCACTGAATGAAATGTTAGGCAGCAGAATTAAATATAGAAGACCAGAGCAACAACACAGTGTAATTTTGAAACAAACAGACAAACAAGAAAACAAAACTCTTTAGAGTCTTTTTAATTAAAGTATTCTGGGTACATGACATTTTTATTTTGTCGTACAATTAAATAATTTATCCTCTGTTTCTAGATTTAATTACACTTTCTGTGTTCATATCTATATTTATCTACTTAAATCTTTACATACCACATATCCGTCTCTATATATCTGTGTCTACATATCACACACTGTAGCTGTGAATCTAACACGGGGTCTAACATGTATTGGGAATTCAATCATTTTTTAATTTGGGAGTGAATTCAAAAGCTATGGTGATATAGTTCCACTTTTTGTCTGTGGGTCTATAGTTGACTTCCCATTCTGAAGCCTTCACAGAACTTTGGATATTAGGGCCACTAGATGGGGCTTGTGTGCTTAGTTCTTTGTGCGTTAGCCAAGTGTGCTTCCTTTTAGTGTTTTTGTTGTTAATTTCTCAGCTCAGAAATATTTAATGTATACTCTTTCTTATTGACTTTCACACTGCTAGCAATTCTCATTAGAAATCTTTATATTAAGGTGAGGCCGGATTGGGTGAGTGTGTAGAGAAGCACCCTCTTAGAGGCAAAGGGGAGGGGGGAGGGGTGGAAGATTCCTAGAGGGGGGACCAGGAGGGGGATATCATTTGAAATGCAAACAAATGATTAATAAATAAACATAAAAGAAATATTTATATTAGCAAACAAGCAGCTTAAGTATTTTACTTGCGAGCTGGGAAGTGGTGGAGCACGCCTTTAATCCCAGCACTCAGGAGGCAGAGGCAGGTGGATTTCTGAGTTCGAGGCCAGCCTGGTCTACAGAGTGAGTTCCAGGTTTTACTTGCAAACACGATTTTTATAAATGCAAAAAAAAAAAAAAAAAAAAAAATGCAAATCTCTTTGTAACCAGGCACATTAGCCTCTTAGAGGATAAATGTGTGACCACATTATGGTTTTCCAAAAATGGTTTCCTCATGTAATAGAGTCTCTAGACTCTAGTGGGTCCTCTTTTCCTCCTTTTCTAACTTGTTATCTTTAATCCTGTTTACTTTGTATGCATATGGAAGGTCTATGAGCCAATGGTTTTGAGCATTAGTAAACACCAGTGTCACCTGGAGAGCTGTAGAAAATTCAAATTTAGTGACAGTTGCCAGAATGCCTGGTTCAGTAAGTCTAGGATGTGACCAGATTGTACCAATGCTATGATTAAGGGGGCCTCACGTTAATTTTAACTGTTGTCTGCAAAGGCGTTCTGCAAAGAGCTTCATGGTTCTTTCCTAGAGTCTGAACCAGGACAAGGGCCAGATGAAGATTGCCTTATACTTCGGTTTCAGCCATAAGCACGAAAAATTACATATTAGTATATTGCTACACCAGATCTCCTAGTAACCAGTAGATAACACTTTTGGAGAAGAGAAGTGAAGAGGTTTTTTTGTTTGTTGGTTGGTTTTCTTTTGTTTCTTTGTCCATTTGTTTTTTCTCTCATCCAGCTCCTTCCTAGGAATTACCAATTTTGCCACTATGTCTCTCCCACTCTCGCTCTTTCTGACTTATCTGGGTCGGCTGGGTAAGCCTTTTTAAGAATCACATCATGAAAGAAAGGAGACTCAGGCCTGCTACCCATGCCTCTGGTTCTGGGCAGCAGACTGTTGCCTCTGTATTGCCTTTACTGAAGACCTGCTGGGTTCAGTGCTTCCTGGTCTTACTCCTTCACTGCTTCAGCCAGGCACTGAGGCTCCTATGGTAATCCAGGTTTTGGAGACATTGCTCAGTGTTGAGCCTCTGGATTCTCAGCGTTTCTCTGTGTTATCAGCCTGTTTCTTAGCTCACTTAACTCCTTGCCTTACAGACCTTGGCCTCTGGAAACCACAGAATTCCCAGCATGCGCACAGTGCTCAGCTTCCGTCAGAATTTGCTAGTGCTAAACCACAAGCACAGCGTTGCCTCCGGCAATCCCAGGGTCTTCTTGCCTAGGTTGCTCCTCTGTAAGTGAGCCTATAGCTTGGTTGTTTTGACAAGGTCTTGAATCCCAGGAAGCTTCAATGCTGTGGCAATTGAATTCAGTGAGCATCCCCGCTCACCAGACTTTCCATCTCAAGTCGTTAGCTACTGTTTGGGGACACCTCATCTTTTCAGTGCCTTTAGAAACACTACCTTCACTTCGTTTTGGTATTCTATAAATTCACAAACTATTAAAATCTTGCTGGGATTAAGCTACTCGGTTTTATACTCTGTCATCCTATAAGACATGAAATATGTGCCTTTAGCAGAATGCCTGATAGCCTGTTACTTGTATTCTCTAACATTGCCTAAGCTCAGCTCATGAATATTTATTTCAACACACTTTAAATAGATTTGATCAAAACTATCTGTTCCAGCCAGTAAGTTTCTGTATTTTGCCAGCAAAATCTAGTGTGGTTAACAGTTTCTGCCATTCTTTCCTTGTCTTTCCTGTGACCACCCACCATACTCTACCCCTGAATCCAGTCTCTTGCCATAAAACTTCCCTTGAGAAGGCAGTCATAAAATACTGTACATAGAATCCCTTAATGTAAATTAAGGTTTAATAAAAACAAACTTTATATGTCTTCTGTTTGAATGATATATTTAATTAGGTATATGCCAGGCTTCAACGTGCCAAATATATCTGCTAATGAGGATGGTGTGTTGGAAGTAGCCCAAAATATTTGAGATATCAATAAACACTTTCAGCAGTCTGGAGTTGAAAGAGTTAAACCAATTTAATGCAGAGAATTTTTTACCAAGCCCTTAACCTAATTATATTTGTGATACAAGTTAGACTTCGTTTATACGCACAGGGGGCTGCAAAGTGAAGCTTATCATGAGCACTGAGGGTAATAGAGACAATTGCTTTAGTGAGCCTAAGACTGCCACAGCAGTCGCACCAGAACAGATGGCTCTCCATTTATTCCAGTCTAGGGATTCAAATTGGCAGTAGTCAAACAAAAATCCTGAAAAGCATGTCAGCAGTTGTGGAAATGAGTTTTTTTTACACATAATAAGTCACTCATAGCATTCCACTGAGGGTGTATATAAAACCAGAGCTACTTGCTGCTGTAGTTAATTTGCCTATATGTATAATACAAATTTGTTTAATGTACATATTAATATTGCAATATATATATATTTAATAACTTGTAGCTGATAAACAGCAATATATCACTACTGTATCTTTATACTAGGATATGTACATTATACACTAATATTATCAGTATCTCCCTAGAAGTTGTTAATATTTGAGCCAGGCACATGTGGAACACACTTGTAGTTCAAGTGAGCTGGGAATTTGAGAAAGAGCAGTTGTCAGTTCACAACTGTCCTGGGCAACCTGTCTACTTCCTGCTACAACAAGGAAAAGAAACAGTGGGATTGAAGGAGAGAAGGGAAGAAGAGAGAAAAGAGGAGAGACAGAGAAAAGATATCTAAATATTATATATATATATATATATATATATACATACATATATATATACATATATATATAATGTAGCTGATATCATGCATAATATATGCATGATATAATTCCTATATATATTAGTATACAAACATGCATACATCCCTGGGGTGAATATGCCTGTGAGTTCTTAATAGTTTTTTTTAATCTACACTGCTACAAGCATAACAGTTTAAAGGTATTCATTAAGAATTCATGGTCAATTAAATTAAGAATTTAATTGGTCTTTGGGAAAATTCTCCAATAGACCATAGGATTTTTTTACTTTATCTGGAATATACTGTAGCGAAATGACTTCATTGTTCTTCTGACATCTTTTGCTCCTCAACAAGTAATTAATATCTTTGCGAGGTAAGGGAGAACTGACTTTGTCGCTTATTTAAGACTATGACTCGAAATTAACTTTAAAGGAAAACAAAAGTCTTTATAGCCTCCTCATTATTCAAGGAATTTCAACTGAAAGGCAAATAGAGAAGGAAAAATGCAATAGTCAGACTTCTGCATTAGTGTAAAACTGGAACTGATTATAGGCAGCCTGACTCCTTCTTCCTGTTCACGGGGTAGATACGCACAGTTGTCTCAAGGGAAAGGTCTCTGCTATTCACTTTTTCATGATTTTTCAGGTTGTGTAAGCTTGACCACAGAATGTTTGCTCTATCAGCTGGATTCTCGTTGAACCTTATTGTGTCAGTCTCCACACAAGCATTTCCCAGAATACCCCATACCCCAGCTGTAGCAATAACTGAGTAACACTAGTTCTCTTCCACGGAGGAGACATTAACATTAATGTAGAGTTGGTAAGCAGGTATCATTTTCATAGTGACTTTTACTACCAATGGCATAGGGTTTCTCCAGTGACACCATGTTCCCTTGAGTGTGCAAGAGGAAAGAATTCAGGACCTAGAGTTTTAGTTTGGTTTTTTTAATATTAACTCTTGCTTCTGAAGACTTAAGCCTGATTTAAGTCTTCACTAGACTTCCTGCTTTGTCCGTGACCATAGAACACAATATTTTTAATAAGACACAACCAACAGATAAATGTTTAGACTTGAAGTAAAAAAGGACAAGGGTATAAAGTTATAGATGCATTAGCTACACTTTACATTTTTAATTTAAACATAAGCTTGAATTTAAACAAAATCATGTAACCGTATTTGATTGGTTTTCACTGAGAACAGCTTGAACCTAGATGTGAATCTGAAATCTGATATTTACTGATCTGACATTTTTTCCTTTGCATTGTACTAAGCTGCTACAACAGCACACCGCAGCCTCACTTAAAGCGTAAGCTTGCTGTAGGTGTCTATAGCCCACCTGGATGACAGGTAAGGAGTTTTGTGCTTCTGGCCCAAATCCTGTCCCTGCCTTCACAGGCCAAATGGCTAGTCGGAGAAGGCCATACACCCACTGTCATCTCTGTAGTGCTAATAGGTTCCCTGTGCTTAATTAAGACTACAGTCTAAAATGGCTTTTCTAAAATCTTTTTTTAACAATTGTGTTGGTAGCACAAGAACTATGTAAAATGACGTTTTAACCCAAGGGGAAGCAATGCTGAAAAAGACAATTGAAAAAAAAAATATTGAAATGCTCACATGAGTCTAATTTTCTTTTTGTAAAAGTGGCTGTATTTGTAGAAATAAGAACAGAAGTCTCTAAATGCTTCACCTCCAGGCTTTATGGTTAAATGTGATCTGAACTATCTCTCAGTATTTTCCAGTAGTACACAGTAAGAAGCCATTGCTTTCACAGTGTGAAAAATATCACTTGTAAATATGGAATTTTTCCACTACTAAAACTGTATATTAATTGTGATGTGTCTATTATTTGTCATGAAAATGACACTTGTCTCTCACCAATTGTTACAGTTTAGCTATGTGCCTCTGACTATTTCCAGTAATCTAGGATAGCTCTGTCTCTAATATTGTAAGAAATCTAACTTTACAGCAGACACCTGAACTATCCTCTATAACTCTTGAAAAACATTCACCATCAGCACCAAAACACACAACTGTTACATTAAAATAAATTTAGACAAGAAACAGCTTCAAATTTATTCTGAGGAAGTATTTTCTGTTTGGGAAAAATCTAGCTAATGAGTGAATTCAATCAAGCAAACAAAAAAACGAATGCAAAGTCCCTCTTGGTGCGCCAAGTAATTAATGCTTTGAATATGTGAATCATTGCAAGGTGTTGTGATAACTGCGATGGAGGTTTTCTGTTTCCTCATTACAATGTTGCTAGAGTATTTTATATGCAATAAACATATATTAATTATATTCACAGGGTTGTAAAAATATCACTATCTCTTTTCTGAATTTGTACCTCTCAAACCAAGAAACTACATAACTTTTGAACAATATTTCTCTGTCAAGGTTTCATGTTGTCTTACAGCTGTTGTTTATATCCATACAGGAGCCTGAAGAACAGTAAGTTTTATTTCTTTTATTTTTTGTAATATATATTGATTGTATAAAACAATTCATTTCATTATTACATGTCAGTACATACATGTACCTTATAGTTTAATCATATTCATCTGTCCTTGGATAATTTTAAAGTACTGACATACCAAATTCACATATGGGGATTATGTAAGTGGTAAGAAAATACATATTTATAGAGTATAAAGTTGTAGTATTAAACACAGCCCTCAGATGAAGTTTGAATGGAAACACAACAAAAAGGCAATGTCTAAAGATGAGCAAGAACTCAGATTTTCAGTTTACCCCAAAACCTGATTTACATTAAATGCAAGTTCAACAGGGGGAGTCACTTGACACTTTCGGGTGGTGAATATGGAGAGCAGATATGGAAGTAGAAATATATATATATGCTTATATATTATGCAAATAAAAGTTGTCTTCTGAAGAATGCCTCTTATTTCAGTGCCTCTGATGCTTTCCTGCCTCCGAAAGCTGGGGTATCAGATGAAGGAACAGAGGAATTCAATGACAGTCTACCATAGCACTGGAGGACTTCTGCCTCTCTAATAATAGTTACCTTACATTATAACAACACTGAGTAGGACTGTGAGCCCTGGATCTGGTTGTCCTCACCTAATCTGACTGAAACTTAACGGTATCAGTTAAAGTTCGAGTATTCAAGCATTGACTTTCAAACTAGCATCTATTATTCAAACGATGATTAAAACATAATTTTTTAAAATGATAACTCAATGTTTTATGATATGAACTGAAGTTTGAAATTTGAGAATTACTCCCTACCGTTTATAAAGTTAGTTAATGAATGTGAGGCTGTGCACGTGTATGGGCATGGGTCCTGTGGGTTGAGTTGTGGGTCCTGCATGTGCATGTCTGCCACCCCAAGGGGCTGTGGGGCCACTGCCTCAAGGGGGGCAGAAGCTTGGGAAGTTGACTGTATCCTCTCCACACTGTGCTGCATGGACGTAGGGTTATGAGAAGCCACAGGGCTTCAATATAGGGGTGAGGGAACACAGTCTGAGACCCCTGCAGGGGTGGGGGCCAAGCTGTTGGGTTGAGGATTCCCAGGCCAAGAGGCAGCTGGGAACAACTGATCTCAGACACTTGGGCTCTCAGGAGCCACTGAAAGGCTGCGGAAGGACTGAGACAGGGTTATCCGGGCTGGATCAACCCACAGCCAAAGGGGTAAGGGAGAGAAGATGAGGTTCAGTGGTGCCCCCATGGGAAATGAGATTCTTGGTCAAGGCAACTTGTTAGGCTAGGTCATGGCTGGATCAGCTAACCTGCTTGAGTTGGTGACTTCCATTGCTGGAACTCAGAGAGGTCATAGGTAGGGGGTTAGAAGGATGCTCGGTAGTTGAAGACCTCCATGGTTCCCACATGGCAGGCACAAAAGAAGAGAGATAATCCATGGTCTTTAAATGTTTATTGTCATGGTGTAATGTGGGGAGCGGATCTCAAGATGGCACCTGGCTGGGTGCCAAATGCCCCTGGCGTGTTGGCTCACCATTTCAGGAAGCCAGGGTGGCACGTAGGCTAGGCTTTACTGCACATGCATTTTGCTTGTTCATCGTTACATAAGATCGGGTCATGTGACGTATGTGCTCAGCACCAATCGAGAATGACCACGTGGCAGGTTCTGATTGGAGAGGACACAGAGATTTAAGGTCTGGGAGCTAGAGCTCGGGGGCTTTTGCAGTACTTCAAGGTTCCTGAATAAACCGTGTTGGGAAGGAGATCCCGTGTCCGTTGTCTTCTGTCTGCTGGTCGGTTCGGGAGGTGACAGTGTAAAATGGATGAAGCTATACCCCGTGTTCTCAGGGCAGACCTGAGGTTAAATACCTTTTGCAAGGAGGAAGGTCTAGGAAGGAATGTTTAATTGGCTACTCCCTCTGTCCTTTACGTGTTGAGGCTCTGTGGCCTGTGTCATGCCCTCTAGCTGTGCTGTGTGACCAATGGCCACAAACCTCTCTTTGGGAGGGAATGTAGAGAGTTGTGGCCAGGGGTCCCAGGAGCAAAGCTGAATTCCTACAGTCCCTGAGGGCCTCCGATGTTCAAAGTCTGCTCGACCAGGTACCCAGCTGCCCCTCACAGCCCACCGCCCACAAATGAGAATAGTAAAACATAAGTAAAATTGAAAACAAAGACTTGAAATTATATGCCAAGTAATACATAATTATGAGAAAATCTATGGTTTGTAGATTACATGGTATTGGAACAACGTTGAATTCTCTGGGCCCCTTTGAATTATAGAATATTTTTAATACCTATGCATGACTTTGCAGCTCTGTTTTTTGAAACAAAAGTGATAAAGTAAACCACTTTCTCAACCACAGCATCCACTGTGGGAAGAAAATTTCAATGCTTGCTTTATGGGATCTATCAACTGCACACTTTGTTTTCATTCCAGTTTTATTATAGGAAAAATTGGATTACCAAGCAGGGTAGAATTTGTGGCATATGAGTAGATAGGCTGTTTATGCATGATCTTTCACACAGCCTTGCCAAACATTTTTAGATAATAGAAAGTCCTATTTTAATTTTGCATTGGTTCAGCCTAATGAGAAACAATGCCTTGCCTCGAACCCTTCTCTAGCATAAGCATTATGCTCTCTCCTATCAGCCTGACCCAACATTAGAAGGTGACTTGCTTTTCTTTGGGGAAGCCTCTCTATGCCATGCTCAGTATTCATTAATTGCTCAAAGACCTTTGTGTAGGATGAAGGATTCGTGGGCTCACCCCTCTGAACCATGCTGCCCACATTGTTGTTTATTGTTTGCTCCTTGTTCAGCGGTGAGATATTATGAGTGTGGCATTACTAGGAGACATAACCTCACAGCAAACTCTGTGATTTTCCAGCTCTTAAAATTGTTCTACTCTATCTTTTAAAACTATCTTTGACCCTTAGGTGTAGGGGTTTTACACACACACACACACACACACAGAGAGAGAGAGAGAGAGAGAGAGAGAGAGAGAGAGAGAGAGAGAGAGAGAGAGAGACCCACACATGTCTCCTTTGGGGCTCCACAATCTGCATTTTGATAGGCTGTCATTTTGTGTAGTGGTCTATCTATGTCAGAGAGTCATTTCCTGCAATAGGTCATTGTAGTTGTAATTCAAGATCTATAGAATCATTAGCTCTAGATATGTGGTTAGATCTTCTGTACCTGGCATGATTTTCCTCTTGTTGAGCAGTTCTTAAATCCAATTGCTTACCACCAAGGTCTATGTGCCATTGCTGCACCCTTAGGGTATAGTGTCATGCTGGACATTGCTGTGGTTCACAGATTTCATATTGGGTAAGACTATTAGTTGTGTCTCTGCTTTGAAAGCTTACTTGGTGCCTCAGAAAGAAAGCTTTCAGGTCAATTTTAGCTCAGGGCTTCTGGGCCTCGTATATAAAGTTCATGATGTCTTCAACAAATAGAAACTTACATTCTACAGCTTAGGGGTTAACCAAAGGCAGCGAAAATATCTGTAATGTTTTGAGAGTTGAACATCAGACTTATTTCTGACCAATAACTCAAAAGAGAGCATCTCTTAAGTGATGCTGGGATTTTTTGCTAGGTGATCTTAGGCATTTGGAACATTCTCAGACAGATGGGAAATTTTCATTTAACTCTTATGTGTATATTTATATGCTGATTTACATTTCTTATATCTATTTTTAGATACTTAATAGTATAATTCTTTATAATTTTTCAGACATCTTCCTGATATCTTACACTATTCCTTCTGCATTTATATCCCTTTCTCCCTAATTAGATCCACCCGCCACATTTTTCCATTTCTATTTGCAAGGATTTAACATCAGGATACATTCATTCTATTCGACGTCCTAATATGCATCACTCCACTTACTAATTTTCTCTTTGACTGTATTTAGTATTTTGCTTTAGTCTGATCATGAATACTATTCCAATTTATTATAGTTTAAGACAATTTAAGAACACTCAAACTTAATTATTATAAACAAATCCATTTCATATTATATTGTCTTACAGTATTGTTGTCTAATCTGGCTTTGGTTTGGGGTGATAAGTTTTATCCATAGTGTGTTTTTTATTAAAATCTAACTTTGAAGAAGCTTTATTTCTACTTCAAGAATATCTACAGTAGGAAACATTACAGAAACTCTGAAAGCTTAGAACAGAACTCCATGGGAAGTCTCTCATTATATATATTATATATATATATATATATATATATATATATATATATATATATATATATTGAATTGGAATATCAAACTGCATAGTTAAGCAGCTCCTTTAGAATTTCAGAAAGAGTGAATATTTTGTCTAGAATGAAGAGTCTCTTTAGAAGATTTCTATATTTATTGATGTGCCCTTTGATGGATCTTTTCCCAGGACAGTTTTGAAAAGCAAGCATTCTGTGGGTCCTAGCTTGGTGGATTATTTCCATTTTCCATATTGAACTTCTTTCTAAGACACAAGGCTTTAGCTTCTGTCATTTCACTAAAACTCAGCTCTTAAGTAAACAAATGTAATCCTTAACTGCCTAGAGAAATCCCAGTGGAATATTAAACATTGCTTTATTTTAAATCTCTTACTTTTTGAGAGATCTAAAGGGTTTTTGTTTTGTTTTGTTTTGTTATCATTATTGGCTTGGAATCCAGGATCAGGTATGATTTTCCTCTCCTTAAACAGGTCTCAACTGGATAGCTATTGGTTACCACCAAAAGTACTGGTGGCATTACTGCATCTTCAGGGATAATATGCTATGGTAGCCATCACTTTGGCTTATAGATGTCATAGTTGGGTAGAACTTTTGGTTGCCTCTCTGCTTTGGAAGCCTGCATGACACTGCAGAGAGTAGGATCTCTGGTCAATTCTAGCTGTGCACTTAAAATTGGTTATTTTATTATTTTTATTCCACAAGGATGTATAGGGAGATTTTTAAAAAATCTTTCCTTAGTATGTGATATGACTGTAAAAATGTCATCTGAGATTTCTTTGTGTCATTTAACTCTAAAACTCTGTCTTTGTTTATTCATTGTTGACTATTGAAACTACACACTGAATGATTTTAATGCAAAAAATAGCACAATTAACCAAAGATATATACAAAATGAGTTTTGTTAGTGTGCTGTCAGGCAAAGGAGTTCATACTAATGAAGAATTTGAGTGATTGTATAAGGCATGAGGAAAATCATAATTTTCCAATGCTCTAAAGGTGAGATTTGTGACTTTACAGATTAACAGGTTTGGAAGAACAAGGTGGCATCATGGATCTGTGTATAGATATTTGCACCACGCCCTATTGTTCATTGGCCAAGAGAAAACCATTAGAGTGGCCCTGTTAAGTGTCTCCTATGTGGGATTGTGCATCACTATGTGACCCTGAATACGAATAGTCTGCAGGATGACACTAAATGTTTGGAGATTTTTCTCCTAGGGCTTATAACATGTGTAAAAATGACTGCTCAACAATTTCAAATAACTAAGCTGACTTTTCTGACACTCTGGGGAATGGACTTTGGGAGTTTTTTGACTCCTCAGGACAGTGTCTTGGATATCCAGAGAAGAAAGCAAAATGTTATGTCACTTTTGATAAAGGTATATTCTGGAGCATTGTCAAAAAGAAATAACCTTTCCATAATGCCTCAAAAACAACAGGCATATTGTCTTTCCAGTTACAGAGGAATGGATCTTTAGATCCAGCTGAGTCCATGCAACTGACAAAAGATCTATGGGTATGGATTTAATGATAGCAGCTTAATTCCATTTAAAAATAAATGAAACAAAGCATCAGATAGCACAGCTCCTTGTTAACTCTGCATTTTAAGGTTGAGAAAGTGTTTATTGTGGTGAAGCCTTAACCTGTTACCCAGCTGCATACAGTATATATTCTACGTATTATTTATTTATTCGGCTTGATGTTCTCCAGTTCAAAATATATACAAATGTCAAATGCTAACTGTGATTCAATTAACGAGCAATAGAGAGAAAAACAGAGCTTTGAAACATTAATGAAATATTAACTTAAGGTTAAATGAACACAGCATAACCAGATACTAAAGATCCAATGCAAAAATTGGGCTTCCAAGGGGAATATAGTTATGAATGCATGTCCTAATATTGCTTCTTCTTGAAATGGAATGGCCAGAAAAATTAATCTTTATAGGAATCATTTGGAAGCAATTTTTCTGAGCCTTTAGATGTTCCATAATTTCAATAATTTAAATAAAAATATGAGTTTGGAGTTTAGATATACTTATCTTGATTTATGATATGAGAAATAAAATGTGAAAATAACCTTAATAGCAATCAATTAAAAGAAGTATTGTCATTGTCACAGAATGTAGTGACTATGCATTGCCTTCGAGGGAAATTTGACTTAGAGTTGAGGTGAAGACTTAAGCTCTGTAGCTACTTCTCTTCCATCTTCTATCCATCTAAACATTTAATAGTAGTCATATGTACATGTTTATAATGAGTTCAGCTTTTACAAGGAATTACAGATGTACAAAAGTACAAACCAAATGTAATGTACCAGTTAGTAGTTAATTTGATATTTCTAGTGTGAGGAAGTACATACAAATATATTTGGATGTTTTGAACAAAATAATCCTAGGCAGAACCGTTTCCTTGTAGTTAATGAATAGCACAGATGTACTTTGTCGGTGAAGAACTTCTCAAAATTTGATTTGGAGTGCTTACATCATCTGAGAATGATGATTTACCTAGCATCTTGGCAAATAAATTCTTTCTGCTATAATGAACTGCTTTATTGGATGTAATCATGAGAAAATAAAAGTGCATAAACAAGCATATATATCAAGATAAGGCAGGTATGAATCTATAATGTTAAAATGTAGTTATTTTTTCATATTTTATTGGTTATTTTATTTATTTACATTTCAGATCCTCCTTCCCATTTTCCCTTCCACAAACCTCCTATTCACTGCCTCTATAAGGGTGCTCCTTCACCCACCCACCCACTCCCTCCTCAGTGCCCTAGCATTCCCCTACACTGAGGCATCGAGTCTTCACAGGACCAAGGCGCTTTCCTCCCACTAATGCCCATAAGGCCATCTTCTGCTACATATGCAACTGGAGCCATGGGTCCCCATATGTGTACTTTAAACTCCCTATCAACATTTACAAAAACCCTCAGTGCAATTCCCATGTGCATCCACAAGTCAACCTCCAAAGGAAGGCGTGCGCGCATACACACACACACACACACACACACACACACACACACATGTAATAATGCCATATACTAAGTTGTAACTTTTTTTTGTCTCTGGAAAGCAGCAAAAACTTAAAATCAATTAAGCTTAACCTAAGGGTTTTAAGAGTGAGTTTAGTTGAGACTGCTGGTCTTCCTATGGGGTCGCCCTACTCCTCAGCTTCTTCCAGCTTTTCCCTAATTCAACCACAGGGGTTCCCGGCTTCTGTTCATTGGTTGGGTGTAAGTATCTTCGTCTGACTTCAGCTGCTTGTTGAGCCTCTCAGAGAGCACACATGCAAGGCTCCTATCTTAAAGCAGATCATAGCGTCAGTAATAATGACTGGACAGTAAAAAAGATTAAAGATAATTTAAAAAATAAAACGTGAGTTTAATGCGATATTTCTCTCCACTCACTAAAGCATTGTATTAATTTGACATTAAAAATATTTTAAATGGATTAAAATTGAACAAAGTATGTATGTAGTAGCATAAATTAAATATATGTTTATGAATACCCAGTATTTCCTTCCAATTCCTCATCAGGATCCCAGTGATCTAAGGAAATGCTCCTGACAATTAAAAGCGATCCTGCCTACCACCACCAGGTGGCACCACAGTCCTCACTGACGTTATTCAAGGAGTGCTTTGCAGAGATGAGTCCCCAAGTACAAAGAAACTGGATTTCTAGAACATTTTATTTGAAATAATGAGACACGTGTGATTAACTTCCTAAAGAATAATTCTACTTTTGTCATTTTCTGTAAAGATGTGCACAATAAGTAAAAATGGGCAGCTGTTGGGAATAAAAGGAAGTTGCCTCATTTAGAAGCTATTAATTTCTACCGTCATTGTTCACTACGGTCTCAGACTTAAATACTCATGTGCAGGACATTATGATGAGAGATGAAATAAAATATTCTTTATTGTCAGTTTTTTTTTCTCTTTTTAACCACAGATATGTGTCTCACTGTGTATTTAATTATACAATGAAAATTCTACTAAAATAGTTTTCTTCTTCGACTGTGTTGCTTGTTTGTTTGGTGCATTGAAACATGGTCCCATGTAGCCCATGGTAACCTAGAACTCACTGTGTTCCAAAGAATGATACTGCGCTCTTGATACTCAGCCTCCTCTTCCCAAGTGCAGGAGTTCCCTGTGTTTCTCACCACAGAGCTGACCACATTCATTGATAAGAGTTTGCCACAACACCGCCGTCACTATCCCCCTATCTCCGTCACACACACATGCTCAGTCTTGTGAACTCAGATGCATCAATCAGTCACTGTATCTCATCCTGGGGGAGAACTGGGCTTTTACAATGACTAATTAAACATAACGTTTGACCTAGATAATTTAGGAGCAGCATGCTTTAGTGGGGGTACACCTCTGAACAAACCCTCCCCTCATTGGTTATCAGAAAGAGAGTAAAGAGAAGGGGAGGGGAAACCATTATTCGGAATGTGCATAGTCAGTATCCTCCGCTTTCACTGAGATCCCATGTACAAGATTAAAAGGCACTGTTCCCCATTTCACTCACGGATTTTAATAAGAAGACATTAGTCTCTAATCATATGTCTATTGCTTTCTTAAAATTTTATTTTTGATATGTAGAATAAGGATTAATTTGTAAATATTTACATATACTCTTTTTTTTTAATTAGCCAATAAAAAGGTGACTGCACACACTTATTCCCTTCTTAATTTGAGTGTGAAGGGAAAGGCAGAGTTAACACTTTTAAGTAACTTCCGTTTCCTGTGTCAGCAGGGCTGGAGTTTGCCAAGTCTTCACTCCTCTACAGCCAAGTAAATTAAACTGAACAGAAAGAATCATCAAGAGCACCTCTTCTACTGTTATAGAAGAGAGGTCAGAGGCAGCCACTCCCTCTAACGTTACCTTGTTTCTATAGGTGGATTCAGAGGATCACAGTTTAGCCACAGTGAAACTCCGCATTTGAGGGCCCCCTGAGAACCAGCTGCGGGATGGGACTGCCTAAACTGAGGGGTGGGACTGCCTAAGCTGAGGGGTGGGACTGCCTAAACTGCACTGATAATTAGGGGTTGACTTGAAGATACAACCATGTCAGCAGCCCTGTGCGTGTGTGTGTGTGTGTGTGTGTGTGTGTCTGTGTGCTGAGAGAGAGAGACAGAGAGAGAGAGAGACAGAGAGAGAAACAGAGAGAGACAGAGAGCTCTTCAGGGCCTCTAAAATGGTTCTCACAGGGAAAAAGACAAAAGCTCCCCCCTGTTTTCAGCGGAATCACACCCAGCCCCTCATTCCTCTTAAGATCCCTGCCCCAGGGGAATCTTTGCTTGATTCTGATGTGCAGGGTTTCACACCAGCATGGCATACCTGAAAGAAAGACACCCAACACTGGTGAGGAGATTCAAGGGTCAGTAGTGGAGTTCACAGCTTCAGAGGACACTGCTCCTCTCTGGGCAATTTGCTACTAATTAAAGGTTCACTTACCCCGGGTTTGTTTGCTTTGCTAACAAATGAGACAAAACGTATTAAAAGGAGGAAAATATAGTTAGAAGACCCTCTCCAGCCAGAGTAAGACCAAGTAAAAACTTCAGGATTATAACGCTAAGTTTAAAGAAAAAATATCTGAGTTTAATATGGTAAGATCTTTAATGGAGGTAGACGACATGCAAGAACAGATTGATAAAATAAACAGAGAGAAAGACATTCATTTTATAAGGGAGATTAAAAAAGAAGAACTAAAAAAGTAAACACTGTCACTGAAATGAAGACTCCTCAGATTGGTGCAATACTTTGAATTATGTAAAGAGTTCCAAGACTGAGGGTATCAAAATAGAATCCTCAAAAGTTCTAACAGGAGGAGAAAAGATGTAACAAAAAAGAAAGACTGTCCAGAAAAATGTGGGAAAATACAGGAAGCAAACTATACACACATACGGACACCAGGGGCGGAATCAGAGACGGAGCATAAATCATACTTAAAGCAATGATGGCTGAAAAATCACCCCAAATTAGTGTCAAACCAAGACTGATCCAGGTAGCTCAGAAAATACCAAGCAGGATAAATGAAAAACAAACCAAACAATGGAAAGGGATCCACACCTAAACTCATCGCAAAGAGGCTTCAGAACAATCAAATACATATTTTTAAAGTCTATTGAAGCAAACAATGACACATTAAAAACGCACCCACAAAGGATGAAAACTGAAAATTACATTTAGCTTCTCAGAAACCATGCTAACCAAATGAAGAGAGAATGAACTATTATAGCTGATAGAAAAAAAAAATGATACCAGCTGAGAAATCTATACTCTGAGGAGTTACCTACCCATCAACAGTTAAGCACAATTTGAAAAAAAAAATTAGTTGTTTTGTGAAAAAAGATGCTAAAATAGGTACACAAGAAAGAGAAAGAAAATGTTATGAGTTATAAACCTAGATCTACATAATAAAAATAATTTCATAGAATAAATAATCTAAGGAAATAAAATTCTTTATTCATAATTGATCTAACAATTTTTTTCTTATAATATTAGTAATGAAAGGATAATGAAGTAGAGCATGTACATTTATGTGATATATATATATGTATATGTATATGTATATGTATATGTATATGTATATGTATATGTATATGTATATGTATATGTAATCGTATATGTATATGTATATGTATATGTATATGTATATGTATATGTAATCGTATATGTATATGTATATGTATATGTATATGTATATGTATATGTATATGTATATGTATATGTAATCGTATATGTATATGTATATGTATATGTATATGTATATGTAATCGTATATGTATATGTATATGTATATGTATATGTATATGTATATGTATATGTAATCGTATATGTATATGTATATGTATATGTATATGTAATCGTATATGTATATGTATATTTGTATTTGTACTTATGTCTGCCTAAGTATTAGCGAAATGAAAGTTTATGTGATACAAGTAACTGGACAAAGAACTTTTGTTAATTTGATATTATAGTGCTCTAACATACCTGTGAACTGTTGAATGTTATTTGACAGTGATCCAGAGGGTTATAAATACATAGCAGAATCTTTAGGATTCCTGATAAAAGTAATTTGTGAAGGAAGGAAAGGAAGTGCAATGATAGAACCATAAGTATGCAAGAACATAAATGCCGGATGCACATAGGAGACGGAACTAGGACTAAGCCGTGGAGCAAGCTAGTTAGGAAGGCTATGAAGGATTGAAAGGGAGAGTACATAATGAGAACGCCACTAGTACTCCTATGGGCCATGATAATCCTCGATAGATGTTCACCCAACAGCAGAGCATCCAGATGCAAGAGCCAAAGCCATCACTGTGAAAAAGTGCAGATAACTGTAGAGGTCAGCATCCTACGTTATTAAGGAGTTACACATTCAAATACTACTGATAGCCCCATTGCACAGTCCTGAGAATGGTCAAACTCAGAACACTGGTGATGGTGAATGAGTCAACAGGGATTTCCAGTCACTGAAGTGGGAATGGAAATTAAGACTGCCAGTATGAGTAGAATTTACCTTACACATTAACTATATGTTCTAGAAATCATACAACTCACGTTAATTGAAGATATTTATTGAACACACATTTAAAATGGATATTTAAATCAACTATATCCATTGCGTTTCTAACTCCAAAGTGTTCAAGTTTCCCTTCCAGAGATGAACACATGCATTGTGGTTTATTCAAAGAAGTAGTATTCAGCACTGGAAATGAAGGAGCTATCGGGCCTCTGAGAAGGATATGTAATATACAGTTTTAAGCACAAAAAAAGCCAAACCATGGAGGTAGTGGTTGCCAGGGGCGATAGAGGAAGGAAGGTGAAGAGAGAGGCACAAAGGACTTTTCACAATGTGGAAAGCGTTTTCCATGATCTTTCAGAGGTTATCAGATGCTATTACACATTTACCACAATGCACAGATGGCCCAACACCAACAAGAGCTCTTATGTCACTGAAGGTGTTTGGACGATGATGTCAGTATTGTTCCAGGATTGTGACAAATATGCCACCTTGAGGGGAAGGATGATGGGGAAAGCTGTGCCTGCAAGGACAGGCCATTGTTCTTCCTCTGTGATTTCTGCTGAGTTTTGTTGTGACAATATAACAAATTTGGCTGAATAACTCCATTAATTAAAGTAATAATGGGTGGAGGGCCCATTGTTTAAAGGAATTATCCAATTATCCATGCGATTGATTCAGCAAGTGGAGTTGCATAATAAGAGTATTCATAATAAGAGTATTTGTTCCTCTTAACATTTATCCTAATTATCTTAAAATAATAATAAAAAAGTCAGCAACATGAGTTTAGTTTATTTTTAATTTGGAATGTGAAAGGAGAAAGGATGGTTCATGGAAGTATTTGGTAATTGTGGTATTGCATATCTATAGTAGACTAAAGCATTCATTAATTTCACGGGCTAAGAAATAGTGAAAACGCTTTCATTTTAGATTACATTTATTTCTATGTCCAGGCATAAGATTGCACATTATTTAAATAGAATACATAATTTATAATAAGTGAGTCCGAAAACAGTACATTTGCATGACAAATACACACATTTTCTATTCTAGCTTTTTTCTAAAATTTGAGGTAAGTTTATCTGACAACTGTAATCATGAAAAATTATTGAGAGTTTATTAAAAACATATTGAATGTTATGTTCATTTTAGAAGTTGAAAGAACACTAGTAATTCAATTTCTCCATATAAATATCTGCACTGAAACAAATTATTTCCCTTTTCAGCTAAAAATAACAAAATGTACCAGTTCATAATTCAAGACAGAACCAAAGTAGTGCATTTGTACGTAAATCATCATGCACTCCTCATTCTGGACTCAGTTTCTGTACTCTCTCAATCACAGAAATGTCTATGGTAAGGCACAAAGAAGTCAGATAAGGCAGCTTCCGATATCACAGCGAGGATGAGAGGGTGTTCCCTTGTGGACTTATGAAAAGCCACCCACCGTTGAGAATGGCTGGAAAGGCTGAAATGCAAGTGTCACAGCATTTACGTCACAAGTGTTAGTCCAGCAATGCTTGCCAACCTGTATCCTGTGAGGTGCTCTGATGCACCTCATGCAGGTAGAAGGGGCTAGGTTGAGTTAGCTATGGCCTGAATGCTCTATTGTTTTTTCTTATACTAATGTGGCTGAACAGCCATATTCACTGTACTCATTTTCATGAACGTTTGCCTCCACAAGATCCTCCATTGTTGCTATTATGAAGTGTACGACTCTGTTGCCCAGATGTCTCAGTCCATTGACTGATTCGTATCATAACCACAGACTAACTAATTTGTGAAGATAATCAATGATTTCTATGGTTCCAGCGGCTATGAAGTTCATGATTAAGACTCTCTCTCTCTCTCTCTCTCTCTCTCTCTCTCTCTCTCTCTCTCTCTCTGGTGAGAACCTTCATGCTCTGTCTCAATGTGGAGAAAGGCAAAGCAACACATAGGAGAGAGAGGAGAGAGGGGATGGGTCAAACCCATCCATCATATCAGGAAAGCTGTCCCAAGCAAAAGCATTAATCTTTTCATGGGGGTGCACCCTCCCTGACCTAATCACTTCTGTCCTGTCTCCAATCAAGTTTCAATTCTGCTTTTCAACTTAAGCTATGTGTATTATGAACTACTACAGTTTTATTTGCATCTCTACTTGCCAGACTGTACACACCTCTACAGTTACAGAAATAACAATCTTTATATGTCTATAATTTTGAGTGATAGTAAACTCAGAGCCTAACCTACACCCAAAAATGCAACAGAAAATGAAAATCCTTTGTTAGCTGAATAAATTAGAAGGAGGAGAAAGAAAAGGAAGTAGGATCATTGATAAGTCTTTTGACAGCAAAATTTTAAATCTTTGAGACTATTCTAACTGAAATCTGTGGAGATGCTTTGTTTTACACACTAGAAGTTGTTTACCAGACCACGTGCTACTGTGATCTATTGAATACACCTAAGCAGCTCATTCTGTAGCATCCCTTCTTGGATACCTCTGTGTTCCACCCACCTCCATCTGTCAAGTATAAGGTCTCAGAACTGGCTGTTTCCAGCTCCACCAGATCTGTTGCCCTCCTCTGGCTTCCTTTGGCACCATCACACACACAGGCACATACATGGTATATATTCACACAGATACAAACTCACACACATAAATAAAATAGATATTTTTAAAACTAAATATTGGTTTGTATTGTGCAGGTATAGTATACAGAATTCAAAAATAAATACTTTTATCTTATGAAAGACTATATGTGAGGTATCTAAACATTATGGCTATAGCTTTATTAAGCTATCAATTCTTAAAATTTAAAAGTTTATATTTCCAATAGAAAATATTCATGTCTATTCAGCCACGAGTAAATTATATGCTGAATTTAATTAAAAAACCAGGAAGTTCGCATAATGCATTTCATATGACGGCTTAACTGGGTCTAAATATTTGTCAATTCTAAGAATTGGCATTTAACCTCTTGCTCCACCTTGTATCCCAATCTAACTCTCAGGATCTAAAATGTATTGAGTCCATCCAAACACTGTCATTTCTTCAGGCCAGTTTATTCTCCTAATACTCAGAAAATACTATACTCATTTTCTCAAGAAAGCAAAACAGAGGGGAAGCTCAGAGTGTTAAACTGCCTGACTGGGACACAGGTGTGATGGAGATAGACGTCAGGCTGTTTCCTGCTGACAGTGGCAGAAAACCCAGAGAGTATGGTACGGTTTATATGCAGCGGTGCTCGGACCACGTGAGGTGTGATGTGTGCACTGCTTTCCTTACTATGAGCACACTTAGTGCCTTTGCATATTTTTTCACTGAAATTGCATTCTCACTCCAAATTGCAGAATGATGATAAGTGTAGAAGTACGTCATGAGTAACAACCATTTCCCGTTTACTGTAGCCTGCAGATGTGCTCAAGTGCATCAGAAAATAATCAGGAAAATGAAATCTAAGAGTAAAGGGATTATCAGAGTGCATGCTAGGCCCTTTCTGACTTTTGTCTTAGACATCTTCCATGTCTCATTTCTAGTGGTACTTTTTCCACAGTGTGGTCTGAGAGATCTTTTCCCCATATATGATTTAGTGTGAGAAGAAAAGTTGTTTTATGGTTATGCTTGGATAGTTCTCTTACCAGTTATTTTCAAAGACTCCAAGATCTGTTATTGGGAGAAAAATTTAATGTATGCTAATTAAGAATTGCAAAGTGTAAACCATAAATCAGAAAAGCATTAAGAGTCAAAGACATCTGCTGTAAATAAATGAAAACTCAGCAGTGTTAAGAATAACTTAAAAAATGTTTTTCCTAAGAATTAAATATGAGATGAAGTATCTACAACATCAGTCTATAAGACTACCATTCCTTCACAATAATTCAACATCACAATTCAACTTGGTAGTAAGCAATATCTATACTATTCTTTATATAAATATTTTTAATCCATAATCTAGAGCAAGATGTAAGATATTTTTGTTTTACAACTAAATGTTGTGAAGCACCTAAAACTGTATAATTCAAAGCCCTATCAGTACAAAACACTAGATATTTATGATTCAAGCATGATGTCATATTAGGCATAAGATAATCTCAGGGTCAGGAGGCAGAGGCATGAGAATTGCTATCATTTAGAGGCAACTTGAATCTGCAAATAGGGGCACTGACTCAATAAAACCAAAAACAGTAAAATAAAATGAAAGTTGCTAAACTAGATGGTAAAGAAGAAGTCATATACGATACAAAATGTGTGAAATTTAGTAGGAATGTAGTCAATATTTAATATTTTCATTAAAGCATTCTTTATATTATATAAATATGTCTTCATTTAAACATGTCTTAGATTTAATTGTATTTTGGTCCAACAAAATGGTTAAGTATGTGAATCTATGATTCAGGTTCAAATTGTGAGGGGGGTCACATCTGCTTTAGTAGCTGCACTGTCTCCTGTGTGTGCTGCTACTGTACACATGTATGCAGGGTCAAAGCTAACAAAAGAGAAGAACAAATGGAGACACACACTGAAGCTATCCAAGGGAGCCTATGCCAAAAAGCAAATGCTGTGAAAGTGAGTTTCAAGGAACTATGTCCAGGTAAATGCAGTTCTACATTTTCTAAGGTGAATTATCCATACACCAAGAGAAAGTGTACTTTATCATTTAACTCTCCGTTTGCCATAGACTCTCTCCAAGCTCTCACTGGTTAGCTCATGGTCTTCACTTTCATATTCACCATATCTCATATTTATTTATCACGCACTCACTGTATGCCACCAGAACACAGCAGGCAACTCTGAGCATGACCTGGAGGTGTTTAAGCTGAATGCAAAAGGTTTGACAAGGATAGCAACATCTGAGCACAGAACCTGAAGAAGGGGTGTATTGAGATTTCCTAGGCTCAGGTAGCCTACAGAGCAGTCATGAAAGGAGTCAGGAAGACAGGGGGAGATAAATAGAATCAGAGTCATTTTGTTTCCTATTAATATTATTTTAAAAATTAGTTCTATACATTCAGCATGTATTAGGAAACAAATATTTCATAATAAGCAAATGCTACATGATATACTATCAGTAAAGTAACAAGCATCTACTAAAAATAATTCAGAATTTTTTTACTGCAGGTGTCCTCCTCAGACCTATGTATGTTGATAATGGTTGCTATTGTTGCAAATCAAAAGAATTTAGAATCACTTGAGGGATAGACATCTGGACATGCTTGAAATGTTTACCATGGTTACATTAATCAATGTGGGGAAATAAATCTTAATTGTGGGTGGGACCATTCCCTGATCAGGAGACTACGAACTAGACAAATCAATTTCCCACTCTATATCATGGCTGTGAATGTAATGTGACCTATAGCATCCAGTTATGGCAGCTATAACTCTCCATCATAAAGGCTTATTTAATTGGTACCCAAATATAACTATAATCAGGATATAATTATTGTACATATTGAAACTTTATTAAAACCTAACTAGCTTCACTGGAAGGTTTAGTCTGAAACTCCTACAGAAAGTTTACATTTGTTTGTAAAGCTTTTGCTCTGGCCCTTCTGCTCACAATCCAAGGCAACACCTTCTAGCTGCTAAGCTATTCTGTTTTCTGCTGTCTGACATGCCGACATCAACAGTTGAAGCTCTGGCCTCTCTGCTCCTCTTCCATCTTAGACACAGGGTACTGGTGAGGACTTCCTACATCAACAGCTGCACATCTCACTGATGAGCAAGGCACAAAGGCAGAAGCAGCTTTCAATTGCACAAAACCACAGGTGATAGAGGGACAGATCCTTCCCTTTCAACCTGCAGAAAACATAAATATTCTATTCTGAACACCATGGTACTGAGTTTAAATAATATTTCTGTGGAGGGTCCTGCTATGTGGGAAATGTTAAGATACTGAAAAGTGTTTGGGGTAAACAATGTGAATTTTGCAACTAGAGGTGAGTGTAGTGTAAAGAAGAGGGAATATAAAAGAAGCAGTGGATGTGGGCAAAACAGCTCTGGTGCAGCCTCTGATCACGTGAGGAGCCTGTGGTACCTTCCACCCAGGATCATGCATTCTGTAGCTCTCTTACCTTCAAATCTGAGTTCCACCCTCTTAGTATCTTACTTTTCTGCAGATGTGATAAAATACCCTGACATATGCAACTGAAGGAAGAAAGGGTTTACTTTATCTCATGGTTCAAGGTGCTGCCAAGATCTTGGCTGGACCACCCAGGTATCAGGAGCTTGGAGCAGATGATCATATTATCATGTTGCATTAGAGGCCAGAGAACAGAGCAATGAGTGCATGTTTTGGCTAAATTTTATTTCTCCACTCTACAGTCCAGAATCCTGGCTGGATCCTATGATCCTTATAGGTCTTCCCAAATCAATAAATTAAATCAACATAATCCCACTTGAAGACCAAGAGGCTGTCTCCCAGGTGATTAAGTTTTTCAAGTTGACAGTTACTCAGCATATTGATTTTCTAAGCAAATAAAATGTGAATTGCAAGAAAAACAAAGTCTTTTTATAATGATTTATATTAATTGATAAGTTATAAATATGAATATGTACCCATGTTACATATATATATACAATATTTTGTGTATATATACAAATATACAATATTTGTATATATAATATCATATATAACATATATATTATATATAATATATATACAATATATACATATATATAAATACATACATACAAAATATATATTTGTATATATATGTATGTATATGTATACAAATATATATACAATATATATTATATATATATATATATATATATATATATATATATATATACAATCATTCACTTAGATTTACATATAAAACCTTTCTATGGTCTCTCTTACTATCCAATATTAATAATAAGTAGATAGATAAGTAGATGTAATCATATACAGTATATGTGTGTCTACAATCTGTCTGTTTCTACACTTAGCCCAAAGTAGGCACAGAATAGTAAGCATGTGTTTAGTGTATTAGTCATTTTTCTCATTGCAATTATAGAATACTGGACGAAGGCAACTTCTTTATTTCAGAGCTAAGGCTGTACCTACGAGGGCTGTACTAGTTCTGAACCATCACAAACAGATTCGTTTGATCCTTTCATGACTATAATCTACTTGCCCAACTTATGCCAATGACCACCTAGAAAAAAATCATAAGACCACTAGGCTGTCATGCAACCTTAGCCATTGCTAGGCATGTGGTAATTTCCAGTAGATTTGAGACTTTACATTTTCCTTAGATGCTGACTTCACATATCACTCATCTGTCTATATTTAAACTAATAGTAGCTATGGATATGGAAAAGATAAATCTGAATCAGGTCTGATATCATTAATTGTAGTCCAGAGTTGAGATACCATTTGATTTGGAGATCTAGTGAATGGCAGATACGTTTGGTTGACTTAAAATATGTAGTTCTTTTTTTTTTTTTTTAAGTGTTTAGCATCTGATGTACTGTCAACAAAATGCCTGACTCTTTTCTATAGAAAACATCTCAGCGGCTATCATGTTAAAGAGAGCCCAGTACTCTAAAGAGCCCTGTGGCTGGGGAATCAGGCCACAGTGGACAGGGATTTCTACTGCCACACGTGTTGAAGCTTCTGTGACAAATGAAGGGATGATCAGCCATAACAGAGAAGGAAATAGCAGTGAAGAAGTCCACTTCCCATTTCCCAATACCTAGCTTTCTTCTACTCAAGAAAATGAAAATACAAAACATGTAAATTCTAACCACCCTTTATGATGAAATATATATTAAACTAATCAATGATTAAACTAATCATTTATTTCCAAGCGATACGTGCCTTAATGACAGGAAATTGTTAAATTTTAATATTAGAAATAAAAAATGAATTATAAAAAATTTTATATCACCAAAAAATGTAAAGCTTGGCTTTACTGTGATTTTAAACCTTGGATTGAAATGAAATACTATCTTTCTAGCACACAACAAGAATTTCAAAGAAAATACTTATTATTTTTATAATTTTCATGATTGACTATTTTATGGATAAATATTAAAAGCCCAAAAGTCTAAAGTTACTAACAATACTAATATTAGATTTACCCTGAGAATCTATATGTGCCTGAGACATTCATATATTTGGCAAATTTTATCAGAGAAACTTTGAAGATTTATTTTAAAATTCAGGCACTAATGTTAATACTGTATGTGTCAATTTTATTTTTTTATTTTTTATTTATTTTTTATTTTTTTGGTTTTTTTTGAGACAGGGTTTCTCTGTATAGCCCTGGCTGTCCTGGAACTCACTCTGTAGACCAGGCTAGCCTTGAACTCAGAAAGCTGCCTGCCTCTGCCTCCCAAGTGCTGGGATTAAAGGCTTGCGCCACCATCGCCCAGCCGTCAATTTTATTTTTTAAAGCCACAGATATCCTGTAGGGTAGTATATAATATCATTATGTGCCAAATTCTTTGTAGGGAATATATAAGAGATAAAGCCTAACATACACACACATACATAAATACACTCATAAACCTGTATAAGCACACTTTTAAAAATAACTATATTATGGGGAGCTATTTTGGATCTAAACATGAAATTTATTTATATAAAATAGGTAAGTTGACTCAAAGACCCTGTAGAAAGTTTATAAATGTGGAACCAGAAAGTTAAACTGTTGAGATCCACTTGCTCTCTCCATCTCCCACTGTGGCACTCTGTCGCGCCCACTCGTCCAGCAAGGAAGAAGTGAACAACCGGATCCTTCTCAACAGCCTTTATTGTAGAACTGCTCTTTTAGTTTTCAGGGAGAGACCTCGAATGCCCCGGGTTAGCTGCTTATATACCCTCAGCCCTGGGAGGGGGGAGGGGGGGAAGCGCGCGGAGGTGCGCGATTGGTCAGATTGCAGTGCCTCATAGCATACCATATTTGCATACCCCGCCCAGGAGGGGGTGATTGGTCAGGATTGTGGTACCCTATTGGTACCTCATTAGCTCATTAGCATACCCCGTTCGGGAGGGGCTGCCGTTGTGCATTCGCAGTGCACTGGTAGCTGATACCAGAGGCCTAGGCCTGCGCCGTCTTGGCCAGCCGAGTTGGGTCGGTGGCCTACAGCACTCCAAAATAGGCCAGGTTGTGCTTTGATTCTTACAACTGTCTTAGCAGAAATGAAGAAGGAGGAGGGGGAGGAGGATGAGGAGGAGGGGGAGGAAGAAGAGGAAGAGGAAGAAGAAGTTGTTCTCTATTTCACCTTTATTTTGGAAGATTCTGGGAGAAGTTTCCAATGAGTGAAATGGAGCATTAATTACTAGTAATATTAATAATTAGATTAATCATTATAGCAAGATGAATCCATTGTGATGATTGGACTACCCTTGGTGAGGTGGCTTTGAGAAGACAACATCTGTAATCATCACTCTGACTTCATATAAGATAATGCTGCTGGCTCCACTCTCAACTTTTCAGAGTTCAAGAAGTGTCTCAGGAAGGAATTAGAAAGAATACCTTTTCCAGAATGAAGAGAGAGTAAATAAAGATCACACACATTGATGTGAATGGATACTCTGTCACACATGCACGTGTACAGCCATATACACCACCCAATGACTAGAGCTGTCTACTTTCCTGTTAATTTGTCTTCAGTTCCCTCTGGCATGCCATGGCCACCTCTAAATTCCAATGAATACTAATGCTATTGAATTTGCATAATTTAGATTATTCATGAACTTTATACTTCATTAATTTAAATTGTCATTATTTATGCCTCTTCTCTAAGAGGAGAATAATCCAATAATGCTATAGACAAATATGTACATCTTAAACACATAGCATAATGAGTCAGCTACTTCAGAATGGAATTGCAACACCTTTAAGTCACATTGGACACTTGGTTAAAATGAATATTCAATGCAGTTTGACACTGCATTGGTCAAGCAAGTGACTCCTAGCGGGTATTTCTCCTAAAATGCTACAATTAAATAGTGTCTGTACCTCTATCACATATCTTGAATTAAACTGCCATCAGAAATAGTTTTGAAAAACACAATGACTCTATAATTCAGAATTAATACAAAATACTTAGTATTTACCCTCAGGTCTCTGAAAGAGAAAATTGATGCCTTAAACAGTGATAGTTGTGGTATAAATTTTAGAATGTGAAGAAGAAGAAACTTGTTTCCATTTTGTGTCCTGAAACAAACCCTAATGCTTAGGATTGGGAACAGGGATGGGGGATCCTATTAGGATAAGAAGCTTATGCTCTGCTTATCTACTGCTTCAAGTAAAAACTTCCGGTGAGCAATTTTTATAGACTTACAAAATTATCAGAAATTTTATGGTATATAAATAATATTACATTTTAAAGTTGGTGTCTTTCATATCAATTACATACAACAATGAAGGAACTTAAGTTTTCACCTCATGTGAGGCATTGTGTCAAACATGGTGTTATGAGGTTGCTGCACAACTGATTGTTGCACTAATAGACTCTAACCCTTGGCTCTGTTGGCAACTCCATATGTTGTTGAGGAAAAGTCAGTTATATATGTGGGTCTTCATTCACACTGTAGAAGTGTTGGAATAGGTCATTTGATATCAGTCTCGAACATACAAGACTTCTAGATGGTGGGAAGGATAAAAATGAATTTATTATTTCTTCAATTTAAACAACATGTTAGGACATCTGTTGTGATAATTCAGTAGTTGTATTATTTCTAGAATTTATAGTAATCTTTAGTTTGGGAATGAGCTCTCCAAATCACATTTATCCAATACTCCCAGCTGAAACATATCTAACAGGCAAAGAGAGGCCACTTTGCTGCCTCACCTTCTAAGTGTTTGCTGTGTTGATTAGTGTTTATAGCTTCAGACAGATTAGTGAGGCAGTAAGGAGAGAAAAAACGCTAATGGACAGCTAATCAAGTGAGTGGGTATCCGATAGTCAATTACTAGAGAGTACAATTATAATTCAGAAGTATGGAAAGCATTATCATTATAATGCAGTGCTTTTAGGCCAAATGTTGTAAGTAGAACAGACAAATGGTTGCGCACTGGCACACTTGGGAATGTGTTATTAAGAGCCGAAGGTTTTCTAATAAGATGGTAATCTCCTTTCACAGATGCCACAGGCAGTGCTGTAGCTCATTTGTTGAAAATATAGTGGGCCACATTTGTAAAACCAAAGCGCCAACATTTTACTCTAGTACTCTTTCAGAGGCTGCGACCTAGAGATAAAATATTGTGAGTAAAAGTCTCTATCTGTCCTTAAGCATGATATTAACCTCTGTCATTCAAAATTAGTCTTATGGAGACATTGCTGATAAATATTAACAAAAAGAAAGAGGTGTATACTATGGTACACTATGATAACATTCTATGAAATATTTTAAGATAATATCCTAAGGCAGCTGTGAAAAAACATTTCTGTGCCTTTTTCTTTTTAATTCACAGGGAACAAAACCCACAAAATATTAGATGTACAAGGAAATAATAAAGACATACACATTTAAAATTTCATAGATTTTCAAAACAACTTTGAAGTAGGTTAATTAAACTACTCAGTTCATGAAAATAATCAGTTATAAACTGAACTTGGAGCCTAAACCCTTAACTGCCTTCTTTTGTGTCTTATTTTTTATTTTTCTCGATTTTCATTCACTTTAACACTAAATTGTCTCTATCAGTTAATTATGCCATTCCTTTGTTTTCTGGTTTATTTTCATTCAGTTTTTTATGTCTCAGTGTTAGATTTTAGGAAAAGTATATTTGTTATCCAAGGATACAGAAATATATACCAGCTTATAGACAGGAAGTTAAAATTCTTCTGCTAATCTTTTTGTGTTTCTTAGAATATTTAGTTCTGCCACAGAGACATTATTTATTTTCTATACCATTCTTGGCCTTCAAATTCAGATTTCTGTGAAATATCATCATCTGAGTAGCATTTAATAAGTGGAAGCTCGATGCTCCAACGTAGGAGGATGCTAGAATGGTGAGGAAGGAATGGGTGGGTGGGTGGGTGGGTGGGTGGAGGAGCACCCTCATAGAGGCAGGGGAGAGAGAAGGGGATGCGGGGTTTGTGGAGGGGAAACAAGGAAGGGGGATAATATTTGAAATGTAAATAAATAAAATAGTCAATAAAAATAAAGGTGGAAGAAGAACTTGAAATTTGACCATCTTGAAGGAAAGTTCTAGAACTGAGTATGAAGTGCAAAACTCCCAAGGAGTAGTGAGCACAGGACTGGTCCAACTTATGTGTTATTGGAGAGCTGCAAAGAGAGGAAAAGAATCAGGGGTAATATTTGGAAAAATAACATTCAAGAATTCCTAAGAACTTTTTAGAAATCAGGGGAGGAGGGATGGAATGAGGAACTGTTGAAGGGCAGACCGGGAGGGGGATAACAACTGAACTGTAAAATAAGATTAGAGATAATTTTTTAAAAGAAAGAAAGAAAAGTGAATGAATGAATAAATGAATGAATGAAAACAGAGATAAAAAGAAATGAGAAAAATTGTACAATGATCCAGAGAAGGAAAATTGCAGTGACTCCCAGACATAATGGAAAGAAGAATGACCTGCCCATAGTGAGTGACATGTGCTAGAACTCTAAGAAATGAAAGCCAGAGAGAAATAGTAAGAGCAGTCAGGAAGAAAACACCCTGCTTTAAGAAATAAATAAAAGTAAAAACTGGCAACTACTCAAAACTATAAGTGTAGAGGCACAATGCAATGGCTTGATATTTCCAAAATAAAACTTGAAACTAATATCAAACTGTAAAGTTCATTCTATATTAAGTTATACTTCAAATGTGGTAATAAAATGAGGGTATTGATAAACAACTAGAAAGTACAGGAGAATTTGTTTCTAGCAATCCCATATTAAAGGACATACCAGAAGGAACTGTACAAAAGGGGAAAATGATCCCACAGGGACACACAGAAATTCAGAAAAGGAATGTACAGGAATTGGAAGTATAACAATATGATACCAAGATGAATATTGACTTTGTATGAAATAATAACTATGGTTTATAGGGAACAATAAGCAACAATATGCAAATTAAACAATTAAAATAAGACCTAGAGGGGACTAAGTAGACTTAAAGGGTTATAAGGTTTTTGCAATGTTTGAAAAGTGGTGACATTATTCATACATATTAATAATTGCCCAGATGTGGCCAGATAACAGAGGGCACGGTTCTTCAGAATGATGAGACAGCCTAGCCTTTTGAAGCTAGTACAAGGCATTAGGTCTAACTATAAGCAGGGCACTCTATGCAGTAGCCTTCTTAGTTTATATACCAACTACAAGTCTGAGGGTTCACGTGCCAATTTTGTGGGTTTTTTTGTAGGAGGACTTAATGATATTCAGTAGAAGTTATTAATCAGTTATGCCTAATTATGAAGAAGAACATATTGCTGCAAGGAAATATGCATGATGACGGGACAGGGTGTTTCAGAGTTACATATTATGAGCTTCCAGGGTTATCCAGACATGATGCTTCAGCATCAGCTGTGGAAGTATTGCCATAGTGTGTAGTCTATCTAAGAAGCTCACACAAGTGCTGAAGACCAGAGATTTATTGGGGTTTTCAATATATATATATATATATATATATATATATATATATATATATGATAGATTAATTAATTAATCAAATAGTTGAGCTTGCCTATCCCCAAGCCCCTATCTGGAAGTAAAACTGATTATCACATGGCCTGGACTATTCAAAGCCCACATCAATAATGTAAACTGCCAAGTGTGGCCCAAAGGGCCCAGCATAAATCAAGGCTGTGATATAAATATTTGTGATATAAAATATTCCAGCACTTAAGAGGAAGTTTTCTGAAACCCAAGTAAGGTACATGCCTCTTGTTGAACAAATTCCTTACAGCTGAGGGCACAGTTGGGACTTTGTTAATTGTCATAGATGTGAGATATTTATACTTCACAAAGCACTGGTACGATAGAGCAACAACTTCAATATATAATCACAATGCCTTAGTTATGTTTCTTATTTCCGCAATAAAGACCACGAACAAAAGCAAATTGGGGAGGGAAGATTTCATTTTTGCTTAAGAATCCCCAACACACCAGGGATCTGGAGGAGGGAAGTGAAGAGGACCCGTAGCAGAGTAGCAGAGTGTTGCTTTTGGTTTGCTCTTCGTGGCTTGCTCAGCTTGCTTTCTTATCCTACCAGAATCAACAGCCCAGGGATGGCACTGCTCAGAGTAGGCTTCCTGGCCATCTTACTCCCATGTCAGCCACTAACCGAGAAATTGCCCTACAGACAATCTGATATAATCAACTTCTTGACGTTCCTTTCCAGATAACTCTAGCTTATATCCAGGTGACAAAAGCAAGCAAAAAAGCAAGCAAGCAAACAAACAAAAATCCCCAAACACCTAACCAGGACATATGGATAACCTTTGCATGAGCCACTACAAAATTAACAAACAAAAACAAAACAAGCATACAAACAAACACTGAACTCCTCCATTCAATGATGCAATAGAATTTATTTTCATGTTTTTCTCTTTTAATTTTCCGTTATTTGTACATATACTTGTACACAAAAGCTATTCAGAGAAATTGGCCTATGGCTGTAGTCAGTCAAATTTGTTTGTTTTAGTTTTTCATGTTTTTTTTTCTTTTGTTTTTTTTGGCATAGCCATTTTTCATTGGCATTAAGTTTATAGCAGGTTTTCATTTAATGTATCAATATATTTGACCATCATTGTTAATTTTATCAGCTCATCAATGATTTCAAATTCATATCATATTATAAGTATAGCAGAGAATATCTAAAACACAAGAGACAAAAGAACCTAGCAAATTATTATAATTCCACCCAGCTGCCTGCAATTAGCCCCCTTCATCAGCATCTCATATAATTTAATTGCCATCAACAGCACTACCTCTCAGGTTTGCAGGTGTCCACCCCACCAGCAAAGCAAGAGTGACATTTTGCTCTTTCAAGCATCTGGTAAAATTGAGTTCATAAAGATATCTCCTCAAATTTTAATCCTAGCACGCAGGAAACAGAGGCAAGAAGATCTCTGTGAGTTCACGGTCAGCCTGGTCTGCGTAGCAAGTTCCAGGACAGCCAGAGCTACAGAGAGAGAGAGAGAGAGAGAGAGAGAGAGAGAGAGAGAGAGAGAGAGAGAGAGAGAGAGAGAGAGAGACCCTGTAAAATAAAACAATCAAAATAGAAGAGAAGATACCTTGTCTTGCTCTCTGTATCTCTTTACCATTTAAGTATAGTGTATAACTACCAGTCCTGCATGGCTGCTTCCAAGCTCCTATGCAACATTTCCTTACTTATTATTGAATTGTATTAAAACCTGTCCATATTTTAAAGAAATATTATATGCAGCAATATATTCCTCAAACTGGTACTTGAAATGCCAGTCATAATGGTTCTTCTCAATTATCACTTTCGTTGAATTCAGAGATCACTAGGAGATTTGTGAAGCTTGTCTATGGGTGCGATGTGAATGCCACAGGTTTCCAGAGACTGATCAAGATGGCTCCGGCACAGTCTATGGCTTAATTCACTGTTGGATTCAGTTTCTCGGCATATAAGTGGAAAGAAGAACATATAACTGTAGAAATTTGGGCCCAGTTACCAGACGTCTATTATAGAGCCAAGGCTTTGAATATTTATCTCAAAGCCCTGGACCTCTTTTGCTCTGTTTCCTGGATGCCTTGAAATGAGTAGATTTCATCTACATCAACAGTATTTCTGTCTTGACTTATGAGGTAAAAACAGTATTTCTAGACAGCTATGAATCAAAACCTCTCTAACTATGAGCCAAAATAAGTTTCCCTCTTTGAACTGTTTCTCTTGTGTATTTTGCACACTGAGGAAAAGTCTGGTCCATTAAGTTCTTCCCACTCATTTATTTCAGTGGATGTAGAAAGATAACAGGCTTTACTAAGCATTAGGAAACACAACTGTATTCATGTCCGGTTCCATTCTTGCCAGATGGGATAGAAGCATAATCAATGGTTTCAATTTTGATATAAAAGCTCAGAAATCTGAATCTAGTGTCGCATCCCTGTAATACCAGATACTTTCAAGTATGAAAAAAACAGGGTTTCAAGTTAAAAGCCTGCCTGGCTGTTGAGCAAATGCAAAAATGGGTTGGGTAATTTAATGAGTATCTGTCTCAAAATAAAAATGTGTAAGTTATAGCTTAGTGGTAATAACTTACATAACATGCTTGAAGTTTTGATTCATCCTGAAAATATGCATCTATTGATAGATGTGCAAAATCACATGTAATTGTCTCTTTCTAGTTATACCAAGGTTCCTAGAGATATAGGCATAAATCTAACTTTTCTGTTATGTACAGAGCCACCTCCTCAGGGGAGGTGCCCCATAGACATCTGCAGTCTGTTTCTGCCTGCTCCTTCCTCTATCTCTATCTAGCTTCTCCTGGCAGAAGGAGCAGCTGTTAACGTCTATTCGTTTGGTGGTCACTTGGAGCCATTTAGGAAATTACAGCACAAGCTTACTCTCTGACGCCAATTATCTTCTGATCCCTGGAAGAAGTTCTACTGATGACCTAAGAATGTTTATTTTTTCTAACATTCCTGTAGTGTTTTATATGTGGGAACATTTCATATGGATAAGCACTCATACATTGGTTTCACCACTACCTTGTTCCCTGACCATGAGGGCAGGTTATTAGTCTCTACCCGTATTCAACATAAATGTAAGAACAAACAACATGCAATTCATCACAGGGAGTTTACTTATCATTTCATTCTTCAAATGGAAGCCTTCAACTGAGCTGGTACTTATTCATCATGAAATTATATCATCATGAAACAAGCATCTCTATTCTCTGGAAATGCCTTAAATATAAGGTACATTCATTTTAATCCTATAATGTGATAGAGTTAAAATAGAAGAGATGGAAAAAGATAACACACAGAAACTAAAGATACATCCTGTATTTTACCTAAGTAAAGAAGGGTAGCCGGGCGGTGGTGGCGCACGCCTTTAATCCCAGCACTTGGGAGGCAGAGGCAGGCAGATTTCTGAGTTCGAGGCCAGCCTGGTCTACAGAGTGAGTTCCAGGACAGCCAGGGCTACACAGAGAAACCCTGTCTCGAAAAAAAAAACAAAAACAAAAAGAAAAAAAGAAGGGTAGGTATTTTATAAAAAAAGGAACAATCAGTAAAATGGTATAAATTTCTATATTTACTACATTAAAAATGAAATAACTGAATTTATAAACATGGGAGACTTTCATGAAACTATTTCTATAATAAAAATAAATAACACATAAAAGCCAGAAAAGACATACTAAGAACATCAACAAAACTAAAGATTAAACAAATTACAGACTAAAAATCATGTAACAAGGCACAGAACAATACAAACATCGTCACCGATACATTACATTACTAGAAGTGGAAAATAACAAATATAACTGTTCTCTTAATCCATTATGTGTACATTTCATACAAGTTATGTCATAAATTCTAATATACATAACAAGAAATAAGGTCATAAGTAATCCAAGCCCCTGTCAATAATTTCTAAATGTCACACATATCCATTCATAGTAAACATTTAACTTCATGAAACTTTTCCATACTAGGTGGTATTTAAAATATCAAAACTTAGAATTAGAAAAACTCTGGAAGACATATTGTAGGTGGGATTATACTGTTATTTACTTGAAGGAATAGGAGGTCATTTATAGGAGGTTAAGAATAAGTTTCACTTTTGTTCTGTGAAAGTGAAACAAGGCTTAACTTTCTAAATTCTCATAATATGGTTTGGGCAAACTTTGTCACTTATTGACCGTGGTAGACTAGAAGGGTAAGAGCTAATATCTATTAAAAATCACACAACTGCTAGTCATAAACTTGACCTTCAATCTGTGAGTTGTTTAGTAACAGTTAATTCTTCAAGCAACATTTTGACACAGTGGATATATAAATAAACTGTACACAGGCTGCCACATTAACTGTAAAAATAAATGTCTTGCTTTCTCTCCTGTAAATGGAATCATGTTTGCTTCCTTGTCTGTCTTATGTTAGTTGGTGGATGTGTCATCCCTGGGACAATGTTGAGAATACACTTTAGTATTTTTTCAGCATTGTAAAGGGGTTCAGTAAGATCATGAAGATATTTGGGCTTTGTTACCTGTATTCATAGAAGAGTCTGAGTTTTCACTGTAGTCTACAATATATTTAACTTTTCATTTGGTGATTTTAGAGTTTCTTTGGGAATGTTATAATGCCTTTATGCTGAGATTTGCACCAGTTCTAATCTTTCCCATTTCACATTGCCAAAGGAGTTCATTTTTCTTTGTAAGTAAAATTTGATTGAGTAAAGTGATCATTTAACCTCTTTTCAAGTGTTACCTGTATCTTTAGTCAAATTGAGGAGACTCTCAGGTCTAACAATTCAGATCTGTTAAAGCAATTTACAGCCACTCTTTTGGTTCAAGAAGTGTACATTCACAGAGTCAATAAAGTGGGTATCAAAACTACTCAGTAAAATGTAGTTATAGTAAACAGTTGTAGATTTTGTCGTTCTCTTGCTAATAAAATACATATATATTTGAAAAATTGCTTTAGTATGGGATTGTACTGGCTGCTTTTGTGTGTCAATTTGGCACAAGCTGGAGTTATCACAGAGAAAAGAGCTTCAGTTAAGCAAATACCTCCATGAGATCCAGCTGTAAGGCATTTTCTCAATTAGCAATCAAGGGGGAGGGCCCATTGTGGGTGGTGCCATCCCTGGGCTGGTACTTTTGGGTTCTATAAGAAAGCAAGCTGAGCAAGCCAGGGGAAGCAAGCCAGTAAGTAACATGCCTCCATGGCCTCTGCATCAGCTTCTGCTTCCTGACCTGCTTGAGTTCCAGTCCTAACTTCCTTTGGAGATGAACAGCAATGTGGAAGTGTAAGCTGAATAAACCCTTTCCTCCCCAACTTGCTTCTTGGTCATTATGTTTGTATAGGAATAGAAACCCTGACTAAGACAAATTGGTACTAGCATAGTGGGGTACTCCTGTGACAACCTGAGCATGTTTTGGGAAGGACTGTGGAAGGACTTTGGATCATTGAGCTAGAAGAGCCATTGGGATGTTAAGAGCTCTGTGGGAGGTTGGCAGATAGTGTTGAGAACAGTGCAAACAATGGAGGCCTGGCTTGTGAAATTTGAAGGGAAGATTAAAGAATTTTACCAGGGCCATTGCTGTTTTGATTGTGAAGATTCTGTGGGTTTGGTTAGCTGGGGCTGAAGAATCAGCTGTGATTAATAAGATACCAGAACTACTAAATCGAAACTTTTGGATTACTAAGACTTTTGATGCTGGTGAGCTGGAACTAAGAAATTAGTGGTGATTGAGAAGAGACCAGCATCACTGAGGTGAAATCTTCTAGGAAGTGCTTTCTGAGAGCACAAAGAGGCTGTGTTCCAGAGATAACTAAGATTGTACTTCTTGCTTTGGCTGGACTTGGTAATGTGTAAGAGTCACCCAGGTGGTACTGGGTTGAAGGCGTGAAGGGATCATAAAGAGCAGCTGAAGCTTGGCACTGGGAGAGGCCATGGAAGCCCATTGGTGAAGGTGCAGCCTCAGTTGCAGATGGTATCCCAGGAATTAAGGGGTCATGCAAGGGAGCTGAGGCTTGGCACCATGAATAGAGCCTTTAAAAGACTATTGGTGAGGCCTAGTTTCAGGGGAAGACATCAGGATTTTAGAGATGCCAGTACACATGAGATGACCACTAAGAACAGCAGCAGCAGCAGTAGAGTACAGGCAGCTGGAGCCTAAAAGACAAGGTGTGTGCTGCAAAGGGCAGAGCTGGAGAAGAGACCCCAGCCCTTGGAGGAGCCCAGATGATTGTGAGTAGATGCCAGATGTTGGACAGTTAGAGTTTGATTTTGCTTTTGGTTGTGACTGTGCCCTGATATTTTTCCCTCTTAAAGTAAGAAAGTATTTTAGTGGAGTCCATAGTTAAGAGACTTTGAACTGTAAAAAGACTTTGAATTTCAAAACAGATTGGATATTTTAAAGGGATTGGAATTTTAATATGTAAGAATTTGCAAAGGCTGTGGAACTTTTAAGGTTATTTAGATCTTGGGGATGAATAATAAAGTAAGGGTTGAGGCTTAATAGTGGTGTGTGTGTGTGTGTGTGTGTGTGTGTGTGTGTGTGTGAGAGAGAGAGAGAGAGAGAGAGAGGAGAGAGAGAGAGAGAGAGAGAGAGAGAGAGAGAGAGAGAGAGAGAGAGAGAAGTTGACAAGGGATCAATTGTACTGGCAGGTTTTGTGTGTCAACTTGACACAAGCTGGAGTTATCAAAAAAGGAGTCTCCCTTGAGGAAATGCCTACATGAGATCCAGCTGTAAGCCATCTTCTCAATTAGTGAAAAAGGGGGGCGGGCCCATTGTGGGTGGTACCATCCCTAGGTTGATAGTCTTGGGTTCTATAAGAAAGCAAGCTGAGCAAACCGGGGAAGCAAGCCAGTAACATCCCTCCATGGCCTCTGCATCAGCTCCTGCTTCCTGCCCTGTGTGAGTTCCTGTCCTGACTTCCTCTGGTGATGAACAGCAATGTGGAAATGTAAGCTGAATAAACCCTTTCCTCCCCAACTTGCTTCTTGGTCGTGATGTTAGTGCAGGAATAAAAACCCTGACTAAGACAGGGCTGTATTGATACAGATTATATGCAAACTCTGTAACATTTTATATTAAGGAGTAAAGCATCTTGGACTTCTTTTTAGATCTGGATTTCTTTTGGAATTTTATTTTTAATTATACATACAGTGCCTGGGCTTAGGGATGTGCATATATGTGCGTGACCATGTGGCAAGAAGAGGGTGTCTGACTTCTGGGAGCTGGAGTTATACATGACTATCAACTTATCATGAGTGCTTGGAATTGACTCTCACCTGACACCAGATTACAATGTGATGTTGAATCCATAGAGTCGGAACTATAAGAGATCATCATCTATTATGCAGGTCCATGGCAGCCAGAATGAGGCCAGGGAGAGGCAGTCAGAGGAGCCTGAGTAAACAGTGAGGCCCTCAGTTGGGATGGTGCTGGAGGATGAGCACGTTACAGTTTCCAGCCGAAAAAAGTCTGCATGTTGTTCATCTCTAAGTGCATTTACTGCATTTTCTTTTTGTTTTGTTTTATTAGTGTAATTTTATTAGCCTGTTTTAAGCAGCACATGTAGGAAATTTCACATGATGATGAAAGACATGTACTTAATAGGAAGCCTGGCACCTACTCAAGTGCCTGATCCCTACAGAACTCCCCAGGTACAGTTAGTCACAGACTCCAGCCATCCGGAAGCATTCTATATGTGTTCTTGTGGACATCCAACCAACCTCACTCACTTTTTTTTTGTTATATTGAATTCTCATTTTATTTTTTATTGGATATGTTATTTACATTTCAGATGTTATCCCCTTACCCCATTCCCCCCCTGCCCCCCGCCCAGGAATCCCCTATCCCATCCCCCTTTCTCCTGCTTCTATGAGGATGTGCCCCAACCACACCCCCACTCACACCTCCTCACCCTGGAATTCCCCCAGCCTTCATGGGACCAAGGATCTCCTCTCCCACTTATGCCCGACAAGGCCATCCTCCCCTACACATATAGCTTGAGCCATATGTCCCTCCCTATGTGCTCCCAGACTGGTAGTTTAGACCCTGGGAGCTCTGGCCACTATTTGCAGATGATATGAAAGTATATTTAAGTGATGCCAAAACTTACACCAGAAAACTCTTAAACCTGATAAACAACTTCAGCAAAGTTGCTGGTTATAAAATCAACTCAAACAAATCAGTAGCCTTCCTCTACTCAAAAGATAAACAGGCTAAGAAAGAAATTAGGGAAATGACACCCTTTATAATAGTCACAAATAATATAAAGTACCTTGGTGAGAATCTAACCAAGCAAGTGAAAGATTTATATGACAAGAACTTTAAGTCTCTGAAGAACGAAATCAAAGAAGATCTCAGAAGATGGAAAGATCTCTCATGCTCATGGATTGGCAGGATTAATATAGTAAAAATGGCCATCTTGCCAAAAGCAATCTACAGATTCAATGCAATCCCCATTAGAATCCCAATTCAATTCTTCAGAGTTACAAAGAGAAATTCTCAAATTCATTTGGAATAACAACCCAGGATAGAGAAAAATATTCTCAACAATAAACAAACTTCTGAAGGAATCATCATCCCCCTGACCTCAAGCTTTACTACAGAGCAATAGTAATAAAAACTGCATTTTCTAATACTGTCTTACAACTCCTTAACACCAAAGGCCTAAGACATGTATAATACAAACTTTTGTATTTTGATAGATTTTTATGTGTCATCATGATTCTAGTAACTGAACATACAAATGTGATTAATAAAAGGAGAGTAAAATCACAAAATCTAAATTAATGGTGTTTCTAGTATAATTTAAGTTAATAGAAAAAAAGAAAAGCAATAAAAAGACTGGCTTGCTTAGCAGGTAGCAATATGGATGGCAAAGTGAGACAGTGTGTGGCTTGGCGTCTTTGATAAGGTGAAGAAGTTCTTTAGGAGGCCATATAAGATTATGCATGCAGATGGTGTGCAGAAGAAAGACTGGCCATGGAAGGGGAGTCAAGCATCCTTCAATCTGAAGCAGAGATGTTTTGCCAGGATTTAGGGGACAACTTCATCTGGACAAAGGACAGTGTTGCCATGTGTGCATAAGATCACATATGCTCTATTCTTTCCAAGTGTTTGCTATAATGTTTTATAAAGGTTATTATTGATATATTAGTAGAATAGCACAGCAAAACTCCTAAGAAGCAGCTTTCCACCCTTTTGCTACCATTCAGTTATTTTAGGGCAATCTTTCAAAATGCCAGAAATTCCATAGGGGAAATGTTAAATCCTTATATCATTAAATTAAATGCCACACCTATCTTTCTTTTGTTGAATAGGAATGGAAACCCCAAAGAAGAGATGAATTTTCCATCATTTATATAAAAGTTGACACAATGTCCAGTAAAACAGTTGTACAAACACTGTAATGTGTTATGTCCCTGCCTAATCTTGCTAATACTACTTGAGTATACTGGTGAATCTGATTTTAAGTGCTTACTCTGGTCTGGACCTAAAGACTTTGTCTGATTCAGCTTGGACCTCAGGTTCTTACTCCATACCAATTTGTTAAGCAATTTGCATATATCTCTGTATTCTGCCATCCCTGGGAGAGAAGAGATGGCCATAGCCAAAGTCACTTGGCAATGTTTCAGTGAATGAAGAAGCAAGAAGTTCCTAGTAAGAGTGGAGTGATCTGTCCTGGGAGAGAGTAATGTTCATAAGAATTCTATTGACACAAACCTTCACATGACCACAGGAAGGAGGATAGTATCTTCTTTCTGAACTCAAGCTCTGATTTCTGGGAAAATGATGGAATAGTTATGTTGATGATTACTGTGAATAAGAGATAAGCCCTTAGTTAGCAGCTGTACCTGACAGTGGCTATATATAAAGTGAATATTTTCAGCATGTTCGCTGCTATCAAACATGTAAATGACAAACTTCCCATCCTCTTGCAGCTTACAAATCAGTTTCTTAATGGAAACTTGGGAAGACAGGTTTTATTTTGTATAATAATTTTCAGTGTGTAGAAGGACAGCTCACAGAAAGAAGAATGCTTGGGAAGGGAAGATTTTATGTTTCCTGTCTATGAAACACTTACCTCTGAGAATCTGTCAGAAAGTGAGGCCTTATCCTGTTTGACAACAATCATTATCCTGTGAATAATTCCTCTTGAGGAATTTGAAACTTTCATCTCTGCCCCTAAAATGACTGCATAATGTGTCAGGGCCATTATGCAAACTAACCCTTAGCAAGCAAAGGATGTTTCAACTCCTTCGATCACAAAGGCAATAATCTGTGACATTCTGAAATCACAACAAGAGCACTGTGTCTGTTATCCCTGTAACAATGGCAATGTTTCCCTTGAAAGCTCAGCTTGTGTATGGCTCAGGTCACCTAAATTCTACCCGATGTGTTACTTTATAGCCTTGCTTTTGTTAGTTCTGAGTAAACCTCTAAAATTACAGCTAGAAGGTAAAGGAGAGTCCACAAAGCCTTCGAGACACCATCATTGGGACACTAGGTGACTGATGTAAACATTTTCTTTCCATTATAGAAAATATTTTATTTATACATCTGATTGCAATCTGCCTATGTATGTCTATAAGTATAATCACTACTGCTAGGATTGAGGGCTGACAAAAAAATCCTTTATGATGAGAAGATTGTAATATTTTTTGGTTGTTACTGTAGTTCAGAATCAATGTGACACCAGCATCTTCTCTTTTTGTGGCGAGAAAAGGCTGGTACTGCATCAATGACTCCTCCACTGGTCATTGCTGTTTTAGGGCACATTCAATCACTGTGTTGTTTGTTTGGCATTTTTGTTGTTGGTGGTGGTGATTTATTTCCATTTTGTTTTGAGATGGGGTCACATTATGTAGTCCCCTGATGGTGACATGTATTCAATATGTTGACTGACTGGCCTCAGATTTAATGCAAACTTCCTCTCTCCATCCCCAGACTACTGGGATCACAGACATGCATCACCATATCTGGATTTTGTGATTGTTTTGAAGTTTTGTTGTTTGGTACAAATGACATCAAAAGCAAGGGATACATGGGCTGATCCTTATTTGTGTGTGTGTGTGTGTGTGTGTGCTTTAACTAGTGGTATTTACTTATCTCTGTAAACATCAATAACGAGTATTTAAAAGTCTCTTGTGTTAAAAAGACAATGCCACACTTCTGTCCTCTTAAGACTGGCCTTGGCTTAGGTGCCTGTCCTGCTGTATAGTAGGCTGGTTCTGATTTAAATATGAGGCCCTGGACTCCCAGTGATTCTGAGGAGGCAAAAAGTGGGTATAGTTCAATGTTTGTGTATTCTTGTCATACCAGCCTGTGACAGGAAGTAAGTCTCTTCAAACCTGTGGTGTAGAGGAGCACAGAAGACATGAAATACTGATGAGCGGCTCTTCATTAGAAGCGACACACGTGTCATACCACCTGAACACTATAGAGTACCCAGAGGACCTTAGGAAGTAGAAGATGGGATCCCTGGACATTGGGAGCAGAGTTGTTTGGGGAAACAAGGGACAGAGAGAGTCGATGCTTTGAAGCCTTGAGGGCTTCACCTAAGAAATGCTGAAATGCTGAAATGCTGGGCCGTTTTCCACTAGTCTCCTGACCCTCATCCATTTTCTGTTGATCCATTTTCACTTGAGGGCAGTTGTGGTTACCATGTTCATAGTCACTGATGATTTTTTATCTTCTCTTCAAGAACCTGCTTTTCCAGGACACTGCATTTTGTGTTAGGGATTTGGGTCACCTCTCCTTGTTTCCAGTGTTGTTTCTGGATTTACATTGTATGGTGATAAAGTAGCACTAGCTTTCCAGGAATGTATCTGAATGTTCTTTCTTCTGGCAAGCATGATCTGCACAATGTGTCTGTGATCAGCAATTCTTGGTCTCAGAAATATTTGGGTTTGGGATTATTTTGATTATTTTGGATTTCTTTGAGATATTTCCATGTGCATTTAGTGTGGCAATTCCTGGATCAGACCAGATTCTAAACAGAGTAATTTATATTTGATATATAGTTTGTATACTTGACCATAAGTGCAATTTGTACTACAAATTTAAGCTTAGCCCTGACCAGCTTACAAATAAATGAGACTCAGACAATGGTTATTTCATTTGTCTTTAACAATTACTTGGGGGGAGGGGGCTAATCTTTAATCTATTCTTTTAACTGCTGGCCTGGTTACTTATCCAGTGGTATATCCACCCCCATACCCCCAGTACTTGTTCATAGTCCATCTTCCCTCATGGCAGCTTCTTCTTCTCTTCTTGTTCTTCCTCCTTCTCCTCCTGGTCTATTCTCTCTCCTTCCTCTTCTTCACCCCCACGGTAACTCAAAACCTACCTACCTCTAATCCCTCTACTAATTGGCTGTAGCCAATTCTATTTAACCAATAGTTAAATCAAGGAACAAGGTTTGCTCAACAAAAGCTTGTAAATGTGAGAATTTGCTCATAGGCCTAGACCTTCCCTTTGGGTCCAGAATTTTGCATTACAATACATAGCAACAGACCAAACCTCAACAGCAACTTTACACAATATTTTAATATATGTGAATGTTGACTGTCTTTGGTTGTGTAAGCAAGAACCCAATAGCACCAGCAAACCAGAGCACTCTATGGGAAGAAAGGTTTATTGGAAATAAACACTGCTGTGTAGCTGTGTCTCACATAAACATAGAATATTCAGAGATATTTGGGAAAGTCCAAAGCTGCCATGGTTACCTCTTGGGGTCAAAGAGAAAAAGAAAAGGGTTTTGAGCTATAAAGAGAACAAGTAGCTAAGGTCACAGTTAACTTTAATCAGGGACAACCTAGAACTTTAGAAAGAAAGTGGGGAACAAAAGAAGGGAGCCTGATGTGGAACCTTTGTGTGTGTTAATAAGGAACTCAGTTAAGTGCTCTTTCTGGCAGAGAGCAACCCATTTCCTAGGAATCAGAGGAATGCTGGTATAAGCTTTCGTCTATCTGCCAGCAAACCTTTCGTGTTAGAGTCCAGCCTGAGCTGAGCCCAGATAGTCATTTTGGACATTATAAGTAGCAGTGCATTTGGGGGATTTAGGTTGTGTGAGTCAGATGTAGAATTTTCCTCTTGGGATATCATGTCAATATTCAAAAAGGAACATTTCAGCTTGAGATTTTGATTAGAAATATTCTCCCTGTAGAGGCCATTCTAGCTTACAGAGATGTGGAGGGCACCAGCCATCCAGAGGCATTGCCCAGGAAAACTCTGAAGATAGCCACATGTAGAGTCTAGATGGTGTCATTATTTCATTGAGATTTTTAGAATCATTCCCAATTCTATGTGTTGGAAACTAGAAATAGTGTCTCACACAGAATGTAATGTACTGAGATTTAGAAAGTAGCAATGTTGCTGAAAGAAATCACAAACATCATTAATAATGGCAAGTTAACAGAATTGCTACTATGTGCCAGGCTTGGGAGTATTGCTACTCCTCCATTTTACATGCAAGGATAGTAAGACTTGAGCTCTGGCCATGAGGCCGTATAGCAGTGTTGGTTAATGGCAGAATTCAGCATGTAGCCCTAGATCTGTAGTCAATACTATCAGGTTCACAGGAAACTCCAATTCCTAAAACTTGAAAGGCAGTTCATATACCCAGAAAGGAGATCAACCCAGACTACTGGAGGGTTTCTGGCAGTTAGGTAAAAGCCAGCATTTTCCCAGAACTTGTGAAGCCATTTCCCTTCTACCAAAAGGATTTGTTTCTTTACCTCTGGCAGGAGGGACATATGGCTACCTATGGGCCAGGCTCTTTAAGTACCACAAGTACCTGTTACACATTTCAAAGCCAATGTCAACATCCTGCTCACCTCCTCCCCTACTCTCTAGTCTATGGCTTCTCTCCCAGAGCCATTCCTTCTTCTATTCTCACAATGCTTCTCTCTCTCTCTCTCTCTCTCTCTCTCTCTCTCTCTCTCTCTCTCTCTCTCTCTCTCTCTCTCTCTCTCCCCTCTATTCCTGCTTTCTCACTATCTCTCACCTCTCTGTCCACTTCTATTGTCTTCCCTTTCACAGATAGCCCTGGCCATGTCTAATCTGCTAGCTGTGTTCTGTTTCTCTCTGCTTTAAACTCTTTGAAATGACTCTATATGTTCCCCCCCTCTCTTTCTCTCTCTGTCTGTCTCAAATCTACAATCAAGACCAGCTCTGTAACCATACCACAGCACTGTCATCTCACCAATTTATATCAATACCACAACACAGTGTCTTTCCTAAAGATGGTGATGGTTTTTGCTTCATATTTTTCTGACTCTTGCAGAGACAAATACACAAAGTATGGTGATGATGGTGGTGGTGGTGGTGGTGGTGGTGGTGGTGGTGGTGGTGGTGTGTGTGTGTGTGTGTGTATGTACACATTACTATACACATACTTGCAGGAGTCAAAGGTCAATGTTGTGTATCTTCTACTGCTTTCTACCTTCATTTTAGGATGTGGGTATCTCACTAAACATACCTCAGAACTGGCCCCCAGCTATATTAGAAGCTTCAGGAATGCTCCATTTCTATTCCTGTGTTATAGTCATGAGGTATACCACTCCCAGGTTTTGTAGGTGCTGGGAATCTAAACTCAAGTCAACAGGTTTATTTGGCAAGAATGTGACTGACTGAATCATTTCCCACCTGTAAATATATTATACACCTAATAACTGAAATATAACACAGTTGTCTCTGCAGTTGAATTAAAAAGCAAATTATTTTTAATTACAAATGGCTCTTTGTGGAGAAATATTTGGCTTGATGAAACGAGTATAGTTTCCTTCCACCTTTCTCTTTAAGATCTAATTTTATCAAAACTTAAGCTAATTTAGTTCATCATTGTGGGGCCGTGAAAAGGTGTCTTGGGTTTTGGTGTGGCATAGCCCTCGAACCCCGACTCCAATGGGACAACGGCAGATGTTCAACCACACCCCCAGAACCCAGGGTCCTGATTTGTGGTTTAAGGCCTCCAGTGATCTAATCCCTCCATTTGATCTTCCCAGTTCAGTCATGTAGGGCAATGCCAGCTCCCAAGGAGCACAGGTAGAGGGTGTGAATACAGTCTTCAGCCTCAAGAGATATCCATATTAATGAGGTACCTAAAGGCCAGACGGCATAGCTAATTAAGTGACCCTCCTCCCCTTCTCCTTCCCTATTTAAGTCAAGTCCCCCCTGGTTTAAGTGAGGATGTACATCGAGACCATCTATTATCTGCCATGTCAATTAAGCTCTTGGAACCCTGGACTTTCTCATGTCATTGGAGCCTGCCATCTTGCTGCTGTCATGGAGGACTTCTCTGAGTCCCAGCCATGGGAGGCTCTGTTCTATGCAAAGGCCAGCTGTAACCCTGCGCACCCACAGTCTCCATTCTGCTGTTCCACCCCCCACCAGTGGCTTCTGGGGAACCCGAATGAAGACACCAATCTCTGGGTCCACTCAAGAGCCCTGTTCCACCCAAGGAATCAGGCTGGGCTCACTCCTCACCTGGGGGCACCCAGGTGGCCTCTCAGGGCCCAGCGCCCTCCCCTTGTCACACAGAATGAACTCAGTCAAGGTTCCCGAGCTCCAGTCTCTTAGGAGCAATGAGAATCATCAACTGCCCAACAAGATGTAGAAACCCACACCTGAGACCAAATGCAAGCTATCATTCCCTACACATCATTATCTGATCACCTTAAAGATACTCTGCTTTTTATTCTTGATGTTTCTTTTTTTTTTTTAAGGTTTTGAAATACTATTTTATATGCTTATATGTGGAATCAAGATGTTAAACAAAAGTTCTTAGACTATTTAGAAGAAGATTACCATCAGGGAAGAGGAATAGACATTAAGGGAGGGGTGATATGAGGAAACTATACATACTATACATATGCAAACATGCCATAATAAAATCTATCATTTTATATGATAAATATAGCACAATATAAAGTACACTTAAGTACCTGTACATTCTTTTTCTTAATTTAATATATTTTATTAATTCTTATATCCTAATTATTCTACCATACTTTTTTTTTTCTGGATTGTATTTTCTTTTTTTGTTGGATATTTTATTTATTTACAATACAGATTCCCCATTTCCCTCCCTAAAACCCACTGTCCCACACACCCTCTTCCTTTATGCTTTTATACCATTTTGATTACATGCATGTATTAAGGCCAGTTCTAGGTTGAGGGTCTAGCAATACAACAGATGCAAATAGTCGAGGAATAAGCAATACAATAAACACAAATAGTCAAAGAAAAAGTAAGGCATTAATCCCAGTTACGTGAACACTCCCATGATCACTATCTCTAAAAACTTATCAGGAGAACCAAAGTATCTGAGACTAATTCCCCATCCTTGTCCAAGGTCATTTTCATGTCTGAAGCCTACTTCCTTGTTCTAGCCTAAAATTTAGATTCTTGTCTGAAATTACTTCTTTTTTCTGGGTTAATATTTAGATTCCTGCCTGAGATTAGTGCTTTGTTGTAGCCTACGACTTAGACTCCTAAATGAAATTACTTCTTTGTTTTAGGTTAATGTCAGATTCCTGCTTGAAGCCTACTTCCTTGTCCTTGGCCAATGTCATATTCCTGCCAAGCAGCCCCTTTCCTAGTCTTTAGCCCATGTCAGCTTCTTGCCAAGCAGTCCCAAAGGCTCTCCACCTCTCCCCGTTTTTTATTTCATTAACAAGACTGAGCCTGTCTGAAGTCATTCTGACAAGAATGCCTTTCTTACTGGTCACTGAATATGCATTATCACAGGCAATGCACTTCTGTCTTAGGTTGGTAAGGCTCTGTGCAGAATCTTACCTGTCCTTGGCTTGCCAGGCTGTTAATTTAATAACTCTGTCAGGGGGTCCATTTTCAGGTTTAAGCCATGTACTTTGGATTCGACATGTTGATGTTGTTAAAGATAAGCTTTAACACAGTGTATTTAACACAAAGTATTCCCAGCACAGGAAGGGCTAGCCTGATCAAGCTTTATATGCCATTCCTGAGGTTTGTTCAAAATGAAAATACTGAGCTCAGTCCATGGATAATTATATTGACATTATCTGCAGCATCAAAGGACAACAGAGCAGCATTCTTTAAATTCATAATCTCACCATGCAAAGTTAACACACCCAGAGAGGTGTTAGGATTATGCCAAATATCCTACAGGTGTCTTTAAACTTTTTCTAATTATGACAATCATTGTGAATTTCAAAAATTCTACTCCAATTATATTTGTCATGACACTTGGGATGGTTCCTACCTCTTGAACCTTGAACCTCCTTCAGATAATTTGAATGGCTTATAGAGCATCATTCATTGTTCCAGATACCTATATAAATCCTTTTGTATACTCTATACATTAGTAACATTTTTATGCTAGATGGTTTACAAAAATAATTGTCTTAACTCCTTGTGTCAATGCTGTTGCAGAAGCAGTGGTGCTAGCAATTAATGGAATTAAAGATGTTATACCAGCAATAATCAAGCCTGCTACCCTCTTGCTTCTGCTTAAAGCCTAACTCACTTCTTCCAGCACTTTCAAGCTTTTTTCAGAGAATCAAGGTTTTCTAATACTCAGGCAGTGAAATAAAAGCTGGTTGATAGACCCCTGTAACAAACACTCCAGGTTTCATCACACTGACATAATTGGAAATTATACAGTCAATGCAACTTACAATAAATGCTGTAGAAGAGACAAAACCAATTTTAGCTTGACAATTAAAAGAGCCTTACAACATGCACTAACCCTTGTTCAAAATCTAGATCCTGTCCCAATATTATCTCTTGCTATCCTAATATCACAGCAATCTACACCTATCTTCCAAATATGTCTCTGACAAAGTCCAGATCCAGTCTTCAAAAGTAGACTGTTATTTCTTATATTGGATTGATTTCTAGACCAGTATATGATTGAGTCCTAATAGCTGTGCGCCTTTAAGAAGAATACAAGAGACACAATTTCTCTCTTTGATCCTCTTTCCCACAAGGTCTAAAACCTTGAGGAAAGGCAGCTTGTCCCACCTGGGATATAGTCAAGCAAACGTGGGTCAGGATCATATGTACAATATAGCTCCCCAGTCACCCTTGTCAGGGCACTCAGCAAGCTCACAGGTCGGCATCATTCTTTGTCTCAGCAGCAGTATGTCTCACCAATCTTTTTAAAGTTCCATGGGCCTCTTCCACAATACATTGTCCTTGAAGATTGTATGAAATCCTTGTAATTGTCGACAATTTATTGACTGCTCAACTACAATTGCCAGACCCATTATCTTTATTTTTAAATTGGATATTTTATTTATCTACCTGTCAATGTTATCTCCTCTCCCATTCTTTCCACCCCCCAAAAAAAAACCCTTATCCCATCCCCTCTCCTCCTCTTTCTATGAGGGTATGTTCCTACCATCCTCCCATTCCTGCCTCCCTGCTCTCGAATTCCCCAACACTAAGGAATCTGAACTTTCAGGCACCAAGGCCCTCCACTTCCACTGATGCCTGACAAGGCCACCCTCGACTACCTATACAGGTGGAGCCAAAAGTCCCTCCCTTTGTGTTCTCACCCTGGAGGCTTTAGAATGGCTACTCAGCTTGTTTCTTAGGATCATTTGCTTGAGAAATTGTTTTCCAGCCTTTTACTTTAAGGTAGAGTCTGTCTTTGTCACTGAGGCGGGTTTCCTGTATGCAGCAAAAATGCTGGGTCCTGTTTATACAGTCCACTAGCCTATGTCTTTAATTGGGGAATTGAGTCCATTGATGTTAAGAGATATTAAGGAACAGTGATTGTTGCTTCCTGTTATTTTTGTTATTAGTGGTGGCATTGTGTGGCTATCTTCTTTTGGATTTGTTGGAAGAGAATGTCTTTCTTGCTCTTTCTAGGGTATAATTTCGCTCCTTGTATTGGAGCTTTCCCTCTATTATCTTTTGTAGTGCTGGGTTTGTGGAAAAATATTGTGTAAATTTGGTTTTGTCGTAGAATATCTTGGTTTCTCCATCTATGGTAATTGAGAGCTCTGCTGGGTATAGTAGCCTGGGCTGGCATTTGTGTTCTCTTAGGATCTGTATGACATCTGTCCAGGCTCTTCTCGCTTTTATAGTATCTGATAGGAAGTCTGGTGTAATTCTGATAGGTCTGACTTTATATGTTACTTGGCCTTTTTCCTTAACTGCTTTTAATATTCTTTCTTTGTTTTGTGCATTTGGTGTTTTGATTATTATGTGACAGGAGGTATTTCCTTTCTGGCCTAGTCTATTTGGCGATCTATAGGCTTCTTGTATGTTTATGGGCATCTCGTTCTTTAGGTTAGGAAAGTTTTCTTCTATAATTTTGTTGAAGATATTTATTGGCCCTTTAAGTTGGGAATCTTCACTCTCTTCTATACCTATCATCCTTAAGTTTGGTCTTCTCATTGTGTCCTAGATTTCCTGAATGTTTTGTGTTAAGAACTTTTTGTATTTTGTGTTTTCGTTGACAGTTGTGTAAATATTTTCTAAGGTATTTTCTGCACCTGAGATTCTCTCTTCTATCTCATGTATTCTGTTGGTGATGCTTGTGTCTATGACTCCTGATTTCTTTCCTAGGTTTTCTATCTCCAGGGTAGTCTCCCTTTGTGATTTTTTTTAATTGTTTCTATCTCCATTTTTATGTCCTGGATGGTTTTGTTCAATTTCTTCACCTGTTTCATTGTGTTTTCTTGTAATTCTTTAAGGGAGTTTTGTGTTTCCTCTTTAAGGGTTTCTACCTGTTTACCTGTCTTCTCCTCAATTTCTTTGAAAGTGTTATTTATGTCCTTTTTTAAGTCCTCTATCATCATCATGAGAAGTGATTTTAAATCTGAATCATGCTTTCCTAGTGATATGGGGAATTCAGGACTTTCTAGTGTGGTAGAACTAGGTTCTAATGATGCCAAATACCCTGGGTTGCTGATGCTTATGTTCTTGTACTTGCCTTTTGCCATCTGTATCCCCTTAGTGCTACCTGCCCTGTCTCTGACTGGAGCCTGTCTTTCCTATTATTTTGGTTGTATTAGAACTGTGTAGGGTGGGTGTTACTACTGGGGTTAGAGCTGAGGCCGAAGATATGCTCAGTGCTCAGGCCCAGACCGGAAAGAATTAGTTCTTAGGCCAGAAGTTATTTCCTGGTGTTTGGGGTAGGTGTTGCTGTCTCCTTACTTAAGATACTGCCCAGATTAGAGCTCCTGGGGGCCCTGCTTCCTCTGGGCTCTGTGAGATTGGGTGCAGAGCTGCCTCCTGGGATCTGCTCAGTCATCCTTGATGTTTCTTACTTTAACTGACCTCAGCATGTTCTTTTGGTTTAGCCAGGACCTTCCTTACTCCTGGTAGTGTTTCTTTTTACAAATTGTCCAGCCCTCTGGTGACCTTTCCCCAATTCCTTGGTTGTAAATTCTCACTTACTAAAGCTACACTCAGAAATTAACTTAACTTCCTGTGCTGACTTCCCCTACCCAAGTGACAATGTCCACTGCTGATGATAATACCCAGCAAAGTCTTGCTAGTTGATATACATAAAGACCAATACATGACACCAGAAAAAAGCTGTATGTTGTAGCTTGTTGCTCAGTCTTGTTGAGAGACTTGAAGTAGGAAAACACACAAATCTGTCATCCATAGAGAAGCTGAGGGGAGGTGGATTGAGCCACGGGAATGGGGAAGGGTGGTTGTTGATTGGATTTCCCCAGTAACAAGATTCTTTACAGGCTTATAGCATGTTTTAACACAGGCTATGAGGGGGGTTCTTCTGAGGCTGATATTCAGTATTATCAATTAAACTCATTTGTACCTTTGAATTCCTGAGAAGTGTCTTTCAAACAACTTTGCATGGATTCTCAAAACTTTTCCTGAGGAACAACTTGTGTCCTTTCTTATCTAATGAGTTTCTACAGGCCAGAGCTAGAATGGTGAAAGTCTATAGGATGATTGTTCTTTCTGTGTTGTGTGTGCTTCTCTGTACCTTAACTAGCATTATTGAATAAGAGCATTCAAGATCACCAGCTCTCTATAAGAATTTCTTCAGTTAAGGGTTTAGTCTAGCACACCTGGCATTCTGCATGTTAGAAACTCCAGGAATGCTCTCTAACCAAACAGGTAAAATAGGTTGTAATAGCAATATTACAGCACACAATACACAAACAATAGTTTATCTCTTCACAACTTGGACACAACTGATAATATTTGTAGTTCTGTTTTTAGTCGATTAAAACTGGGGTATCAAAAACTGAGTTACAAATTTAAAAATTTAAGAAGTTGATCCATTTTGAAGTGAATTATTAGGAAGTGGTATTATGTTCAGCACTCTTTAAGTTTTGTATCCCTCTTGGCTACTTTATTTCTTCATATACAGTTAAATCCTGTCAATATTAGATTTGTGGTCAAATGAATTAACTTGCTTTATATTTCTAGACTTTTCATTAGTATAATGGCCTTTAATACTTTTGCTCCCTGACTTCTTACTTTATGGAATTTGTTGAGTTTGGAGACTCAGAAAAGTAAGCTGGAGAGCATTCCCTTCATTCATAATGAGACATCTTTGTTGGTTCCTGCTCTCCCTTTATCCTATTTAAGTTTTGAGCCTGTAAAACTTTGGTCACCTAAAATTGAGAAGAAAATCTCTGTAGGAGTTCATGTTTTCTTAGCCTAAATTAGCAAATAAATAAATAAAAATAGATCAGTTTTCCCAAAAAAATGTATATTAAGCTCTGTAAGGATGAATCACAGATACAGCTGAAACCACTTCATCTGCAAGTTAATGGGTAAAATTAGCATGTTAAAGAGTTGGAGGGCTTAATTAGAATGGCAATCCTCAGGCAAAAGGCCTCTCAGGAACACTAAAGTGGTTGTTGAGTTTGTTTGAATCACATTTAGGGGCAGTGCCTGGTGAAAAAAATTAATTCCAACTTTGAAGATACAGTGTCCTCATTGAGAAGATCTCATCCTTGAACTTACTAAACTCACTTGCATTGTGCCCATAGTAAACTCGTGGTCTTTTTCTTTCTGGGGTAGTGATTTTAACCCTGGTTACTGGCCATGGAGAGATGGCCTACTTATTTCTGTGTGCTTTGCAATTGTTGAGTGTGGGTGCTGGCATTCTCCACTAGAAACATCTGGAAAAATAGGTTGCTCAATTTTGTGACTGCTGTGAATCTGGCTCTACGGTGGTACTTTGTTACATCAGACCCAGTGCCTCCCTCCTTTGTTTTGTTTTTTTTTTGTTTTCCCTTATGGCATTAACCTTCATGGTTTTAAATGAGCCTTAAAAGATTTCTAGGTTATCCAGTTATTTTCCTTTCTCTACTGCTTTCTGTTGAGATCAGACTGTGCCCCAACCGAATGTAAACTATATTTATGGGTAAAACAGTGTTAGGTCCAAAGATATTCAACTCAAACGTTTGATGGGCCTTTGCCAAAGCAATATCAAGTTCTCCACTTCTTTATGGTATCTAGGTGAAGGAGTGGCACCCTATCCTACATCTACATGACAATGCTTCACACAATGATAGTCTGGACTCAGCTCTGACCTGCTCAACAGGAGGATTGCTAACAGCTAAACAAAAACTCATGGACAGCATTCTTCAGAAACCTTCAAGCAGGAAAAGCCATTTTGTTCCAGAACAGATCCTGTAGTGAACCAGTTCTCACAGTGGGGCATCTAGTTCCATAGTAACTCAAACATGCTTGCAACAGATCAAAGCTCTGACACTAGCTCCCAGGCTCTTCTGGCCTGCAAACCTCTGCCCACTACTCTAAATTCTCAAGCTATTTCAGCTCACTGAGTTCCTCCCAAAGCAACATACTACCATAAAACTGGGATGGCCTTTTATGCCGTGTGATGGTTTCTCTACCTCCTACCTCAAGACACAGCCTAGCAATTTCAAATTCCCCAATAACCTTTTCTTTTAACCCATAGTGTGGTCTAGCTTGATGGCTTCATGGTGCCCTCATTTACAATAGTTTTTTTTCCAGGGTTTACCTTAACAAAGTTACAAACTACACTATATATTTCTTAAAGTGTATTATGACTTGAATCTATGGTAGATGGGCATATGGCATCAGTGGCAGAGAGCCAAGCAAGATGTAGGATGGGGGTGCCACTCCTTCACCTAGACACCATAAAGAAGTGGAGAACTTGATATTGCTTTGGCAAAGGCCCATCAAACTTTTGAGCTGAATATCTGACCACACAGTGTGTGTGTGTGTGTGGGGGGGGGGGGGGGTGGGTGGGTGGGTGGGTGGGGGGGGTGTCTGTGTGTGTGTGTGCGCACGTGCACACACATGCACACGCCTGTGTATGCTGAAGGACCAAAACAGAAAGAACTCCAGATTGTCCCATGTGCTTTAGCTTGATTCAGTCCCTGCTGTTGACATGATCTACTTCACTTACCATCTATGTATTTTTTCCACTTGCATCTGTTATTTATCCAGTGTTTTCCACTCATTTTCCTGTATCCAAGATACTTTCACCGTACTTTCTGTCTTAGTTAGGATTTTATTGCTGTGAAGAAACACCATGACTCTTATGAATGTAAACATGAATTGAGGCTGGTTTATAGGTTCAGTCCATTATCATCATGTCAGGAAACATGGCAGCATGCAGGAAGACTTGGGCTTGGAGAAGGAGCTGAGAATTCTACATCTTGATCAGCATGCAACCAAAGGACACTGAGTTCTAAACTATGTGGAACTTGAGCATATATTTGAGACCTCAAAGTCCTCCTCCACAATGACACATGGGCCAGACATTGAAACACAGGAGTCTATGGGGGCCAAACCTCCTCAGGCTACCACACCAGACTCCAACAAACCTACCTTCTACAGCTAAACTCTAAACCTGGACTCAAAGATTTTCACATCAGCAACAGCTGTGATCCAGTATTAAATAAATAATCTAGTTACAGCTTTGTATAATTTAGAGTGTCTGGCAACTGGATGGACCACAGAGTCAAGGGACATGTTTTTAAGTGCCAGCAATTGTCAAGTAAGTTCCCCTAACTCCCAATAGCAGGGATAACTAACAGGCAAGGAAATGCTCATGAACATAGATAAATAAACACTTTACTAAGAAAACATCCATAAAACATACCTTCACTGAATGCTCAAAAGATTTTGTGGAAGAGAGGGCAGAATGATTGTAAGAGCCAGAGGATCAGAGAATTTGATGTGAAGTTGTACCTCCTACTGATGTCAGAAGCTACACCCATAAAGCCTCATTGATATGTCTCCTAAATATGAGCTGACTTGGACGGCATTAATGGATATGGCAAAAATGGTCAAGAATAAGTCCACAATGCTTCAAACCCCAATAAAAATTATATGCAACTGAGGAACACGGAGAAATACTGCTCTCAAGGATAGAGCACTCCAATTAATTGTCTAGTAACAAACAGCCAGTCCTAAAAAACATACATACAAGTGACTATATAGATTACAGATTATATTTAGAAAAATATATACGAGAGCAATAACATGTAATGAAAAATATTTCATGAATCTGAAGGGCAGTGTGGGGTTTCATAGGAGGATATAGGAGAGTTTGCAGGGAGAAGGGGGAATGGGGAAAATTTATAATTATATGAATCTCAAAAATTAAAAATAGAAAATATACTGGGTTTAATAAAGTGTTTGTGTAAGCATCTATATTGGCAATATTATATAGAGGTGAACATTTGAGATAGGAAAATGATCGTGAGGGATGAGTACTTGTTGCTTTGGGCTTGCCTGGTATCATGCAATGGATGCTATCAGGCCTCATCAATAACATGGGACATGAGCCTGAGTTTTAACTTAGAGTCACACATGTAGAATAGAAAAGTACACTTTGTTGGTTTGCCCCATAGCACTTCTGAGCTGGTTAATTCTCCTCATGTTTCTCCTTTCGGCTGTCCTCTAGCTTTGGAATTGGATTTAAAATGACTTCAATTTTTCCTCATACCTGTGGCATTATGCTATGAAGATGAATAAAACAAGACCTCTTTTTTTCAGAACTCACAGCATTATTGAACTGATAGTTTGTGACTGCATTTCCTATCATAGATTCGGGGGAAATACAAAGATAGAAGTAAGAAATTGACCAGGCACAACTAACTTTCTGACATGTGAATGCTACCATCCCTAGGTAGTATTCACCCCTAGGTATTTACTGAAGCAGGCATGTGGCAGATAATTTAAGAATAGCTTCATCCTTGAAACAATACCCACATACTACCTGTACTTAACTTGATATCCAAATTAAGTCTTTTGTGCTAATTGTCCATAGTTCATGACAATATAATAAGATTTAGCTCCTTAAATTTCCTATAAAAACTCTACAATATAGTTTTAAATTATCACTTTGAACACTATAATAGATATTTTATTGTCTAGTCAGCATGATCTATCACACAGCTTAAATAGCAGTGAGACAGATGCATTTATGAACCGTGTGGTACTTGAGAGTTGACAATGAATCAGTTTCATTCCTCACCTTTAGCTTCAGTGAACTTCCTTAAGTTCCTCTGTTTCCCCAAGACTAACCTGTGTGGCTAAGCAGGACTTTCTTATGCTGTGGAAATGCAGCAGTCTTCCTGTGGAATCCAAATCAATTCTTTAATCGCTAGCACAGTGTGCACTGAGTGAGACCAAGCCCTCCTGTCTTCTCTCAACTCACTGGTTAGTATTGGAAGGTGAGAAGCAGCAATACTACCAAGTAACTAACCATAAACAATGGCATGCTTTCGTTTTTACAATTGAGTGATTATATTATTTATTTGATGCATTTGAAATAGTTGATTAAACGGAGATGTGCATAAACTGAGACATGATAGAAATAATTAGAAGTTTAATTATAGTAAATTAAGAGAAGGATACACTGTGAAGCAGAAACAACAGATGGCAAAAGGAAAAAAGTGGTAATTTGAAACTGTTAGACATTAAGGGCATCTGAGGAAACACACTGATTTATACAGACACGAAGAATTTCTCCTTTTCCGCTCCCTGATTTGTTTTCAACATTCTTAAACTGTGTCCGGAATGTTTTCATGTTCCCTCCTTTGTTTTATTATTTACTTTTCTAGAACCTGTCTTATTTTCTTATGTGGTTTTATTTCATTTGGAAAGTATTTTCCAAATTAAATATATCAGTATATTTTGTTTGATGTCTCTGCCAATTATCATAACATCTCAAGAATGCCTAGTATCAAGATTATTCCTAATAGTTTAAACTATGTATCAATTATTAACATGGAAGACTTATAGTGAAATCTATATAGTTTCACTCAAAAAAAAAAAAAAAAAAAAAAAACAAAAACCCAACCTCCTGAATTAAATTTCAGGTGTCAGTCTGTGCCAAGCAATGGATAAAGGATATTTTTTTCAGACTTCTTCCAAAGCTGTTTCAGACTTAACTGATTTTTTTAATGGAATGTTATTTGTAGATTTCCTTAGAACTATCATCTTGCATATAATGTTTTATCCATCTGTCTTCTACTCTCTTTTATTCTTATTCATAAAGGATAGTTTTTCCTGGAATTATGACATACTTACTGAGGCTAAAAACGATCATTTTAAGGTGAGCATTAGTCGTAGAATACTTGACTCCTAAGCAACTCTGTTTCATGAAAGTGGACTTAGTACACTTGAAAGCCTTTGTCCTCTGGTGTTTAACACATGGAAATAATCATCATGTTGGTTACACCCTGGTGATTTTAGCCAAACTTATTCCCACCTTACCTTGAAGATAACATAAATTTAATTTAACAACAAAGGTCAGCCTTCCTTTCAAAAGTGTGCTTTTTCTTTCTATTAGTGGCCATAGAAGATACTTATTCTTAGAGCCTCAGGGTTCTGGTATCAACAGAATAAATTTTAACTTAGTATGGAAGGAAATAATTTTGATTTGGATACCCTTGTTCTAAGTTTCACTGTCATTTCTTTTTTCTCCCCAAAAGACATGGGTTCCTGTGCCTTCCAGTTATGATAGGAAGTATATATTCCAAGTTCCCAGCATATGACATCAAAAACTGTAATGTCATTGATGCTTTTTTCCTCTGTAATCCTTGGATACTTAACTTCATCTACTCATTAGGACCTAGTTGGTAGTAAAATTTTAATTGAAAAGATGATTTTTGTGGGAAAGAAGCTTTTAAAATTCCAATAAAAGCTTATTTTGTCATGAATTTTAGTCAGCAAGATATTTTCAAAATGGTATTTTCATTTCAATTGGTATGATGGAGGGCTGAAGAGATGGAGAGACAGCTCAGTGGTTAAGAGCACTGACTGTTCTTCCAGAGGTTCTAAGTTCAATTCCCAGCAACCACATGGTGACTCACAACCATCTTTAATGGAGTCTGATGCCCTCTTCTGGTGTGTCTGAAGAGAGCAATGGCGTACTCAATTGGTATGATGGCTAGTGTTTTGTCAACTTTACATAAACTACAATCATTTTGGAAGAGGAACCTCAATTGAGATACTTCTGTCAGGTTGCCTGTGAGCAAGTGTGTGGAACACCTTCTGGATTAGTCATTGATGCAGAAAGGCGGGGCCCATTGTGAATGATTCTATTCCTCTCTTGGCAAGTAGCCCTGAGTGTTTAAGAAATTAGGCTACATAAGCCACGTGGAGCAAGCCAGAAAGCGGCTCGCTTCCACGGGTCCTGCCTCTAGGCTTCTGTCTTGAGGTTTTTTTTCCCCCTGAATTTTTGGTAATTATTATGTGAAGAAATAAACTTGCTAAGCCTTTTGTCAGTCAGGTTCCTTGTGGTCATGGTGCTTGATCACAGAAACAGAAATCCCACCTAAAACGACTGGTCTTACCACTTCAAAATAAGTTTTCAGAACATTTATAGGTGAATTCTTACTCTAAGGGTGTTAATGGAGGTGAAATAGCAAGTATCAACCCATCATTCAGTGGATTTATGACACAACGCAGCACCTAAGACCTGCACACTTCTGAATATTTCTTTTTAAGCAAATTATTTTAGTCTTATGATCAATTTCTTTTTAACAATATTGTGAAACTTGTTTTTGAAACATAATAATGTATAAATGAAAAATAAGTAATTATTTGAATAAAAATCCTATTTCTCAGAGAAAACATTCTGCACGATTAAAGACAAACCATGCAAACTTTAAACATTCGTCATGCCACCAGACTAGGAGTCGTGTTACTAATTCTGTTAATCAGGGCTTCTCCCCACCCCCCCCTTTGGCTTCTTAGGAAAGTATACAGTAATAAATTAACCTTTAGATAATTCTGTTGAGGCAGAAGAAGAGATTTTTAATTTCCACTCTCAGCTCTTTAAAGTGATATAGAAAGTAAATGAATAAGATGTAATGTTCATAGAACTGCAAACTTTGTGTTCGTGTCTTTTTATAAACTGTTAACAGTTGTATGAGAGGAAAACATTACAACTGACCTGAAACACTTGCTGTAGCAGGACAAGTGTGTGAAGTTGTGCCTGGACTAACTAGGCATGTGAAGAGTGAACCCTTAGCCAAGACCACAACACAAAGTGGTTTATACAGAACACCTTCATGTCTGGGTGTCTGAAAACTGAGTACATATCTACCTCATGCCTGTGTTACAGATACAGAGCAGAAAGATTGTCCTTATACTCTTAAGTGTGAATACTTTGAAGATGACATTTCATAACTGACATAATCTCATTTGCTGGGGGAACTAAGAACATCTTCCCTGTCTGTTCTGGGAAGGGGCTTTAGGAGGCTTGAGTCTGGTTTCTTGTAGAAAGGCAGGTTCCACTGTGGATGATTCCACCCCTGAGCTAGTGGCCCTGGGTGTATAAGAGAGTGGACTCCACAAGCCATGTTGAGCAAGCCAGTAAGCAGCACTCTTCCATGACCTCTGCCTCTAGGTTCCTAATTTGGCCTATGCTTCGACCTATACTTTTTTAAAAATTTTCATTAATTTTTCTAATTTTTAGAAATAATCTCGACTTAATAACATATATCTTTAAGAACAGCAGTATGTTAAGTCCTACAAATCCTTTTAGAAAACTGTCAAACCTATCTGTAGTGTAATGTCTCCACCCACCACTGCCAACATAGTCCCAGTCCCACACCATCTCTTGCCTGGTGAGCAATGTCTCAAACCGGCTTGGGTGACACCACTCTCCCCAGAATAAGCTGTTTAACTTCTTACTGATTTTGAGCTACAAATAACTCTAGGGTACTCTACCTTTGACTATTGATAGCAATTTATTTAATTCATGGCATTCATCAATCTATCTCACATGATGGTTCTGATGATCTCTCTTCTTTCTCCTATTGTATTTTGAGCTGAGTACAGAATTTTCTTTTGTCTTCTCTAGCTGCTTGGCTTCTGAATGACTTGTGACTTTGGCTTTAATGAACGTACATTTACCTGACGACGTGATGTTGGTTAGGCAAAGTTACTGAGGTAGATGCTGCTCAACAGCTTCAGCCAGATCTCTGGTTTCATATAGAAACCTGAGCATTCAGAGTATCCGAGGACAAGTCTGAAATGAACTGTAGCATTGGCTGGAAATTTCACTTAAAATGATTAGCAAAGTCTAATAACTGATTAATTGACCTGCAATAAAATACATGAAAATTTCCCAACTTTCTGGATACATATGACAGAAAGTACACTTGCTCCAGAGAACCAACCATGAACAATTGTGTGTACGTACACCCACACATGAACTGCTCTTCAGTTGGAAAAGAAATTTCTACAGAAAATAAATAAATGACAATCATAAATTCTCCTCCAAACTATCCTCATCAATACTTTCCCAATGTCTTAATGTCAAGTTTTTCTTTAGTTTTTATTTCTGTTAATATTCCTAACAGTCTAACTGTTGAAACCCTATCTAAAGGTTAAGAATTTATAAGTTTGATTTTCAAAAATAACGAAAAGATTAAAAAATACCATTGTATTTAAGTCTATTTTTGTTTAACCTTGATATAATACAATTGTGTCAACTGACTATATAAAAACATCAAAGTATTCTGAAGATAATTTTTCATGTTGATTTGTCTGATGACACTTCCATATTTATATAGTTATTTGTCAAATTAAATAAAGATTAACCATTTAAATATTACATTACCCTTTCATAATTAGAACACATTCAACACATTGATTCTCTTGCCCTTCTTATAAACAATTCTGGATTGCCTTGGGGCTGTTTGTAGTTTGATGCTAATCCTGCCCACAATGAACAGCTGACCACATATTCAGGTGATTCCATGTGAACCTTCTGCCCACTTTAACTGGCTAAATAAAGGCTAGAGCCTGTTACTGGACAGTAAAAGGGAAAGGTGGAGCTGGAAGTCTTAGAGAAGGAGAGAGAGGAAGGAGGAAGCAGAGGTGATGAGATGGAGAGAAGAAGATGGAGGAAGAGGAGATGGAAGATGGAGCAGAAACACTTGGCCTGGAGGAGCGGCAAGTAGCAAGGGATTTAATAGCTGGGAAATAGAGTAGTGTAGCAGATATGTGCCCCATCTAGGCATGTAGCTTATAAATATTATAACTGAGTTGTGTGTTCTTTGCATGGGCATATTGGGGTCAGAGATTTACTGATACAAATTTGGCTGGTATTAAATATTAAGGCTGTTTGGTGTTTTCCATTTGCAACGATTTAGGTGGGCAAGGGAGGGTGAAATCTCTGAGTGGTCATTGGTGGTCAGCCTGTGGAACTGGAGCGGTAGCTCCAGGCATTCACAGGAAGGACAGCATCGGGCAGCTTAGCAAGCCAGTTGCAGGAACCAGGGCCAGAATGCCATTTTCGGCATTGGGTAAGGAGGAACTGGCAGCTGCTGATTCCAGAGCTTAGCTGGAGCTAGCATGGAATTTTAAAATTACATGCAACACAATGTCAGCAGGAGAAAGACTGGAAAGCAGAGGGGTAAGGGGAGCAGCATATGCGAGAGACTGTGTGGGAAGATAAGATGTGCATTGAATCTCAGGACCCTCAGGAGTCAGTCAGTGATTGGAAGTGTTGGACGTCCATCCACACTGCTGCCAAAGAATGGTCCGTTCTTCTTGCGGACTCACACATGATAGTTGTTTCCTTTTCTCTTGCTTTCTTCTGTACTCTCTTATGTACAAACAACAAACAGATGTATGGCCTCCATACAGAAAAAAATTAAGTAATGAAGAGTCCAAGTATGGCATTCCCAGGTGAATTGGTGATATGAAGTGAGTCCACCCCTTGGTGCAGTCAATAAATCCCTGTAAATTGAATATTGTCTTCCAGGTCCATTTTTTTTTTTTTGTCTTTCTTTCCAACTACTAGTTTCAGCTGTCACAGAACAAATAACACTTGTTCATGCAAACCCTGCCAATTAATGTTCAGTGATTATTTATAGACAGACTAGATGGTCTTTAAGAATAGCATCCTGCAGGTCCATCATGTGGACACAGCTTTGACTCACTCAGTGAAGCCTCAATGAAGTTTCATTGCTTTCATCTGTTGTTATGCTCTGTCAGGTCAGGGCTTTTCAGAGTCAAAGACCACTCAATCTAAATGACAAAGTCAAAATTATAATTATCTTTTCAAAACAACTAATACAATGGGAAATCAAAAGGAAATTCCAAAGTGAGAATAATATGAGCAGTAGTATGTTCACAATGAGTTTCCTACAAAAATTATATGGTATCAGTACATAAGTAAACTAAACCATTTATGCTCACAATTTCAGCTATCTAGGAGGTGAGGTCAAAGGATACATGTGTTCAAGTCCAACCTCAGCTACATGTAAAAACTCTACTTCTATATAAAACAGATATGATTTAAAAGAAACAACAGTCATGAAGTATTTACTATAGATTAATAAATAAAAATAGTGATGTAAAATCTGGAGATTTTAGCCGATACATCTAAGAAGATTATATATATATATATTCATTTAATATATGTTATATATGTTATAATATATATTCACTAGCCTTAAAATAATAAAATTAAGAACATGGAAGTATCATGGAAATACATTATCCAAGAAATGACACTAAAATTTTCTCAACAATGTAAAGGGTATAAGCATTAAGCTCGAAGAACCTTTAAGATGAACCTTCAGAAGGCTGAGAAAATGGGTCTTCAATTTGAAATCAACATTTCTTTCATTTACCTACCAAGGAGTATGAGGGGCTTACAAGGAAGGTCTTTAAATCAATATTATTTTTAAATATTAGATTTATTTTTCTATGTGCATGTGTATACACATATACATGTGTATGGCAGGAACATTTGGAAGAATCTATTCTTTGTATTTACCATGTTGGTGCTGGGAATCAAGCTCAGGAAGTCAGGGATGGTAGCAAATGCCTTTGCTGGCTTAGTATGTTTTTGGCCCTGAAATTTAGTTTTTATATTTATTTTTATGCATTCATTTACTCTCTATTTATTAAGTATGTATTTGTGAGCAAACATTCATGATGTAATACATGTGTAGAGGTCAGAGAATAACTTAATGGATTCTCCTTTTTCCTTTTAACCTGTGAGTTCTGGGAAATCAAATTCAGATCATCAGGCTTGGAAGCAAATGCCTTTTGTAATTGATCTACATCACTGGCCCAGGAAGGTATTTAGACATAAAATATTGAATATCTTTTACCACAATGGGGCACAGCACAATGGTAAAGCATTTGACTATCATAATAAAGAGATTTTGATTCTAGAAACACACACACAAGAAAAATGTCTTCACATAGCATTTCAAACTTTTTTGGACAGTAAGTAGCAGTAAAATATGTGACTAAACAAAAAGAGACAGTCCCAAAAATTCATTACTGGACACACCAGATTGCACTCCACACAACACAGAGGAGAAGAATGGCTGGTGTGATTATTATGTATAGAACCGTGATAACATTTTTAGAAAATATGCTGAGCATTTGGTAAAAAATTGTGCTATACATAATATATAATGGTGGTATGTATCTCAGAGAAGAGCTTTTTGATTTTATGCTTGAGAAACAAATTTAAAATAATAGCTAAATAATTTCTAACAATCACAAATTGATTGTACAATACTACATGACACTGTCATAGTCAATGTTTATATAATCATGAAAAATATAAACTCTAATGTTTGATTTGGCAAGAATATCTAGGGACTGACACTAGATATGGAGGTAGAATGCTTGTTGCCCAACCTAAAGACCCGAGTTTGATATCCAAAACTTACTTGTTAAAAGGAAAGAACCAACTTCACAAATTGTTCCAACATCAGCATACCAACATGTGTGTCTTGACATGCATATGTATACACACACACACACACACACACACACACACACACACACACCTCCCACAGGTAGATGTGCACAGACACACAGCAAAAAATTTTTAAAAATGTAATTATTTTTAATTATAAAATCCCTGCTATGATGGTTAATTTTTATTGCCAACTTGGATGGGTTTAGCATCAGCCTGGCAACAAAGCTGAGGACTCATCTATGAAGCTGTTTCTAGAGATGTTTAGATGAGAAGGGAGGATACACTCTGAACATGGGAACTGGTACTACAAACTGGCAGACTGAAGGAAAAAGAACAAAGGAAACAGTGTGAGGACCATATCCACCTCTCTCTGGCTCTGAACTGCAGATGTAATGTAAAGAGCTGACTCCTTCTCCTGCCACCTTGAAACTAAGCCAAACTAAGCCTTTTTTCCTTAGTTTGATTTTCTTGGTATTTTGTCATAGTAGCAAGCAAGCAAAGTAACTACTATGTGCCAACAGGTTCTGAGAGAAAAGGGGTGGGTACCAGATATGTAAATCGAAGACAGTCATACTCTTAATGTAGCAGAAACTCAACATGTAATGTCTAATATTGCAAATTCAAATAGTGGCCGTTAGTGGATTTTCATAGACAGGGAGGCCTGAAAACACAGCTGCAATAATTTTAAAAGTCTCCCATAGGAATCAGCAATGGAAGTAAGGGGCCAGGGGCATGCCTCATGATTGTCTCCTGAATGATCACAACTCACTAATCTTTGGATTCTTTATACAAACTATATGGATCATATTAATAACAAGGTTTTAAACTAAAATACTACATGGATGAGACATGGTACTAGGCTTAATTTTCTTTTTCTCATAAAACCATGCCAATATGGTTTTGTTTCAATTATTAATTAAAAATTAAAATTTCAATATTTTACATGAACTCTTTATTTTAGATTTGTTGTTTGCATTTATATTTTATTTTCTTAAGTAACTTTAGGTTGTGAAGATAGTATGTGTTTTAAAGTTGAGATTCTAAGAAAGAAAACAGAACCAAAAATTACTGTAGCAGTTCAGCACTGTGGGGAAATCACTGTAGCCTATCTGAAATCCTTGGAGGAACTGTTGTTCATTACTTATAGCTCAGCTGTGGTATTTGTCCCCTTGAGGGTCACTGTTTTCAGCTTGCATATGTAATTTAGCAATGCAATTTAATTATTTACTGAGGCTACAAAATGAGTCCTTGACTTTTCCAAGACTTAGAATTTTGAAGATATGAACATCATTATGACATCATATTTAGTATAGACATTTGAAATAATTATCACTGTGGTCTTAGGAATCCTGGAAATAAGCTTGTAATCCCAGTAATGCTGGGTACCTGGGAAGTAGAAGCAAAAAGATCTTGAGTTTTGTATTAGCCAAGGATACAGAGTGAGACTGAGGAAGGAAGGAAGAAAGGAAGGAAGGAAGGAAGGAAGGAAGAAAGGAAGGAAGGAAGGAAGGAAAGAAGGAAGGAAGGAAGGAAAGAAGGAAGGGAGGGAGGGAGGGAGGGAGGGAGGGAAGGAAGGAAGGAAGGAAGAAGGAAGGAAGGAAAGAAAAAAAGAGATGGGGAAACATGGCGGGAGAGGAGAGGGACACAGGAAGGCAGAAAGGAAGGAAGCAAGGAGAAGGAAAAGAAAAGCTTGTAATTTGAAATGTCAGGTCAGTAAGATGGCATAATTGGAACTTAAGAAAATAGTCTCATTTTGGTGTTACCTATTTTACCATAAAATTTTTGGACTGTCATTTATCAATTATTAAGAATGTGTACGTGCTATTACATAGTGAATTCTAGTCCAGCCTGGAGACTCTTCCTCCACATTTCATTGTCTTCCTATCTTTCTCTTCTTCCTTCCTTTTCTTCCTTCCTCTCCTTGGAACTTTGGATTTTCAGAAAATAAATAAAATAGGAAACTATATTGATTGTTGGAAAAATATGTATGTCTCGAGGAGTACAACAAAAATTCTCAGTCCAAAATTCATAATGGGTTGAGAACAGATGGAGTCTGTTGTCAACTGTCCATGTCAAAGTGTAGGCAGCTTTGCAAACCACATGAGTTGTTCTCACATGTATGATACCCAATCCTATACAGTGAAAACTGTAAAATGTCTTTCTATAATTGAATCTTTTATAATAACTATATATTTTCTGTAATTATTATACAGCTACAATGTACTGTACAATGTACAATGTAAGATGGCCAAATGTACAAAATGTTTATTGCTATTTTACTTATGAATAAATATGAACAGCATGTTATGAATTAATAAATAGAAGTTCAATGATACTAAATCAATTTCAGTCATTTTGTACAAATTTTGTCTATTTACTATATCTATGTGACTTTAATTACATTTTAATACCTAGACTTCTGCCATGGTTTGTTGTCTTTCAAGATGATAAGTAACTTTAATGTACTTGATAAGTTGAATAGATTAATAATGTTTCTACAACCACAGACAACTAAAGGGGTACAGATAAATGAATATAAAATATACATAATATTTGAAAAATATCAGCTATACTTTTGCTTGCACTTTATTGTTCAAGAATTAGTTCGATTGCCATTGTATTTCAAGGTGTGGTAAACAGTTGGTACAAAGCAAATTGCCAGAATAACACTCGTCATTGAATGTTGACTTTTCAATAGAATAAGCAATTAAAAAGTCATAATTCATGCTCATACATTTCACATGCTATTCCATTTTGATAAATAAAGTCATAGCAAATAGATATCCCTAGGAAATATAGACATATGGGAGTAACCAAAGCATGATGGAACAGGAAATTCATTTTACAATAGAATAGTCATGTGAAACCTGCTGCTTCAGAAACTTTGGGTAAGTTAAGTATCTCCTTCAAAAATTGGTTACCACAAGAGTACAGATTAGATAGAAATGTCAGAATGTGCCCTGTAAGATTTTTCTAAGACTGTGAAGTAAATTCTATGAAGAATTTAGTCAGTATACAGTTATGATAGAGTTATAGACAAATTCACACACTCAACTCTCTTCCTTAAAACAAGTTAACTGTTGCTATCCAGTCATATTTTAAACCATTCCTTTCCCCCCACAATTCCCCATAGTTTATTTTATTCCTTGCCAACAAAGAAAACTCCAAGGGTGAAATAACTATTTATATGGCCATTAAGTGTCTCCTCCAGAGTTCCCTATTCAATCTAGTCAAAATGAGGCTAATTAGTTTTAATTGTTTGGAGAACACCTGTGAGTCCATTAATAGACTAAGAGATACCTAATGGTAACCCCAGAAAAAGGCTTAGACAAATGTAATTCTCTCATTAGGTGGTCAAAGTGGTTCAAATTCAACTAGAATCACCCTGCGCTTTCATTGTGTGTAGAAATACTTACACCTAGGTGTGCTTAGCTCATAGTGTTTGCTGGCTTGGGAAAACAAAGGAACACTACAGGATGCAAAGAAGAAAACTCCACAGAGTAAATATTTGGCATATCCTTTGTTCCTGAAAGGACAGGTGAAGTTTCCTAAAACCTGTATAACTGGAACCATGTTTTGATAGGATGTGAAGTGGCCATTAGTACAGATTCTTCTTTGAGAATTTTTCTCTTAGTATAGTTAACCATGACAGAGAGTAACTAGTACTAGCATCAACCAGTCTGTTGGGTTCTATCAGAATTATTGGCATGTCCATACAGACAAAAGTCACAGAAACATAGGCAGTGCTAAATAATGTATAGACTGTTAATGTTGAAGACAAGTACAAAGTAATAAATAAATTAAAGCAACTTTTTTTATACATCTTCACAGACAGGTGACCAGTCATATTGAGAAGGAGTTTTGTTGGCCCATTTTTATAAACATCAGAGCATCTTTTATATCTGAGTTCAGTGACTGGATGTCACAGATTTCAGATGGAAGCAGCCAGGTTTAGTAATATGTCCCATGTGTGTGCTAGATGTCTCAAAATTCACCAGTGTTTGCAGCCATACCAATCAACACATAATAGTCTTCCTGAACACTACACAGACCAACAAATAAAGCATGTTTCTAATTTCTCAATATTTCTCCACACCGGGCATTTACCAGTCTAGATAGTTCAGTAACGTTTTGAATTCATAAATTATAATTGGAGTACAGAACCAAGCACATTCCTAACTGTAAAAATATTGTTATTTAGTCAAATTAGTCTGTTTGGCTGCTGTTAAACAGTTGAGCCCATGCGACAAGTACCCTTTTATAATATAGCAAACAACATTAGATGTGTTACTGTAGCCATTATCAAAAGTCGCACATTTTAGTTACCATTCAGGCAAGAGGACTCAGGCTGTTTTCGGGGCAGTCTTCAACCTGACCTGAGGAACTTCATGGGCTATCTGAATAGTGCTCTTTTAAAAACTGCTTGAACTAAGTTTAACATCGATATCATATCTAAATGTCAGGCACTCTTTGTAGCTGACGTGCAATCTTCTGAACAGCCTATCTCTAGATTATTGCTTTATTGCCACTCTGGCTACAAAATATTGTTATGCTTGGTCATCATGTCATCTGAAGAGATGGGAGAACAATGCCTGTGGTCTCACATTAGAAAGTGGCCCTTGAAGAGAGAACCTGCCTGTAGCATCACAGTTAATTACGGATTGTGGTACAGAGGGGCAAATTAAAATCCCTGATATTACCTAGCATCAGATTATCCTATGTAAAGCAAAGTTTGTAGCAATTAAACAGGAATTCTAACTTTGCTATTATCTTCAGCACTTCATACTTTGTCTTAGTTAGGGTTTTACTGCTGTGAACAGACACCATCACCAAGGCAACTCTTAGAAGGACAACATTTAATTGAGGCTGCCTTAAAGGTTCAGAGGTTCAGTTCATTATCATCAGAGTGGGAAATAGGCAGCAGAGTGGGAAATAGGCAGCATCCAGGTAGGCACGATGAAGAAGAAGCTGAGAGTTCTACGTCTTCATCTTTAGGTCACTAGAAGACTGGCTTCTAGGCTGCTAGGAGGAGGGTATTAAAGCCCACACACATTGACACACCTACTCCAACAAGGCTATACCTTCTAATAGTGCCACTCCCTGGGTAAAGTATATACAAACCATCACGTTCTACTCCCTGGTCCCCATAGGCTTATTCAAACACTTGACACTGTGGTGGCCAGACCTAGCCATAGCATAATACTTAGTATATTTAGTCCAACTTCTAAAATCCCCATAGTCTATAGCAGTCTCAACAATGATGAAAGTCCAAAGAACGAAGTCTCTTCTGAGATTTACCCAATTATTTAACTTGTAATCCCCAAACTGAGACAGGAAACCAGCTGGGCAAACTCCAAACTCTGAATTTCCTTGTATGATGTCAAAGTAGTTCTTCAGATCTCCACTTCTTTTTCATCATTGTTGACTGCCAACACAGATCTTTCTCCTGGGCTGGTTCGACTCCCTGTCAGCAGTTTCCCTGGGTAAGTATCCTATGGCTCTGGCATCTTTAACATCTCGGGCTCTCCAAGTCAACTTCAGCTTCACAGCTTCTTGTTCCAATGTCTGGGATCCACATATGATCTTGTGGGGGTCTTACAAAAGGCATGGGTCACATCTCCAGCTCTGTCCTCTGTAGCACTGTAAGCTCTGGTTGACTCCACTCCACTGCTGCTGCTGTTCTTGCTGCTCATCCCATAATACTAATATATCTAGTACACTGGGGTCTTCTGCTGTAAGGCTCTCTTCATGGTGCCAAACCTCAATATCTATGCATGACCCCTTAAGTCCTGGGATACCATCTGCAACTGAGGCTGCACTTTCACCAATGGCCTTCCATGGCCTCTCACAGTGCCAAGCCTCAGCTGTTCTTTATGACCCCTTCATGCCTTCAAAACAAATACCATCTGGGTGACTCTTACAAATTACCAAGTTCAGCTGCAGTTCAAGGCACAACCTTGGCTATCTCTGGTACATAGCTTGGTTGTGCTCTCAGAAAACACTTCCAGAAGATTTCACCTCAGGGATGCTGGTCTCTACTTAACCACAATTAATTTAGCTCTAGCTAACCAGCATCATTATTTTTTTCACTTCTTTGTTTCACTCTAAAGCCAGAGCCACATGGCAAAGCTACTGAGTTCTGCTGCTTGCAGGAACTGAAACATGCCCCGCCCCCCCCCTGTTCTATTACATTATCACCAGCTTTCTGTATTCCAACTCCTTCACTGCCTTAACTTGGTTGTCCTGGATCTTACTCTGTGGATTGATCTTGAACTCAGAGATTTGCATGCCTGTCTCCTGGGATTAAAGTTGTATACCAACCACCAAGCCTGGATGTAAGATTTTCTTCACCTAGAACTTGCTCTGTCCTAGGCTGACATTGAACTTACAGAGATCTGCTTGACTTTATTTCTTAGGATTTAAGGTGTGTACCACCTTGCCTAGATCTAAATTTATCTGGGTAGGATTTTGCACTAAAGTCCCACTCCCTTAATCTGCTATCTCCTAGAACATAGGATTCACCCCTATTCCACTTCCTGGTGCCCGTTCAATACTCAAGCCATATATTTTGTATTTTTCCTTTCTCAGCTTATTCCTTTTTATTAAAATGCTCTTCATAAGAGTTAACTTTAATAACTACACAACAGAGTTGATACCAGGCTATTTGAGACTTCCTTTTTCAAAGCAATTAATCCAAATCTCTTCATCTTAGACTCAGGCAGACTGGCCAGTTGCAAAAAGCAGTCATATTCTTCACTAAAACCCACAAAAACAGTCGCTATGCCACATCCTGAAATTCTTCTTCACTAAAACCTCTTGGGTCAGGTAGGCACAGTTCAAATCACTCTTAGCAACTAAGTCTTCCATATTCTTACTAGGATATCCCATTAAGCCCCACTTAAAGGAATCCACTGCTTTCCAAATCTAAAATCCCCCAAATCTACAATCTGCCAAACAAATAAGCATGGTCAGGCCTTGTGTCACAGAAGTACCTTGGTCCCTGGTGCCAGCTTCTGTCTTAGTTAGGTTTTTACTGCTTTGAACAGACACCATGACCAAGCTACTCTTATAAAAAAAAACATTTTATTGGGGCTGGCTTACAGGTTCAGAGATTCAGTCCATTATCATCATTGCAGGAACCTGGCAGCATCCAGGTAGGCATGGTGCAGGGGAACTGAGAGTTCTACATCTTCATCTAAAGGCTGCTAGGAGAAGACTGGTTTTAAAGCCTCTAGGACAAAGGTATTAAAGCCCACACCCATAATGACACACTTACCAACAAGGTCACACCTACTCCAACAAGGCCACACCTCCTTATAGTGCCACTCTCTGGACAAGCATATACAAACCAATCCATACTTTATGAATTTAAAGCACTATTGTGTTGAAACCTAACAACAATCATCTGTTTACTGAATGGAGCTTTGGATCATATGCAGGATGCCATGATCATACCTTTTTCTCTCTCTTCTCCTACAAATCTCCCTCTTTACCAGGCACATTACTTCTCCCAAATTTGTGCTATTTCTTTGTTTCTTCCTTTTTTTATTTTTCTATCTCTTCTTTTCAAATAAAATTCACTAAGTCCAGTTAGTCATGCCTATGTACGCTTGCTAGTAGGACCAACTTACTAGTTACCACATCCCTAAAGAAAGATGATTTTTTTACTCCCATAGCAGACATTAACTGCGATTAGGTCTTCACTGGGGCGAGGGCTCAGGGTCCCACCCCTTATCAAGGTTGGAATTTTAGCTGTCTCTGTCTTGTTTTGTGAAGATAACTATCACTGCACTGAGTTTGTATGTACAATATCCACATCATGTCTGGAAGAAGCATTTTAGAGCACTTTTCTCTATCCTCTGGGTCTTACCATCCCTTCTCTCCACTTGTCCACAGTATTCTCTGACTGTTGGGGTGGGGAAGCAAACATGGATTTTCCATCTACAGCTTCTACTTCAGAGTGTGAACCAGTACTTATTCTCAGCACTTTGACAATAAATGGCACCGATGATCCCAAGAATTGCACAGAAGCCAGAGAAAGCCTGGGATCCAGGACAGATGAGGGTCAGTTGTTAAGGCTGAGTGTACTGATATATTGCATGTATTGGTCATGGTTCTCTAGAGAAACGGAATTGATACAATGAATGATATATATGTATATGTCTGTATACACATATATGTATTCTTATATACATACATATGTATTCACTATACATAAAATAAACACCATGTATATTTATATATAGGGAATGTGTGTGTGTGTATATATATATATATGTGTGTGTGTAAAATTTTTTAAATCAGCTTTAGATTGCCACCTAGTACAACAATGGCTGTCTAACAGCAGAAGTTTCAAGAATCTAGAAGTTGTTCAGTCCACAAGACTGGAAGTCTCAGTATGTGTATTAATTTCAAAGAAATAGACTAATGCCATGAAATGGGCTTGCTCTCAAGACCTAGAACATGCAAAAAGTGAGAACTTCCTTCTTCCATGTCCTTTATACATACATATGTGATCTAGAGGAAAGGTGTATTTTCCCACCTCAAAGGTCTAGATTGAGGGTATATGTTATACCTTCAGAAAATCTAGATTAAAAGTGGATCCTTCCACCGTGAGTGATTTGACTAAGGAAAAAATTTCCACACAGATATTCAGTTGTTAAAATTTCCTAAAGGAGGCTTTAAGTGTATCTTAGACTAAATAAACCAATTATTTACATGAAGTCAACTGCAATCATCTATTGTAATAAGAAGAGATGTGAAAACTTGCTATTTTTGCTAGGCTTAATAAGGCTGTACTGTTTATTCATTTATATCAGATTTTCTGATGGGTACTCCAATCATCAGCAATATTCTTTGTGCCCATACTTTTACAATTATTCAAATATTAGATATTTCATTCACTCCATTGCCTAGATATAAATTATATATCCATAGGTATGTATTTTCCACATTTAAAAAAACATATTCATGGTTTGATTTTACTGTTTCTTATCCATTTCTTACAGAGTTTCTGGCTAAGTTTAAATTTGGTACATCTAAGTTGAATGTTATTTGATTTAGTACATTGACCCAAGTCTTTATTTTTCTGTCCAAAATACAATGGGATGATTAGCTTGGCAAACTAAGAGGAACATCTTAGGTAATCAGAGGGATAATGTTCCTATGTTTTATTAGGAGTTCTGACATACAGCTTTAACTAAGCCTGAATAAGACAGTGTCCTTTGTATCTGCATAGGACCTTTTCTCTGTTGCTGCTCACAATTCACTGTAACTGTCCTTCATTTTGTTTTTCATTTTTTGATCTAACATTGTTTTCTGCTTTGCGGCTCTATTCTCATGTTTTCATGACCTGTTTTCTTATTTCCTGTGGGTGACTCAGCACTGGCAGTCACTGGTGTTTTCAGTTGTACTTGAAGCTGAGATTGTTGCTGACACCATACTTTAAAGCACTCTTGTTCTCCTTTTGAAGCACTTACTAGGAGATATGAAATCCTCTCTTAACATACACACACACACACACACACACACACACACACACACACTATAAGTTAGGTAGTATTTAAAATCAATAGTCTGTAAGTCACATTTCTAATATTTGTTATATGTAGAATTTCCTCAGGAGTTTGTTTATTTATTTATTACTTATTTATATTGCAAATGTTACCAACCCTGTTCCTCCTCTCAGTGTTCCTCCCCCATCCCTTCCCTTTCACTTTGGAGAGAGCTGCCACCGCCCATATTCCTCCACTCAACGGGCATCAAGTCCTCTCCCACTGAGGCCAGACAAGGCAGTTCTCTGCTATATATGTGCTGGGGGCCTCAGACCAGCCTGTTTTTATTCTTTGATTGGTGGCTCAGTCTCGGAGAGCTCCCGGGGTCGAGGTTAGTTGACTCTGTTGGTCTTCCTGTGGGGTTGCCATCTCCTTGTTGGCCTTCAATCTCACTCTGTAGTGGGGAATGACTTTACACTGATGAGTAAAAACATACTCATACAAATTCTACATATAACAAATATTAGAAATGTGACTTACCGACTATAGATTTTAAATACCACCTAACTTATAGTGTGTGTGTATGTGTTTGTGTGTGTGTGTGTGTGTGTGTGTGTGAATGTTAAGAGAGGATCTCATATCTCCCAGTAAGTGCTTCAAAAGGAGAGCAAGAGTGCTTTAAAGTATGATGTCAGCAACAATCTCAACTTACCTCCTGAGTAAAAACATAACAACCGCCAGATGCAGTGTTGGAAGCCAAACTTAGGCTCATACCTTTGAGATAAGTACTCTCTCAACAGAACTATATACATATATAACAATCCCAGCCTCAAATAGTGTTCTCTCTAATGAGGCAGTGTTGTTCCTGTTTATCTGCTCTATGATCTCACTCCTTCTTCCTTTAAGAACTTCTTATTATTGTTAAATTGATTTCATCTTGTACATATAAATGTCATTTAAAGAAATGTATTTATTCTTTGATTTTTTTTGTTCAGTAAAGATGCATTTATGATGTTAGCATTTGCTAGCATGGAAGAAATAAAGCTGCTGTGTTGTTCTATACTTACAAAAAGTGTTTTAAAAAAGAAGCACTTACAGGATGCGCAGTATTGTACTATCCCTTCTTCATATGGCTCTCATGGAATAGTGTTTTCCTCTCAGCTCAGAGAGAGGTCTGACCTCCACCCTTTTTTGAAAGCAGGCAATGTTGATTGTAGCTCTGTATTATAGGAAGCTCTAATTTAATAAGATAGCCTTTAAATTCACTTTCAAAATGTTTTCCATTTTGAGGCACAATAAATACGTAATGAGTACTTCTTAATAAGACACAAATGTTTGAGTATAATTGTTTTAAATACAATCAGTTTGTGTAATGGAACTCAAATTTAGATTGTTAATTTCAAAAACAAAAAATCCTAGGCTCTCTAGGATGAGAGTCATTACTAAAAATCCAGCTTAAATTGGATGAAGAGAAAATATTTGAAAGAGTGCCTTTTATATTACTAATATAATGTTCTTTCATATGAAATAATATATCCTATTTAGGTAATGTAAATAGAGTCTTAAATCTTATAGCACCATTTGCGGGATGCTTGCCATGAGGTAGATACTGTTTATTTCAACAAAAAACAGGGATCTGGGTATCATAAAGCTCAGAAGGCAGTTTCTGTTGTTAGTCCTCATGTCCCTTGTTTAAGAAAGACTCTTGTTCTCTGCTGCATAGATGTGTTTGTCTTTGAGTTTGTGTTTTAGTCTTATTGTATGAACAGCTATCTACAATTATTTATTATAGACATTGTCTCAGTGATAGTTTCTACTGCTGCAATAAAAGCTCATAACCAAGAGTAAGTTGGAGAGGAGAGGGTTCACTTTCTTTACTCATCCATAGTCCTTATTACTTTCATGATGGAATGAAATCTGGACAGGAATTCAAACAAGGCAGAAACCTGAAGACAGGAGCTGATGCAGAAGCGATGGGATTGCTCACTGACTTACTTCTCATGGCTTGCTCAGCCTATTTTTGTAAAAACCAAGGACTACCAGCACAGTGATTATACCATTAACAATGGGTTGGGCCATCCCAACAGCAGAGGACTTCCAGGTCTGGGTTTATTCAAAGAAGATGCACCTAACCCTCAAGAGACTGGAGGCCCCAGGGAGTTTAGACATCTAGTATGGTAGAGGCGGGTAGGGACATCCTTGTGGAGACAGGGGGGCAGAGAGGAAGTATGGGATGTGGAACAGTCAAAGGGTGGACCAGGAGGGGAATAAAATCTGGAGTGGAAAAAAAGGGAAAAAAATCAATAATAATAATAAAAAAAATTAAAAAAAAATCTCAATAGGTTACTCCAGAGCTCACCTCTATGGAGGCATTTTCTGAACTGATGCTTTCTCCTCTCCAATGACCTTAGTTTGTGTCAAGTTGATATAACACTGTTTAGCACAAACATGTAAGGGAATTATTCTCAGATATTCAATTGTTGAATATTTAATATTCTTTAAGGATCATAGGTAGTTACATTGTTTCACCTTCATAAATACATATCATTTAAATCAATTATAAATATGTATCTCATTGATGCAATATCACTTTTTCTGTTTATGATTAAATTTATATAATATTTTCAAAAGCTATACCAGGACTCTGTACAGGTCTCACAGGGAAATATTGCTGTACAGTCTGGCTTGATTTTAACATTATTGTCTTTTCCTCTGTGTGAACTTAAATTATTAGACTGTATCTGTTTGTGATTACTGAATTATATATATTGTCACATCAACTTAATCACATAATCACTTCATTTATTGTGGTAGTTTATGACTAAGCTATCTACTTTCATATTCTTTATCATATTCTTGAAAACATTCAGACCTTGAAAGGTTAACCTGGGGAAACTGATATCCTACCCCATGCCTGAGTCTTTGTGTGTTGCCAGGTGACATTGCAGGAGAGTTTGGGGATTTTCCTTATCTTTTATTTAACCAAGCCTGTGAAAAAATGAGAGCTGCTAAATCTTCAAATTTACTGTACTATAGTGAATAAAGGACACTATATCACAACGCATGATAATCTGATACAGCTATAGTAGTTTTATATGTATTCCAAAAGACCTTTAACCTTATAACCTCTGTGATGACAGTTTGGAAAACATGCACTGTTATGAATTTAAAGTATATTGTTTTACATTCTTGTATAGTCTTAAAGTTCTGTAATAATTAGTATAATACATTTTAGAATATTGTTAACACTACAGAAGGAAACCATATAGCTACTTTTTCACATGATTCCTTCATGCTTAAGACTCAGCACCACAAATCCATGTCTTTATTTACATTTCTGTATGTTTTGGAAACTTCTCTAAATAAAATCATGTTACTAGATACTTGTGAACTGGCATTGATATGTTTTTAAAGTCCATTTATGCTGTAGCATGTATTTCATTTTTATATGGCTAGATTTGAAGGAACTCTTAGAAGTTTTAGCTAGCTAATATCAGGTTGTTCTTGAATTAAGATTAAAATCATTTCTACAAAGACTGATTGACTAGACATTTAGACTCTTCATCTGTGTTGTGATAGAGAAATATATTTCATGGTTTTTTTTTGCCAAAAATTGCAGTTATGTTTTCTGAGACTGACATATTACCTACTGACTGCTCTAATATGTCACCTTCTAAAATGCAGCAGCAGTGAATCTTCCCTGGGTACTGACTCATAGTTCACATCTGATATGTAGCTTCAAACAGTCCTTGATCTCACATTGACCATCAGAATAATTTTTTCCCTTACTACAAAGGTAAAAGATTACTTATGGTATTGAATAGATTATTGCTTCTTTGCTGTCTAACTCTGTGATGCACATTTCATATTGTACCTTAATTCTCCTGTATAATTGCTAGGAAGTTGGGTCTTTAGGAAAGTGATTAGTTAACCAGGGATTTGGCATACTGGGTGGAGTTAGTGCCCCTATAAAGATGGCTTCAGAGAGCTGCTCTGCTGATGCTTTCACACCATTCTACAGCCAGAGGCTCCATCTGAGAAGTAGAAAAGAGGTGTTTATCAGACCTGAATCCACCTCGATCTGACTTTTCCACCTGATAGACCTGCAAGAGATATATTCCTACTATTTACAAACACCTATTCTATGGTATTTTAACAAAGCAACATGAACAAGCTAAGATAACATCATCTTTTTCCTTTTCATCTCCATCTTTCAGTTACCAGTTCTGTCCAGTGATGCTTGACATGGTATCTACATATTCACCTGAGACACGATATAAACCTCTCCCTTCCCCATGCCTTTGTTTTCGGTAGAAGTCTCCAAATTTTAATTTAGCAATCACATGGATATCATTCCACCAATGCAGTAGAAACCAGATGATCCCCCTTTTTTTTCAGAATGAGCTTATTAGCATTTTATTCCAGCCACAGCAGTTGGTCAGACTAGTGACCCAGACTGAATAGATCCTCATGAGATTATTGCTGGTCTGATGGACAAGATTCTTTCTCCATCTGTCCAGATTGCTAGGGTTATTGTTTATTAAACAGTTTTATTATCAACTGTTCTTTCCTTGAATAGAATGATGCTGCTAAAATAAACCCAATTATAGAAGTTGACAGTGTTCTGATGTGAAACAAAGATGCAAAATAGCAAACATCTAGACTCAGCTACTCCTGAGCATAGGATATAGATTTAATTCTTAGTTAAATTAATCAACAGATTGTCATTTTTCAGTCATTTGATACTTTAGATTTTATAACTTAAATTTAAAGTAATCTTGAAAAACAAAGTATTCAAATAGATACATAGTAATCAGGGTAGAAACTTAAAAAGCTTAGAAAAATTAAAAGTTCTCAAAATTCTGCTCCTCAATATTGATCAAGCTTGTATTTTAGAATTCTTGTAATGCTAATGAAAAGCAATTATTTGATAATTCATCTAATTTAATATATTTATATTCATCTAATATATTTATATTTGAGGTTTTATTTCCTGTGTTGTATTTAGAAAGAACATTACGTTTTTATTTAGAGAAATATTTATTGTCATTAAAAGATATCCTCAAATAATGAGATGGTATATTTGAACATTCTACCCTCAAATTAGATTGTGCGGCATCATGATTGCTATAGAAATAAATAAAGAAAATGAACATAATTAGTGATCAAAAAGTCTGCACATGCTACAACACAGAGTAGCTGAGGTGGCTTTTCTAGGTAAGATAGAAGTTACTCAAAGTGCAAAACAAAGAATAGAATGAGTCTTCTCAGGAAATGTCTTTAATACAGTTCAGAAGATTTACATCCTTGAGTGAAAGGTTTTGAGAAAAAGATTTTCTAATAAAATATTAGGAGATTAGGGGCTCTGTAGTTTTTCTTTACAGGGCTGATGGTGGTAGGTGGGATGGAGAGATTGTTGATGTATATTACAGAAGCAGATTCCTGCAGCTCTTAGGAATACAGTTAAAAACTCATTGCTTTGTGCTGAAGATTGACTATGACTATAGAAATTGCACTCAATACTTTGACATGTGTCATTTTATATCCTGTCAACTGAGTTGCAGGGGAATACATGTTCTTCTGAGTCTCTCTATTGTTTCTATCTTTTAGTTTTAAACATTCTCTTAGAAAAATAATTCTTATGTAAGTGCTCTGCTTACATGAATTTTTGTGAAGAATTTTCTCTGGCTTATGTACTAGCTTTCACAGAAGACATTTCATCTTGGCAACTAATACTTTCTGGACTCAAATTCTGTGACTGCAGAAGCTATTATAGCCAAGGAAAATAGGAGAAAAATCAGAAATCCATTCACTTCTTCATTCCTCCCCACTCTACCTGATATTAAATTCAACTCTCTGCAGGACAGCATTTAATTGATTTTAAGTGACATATCAACCCCAGCCTCCTTCTCGCAGGACCATTTCCAAAAGTCATATACCCTTGAATGGACAAGCTCAGAATCTGATTCCCATTTTAATTGATGTAGTGTTTTTCTGTCTTGTTCTGGTCCACTTTTTAATAGTCCCTCCTTTGCCACCTGCAACCAGTGAATTCTACTCTGTATCAGAAGACAGACTTAGAAAGTAATCATAAATATAACTCTGGCTTAGTATTCTTCACCTATTATTATTCTGTTTTATTTCAAGCTTATTCATGCGATTCATGATTATTTTATTCCTATAAGACAAAATCATGCAACATGTATAAAAAAATAGATTGCAGATCCTTATGTTACATAGCAGTTCATTGTATTCAAAGTAATTATCTTTCCATGAATGCTAGGCAACACAAAAAAACTTTATATTTAGAAGTTTTCAGGAAGGAAAGTTTTAACCTTTAGGACTTGATATGTATAATTTAATTCTTATGTGCAATACATTTAGTAATATTCCAAACTGACCATCAAGTACTTGATTTTAAAATGCATTAAGGCTTTGTCTTGTCTTCAGTTCAGGTTTTTCTATATAGCTCATACTTAAACTATCATTTTAAACATGTTGTTTAAATGCATTTATGTGGTGGATAGCCCTAGCCTCTTGTTGTCATGGTAATTCCACTCCTGGGAGGGGCTGCGAAGGAGGAGTGAATCTTGTAAACCTTCTGTCCAATCAAATTTGTTAAATAAAGGCTACAGCCAGTGATTGGGCAGTGGAAGAGGAGTGGGAGGAGCCAGAGGCAGGGAAAGGAGATAAGAGGAGGAGAGCCGTTGGAGTGGGGGGAGTTGGCAGTTGGTGGAAGCAGAGGAGGTTGGCAGTTGGTGGAAGGAGAGAAGATGAAGGAGACCTTGACCAAGGAAACCGCAAGTTGTTAAAAGCTCTCATAGCCGGGGAATAGTGTAGTTTAATGGTAAATCTGCCCAATCTAGGCATGCAGCATTCATTTGATATTTATTGACTTGTGTCTTTATTCTATGGACTCCCTATGGGCAGGAGATTTACCGCAACACATTTATGTTAGAAGTTAATTTTCCACTAGTCCCCAAGCATATATTTTTTTATACTTAATTTGACTTGCATTGTAAATAATTTTACCTTCATTTTTGTTCTCAAACATATTTCTCACAAGTCATTGCCCACAACCCCCATCTCTCTGTTCCTCTTTAGTCCAAAGCTGAATTTCTAAACTTTATTTTTCTACTTTGAATAATTTGGAAGATTATAATATCTCTCATCCTAGTTCTATAAGGCTGTTCTGTATTCGTGTTTGTTTTGCTGATACTTGAACCTGTAGGATCACACACACTAGGAAATCAGCCCGTAAGGCTGAGTTTCATGACCATCCCTCTTATTGGCTGTGTTTTGAAACAAGACCTCACTTTGGACTTGAGATCCTCATGTAGTAGACTATCAAGATTACAGACATGAGGTCCCAGGCCTGGCATGTATTTCACCCTTGAAAAGGAAAGTCAACCCAGCACAATATATATGGCTCAGAAATCTACTCTATCATACCAGAATAGGCCAATGTCAGAATAAAATCAGCTAGACAATTTGAAATTTACTGTAGTAAGGTATGGGAGAGGTAATGTTGATTTGAATTATTGTCAAAAGGAATGGGATAAATTAAAAGATAAGATATATTTTTGTGGGGAGCCAACAGGAAGCGGCTATCATCCTTGCAGCCATCTTGAGCCATATACCCTGACAAGAGACTTGTTTTCAACAGCCTACAACAGCTGAGCACACTCTGATAACATCTTGTTTTAGATACTCAGGATTTTCCCTTGGGAGTGTGTGACTTAAAGGCGTGACTTAAAGGAGTGACTTAAGAAGTGAGACTTAGAAAAGGCAGAGGCAGACAGAAGAGGGGACTGGGAAATTTGGAACTTGGAGGCACTAGGGACTAGAAACTAGGGACTAGGAACTCGAGACTTGGGACTTGAACTAGGAACAAGGGACTTGGAAAGAGCGAAGAGAGACTTGAGAATAAATGGGACTGAATTCACACTCTGTCTGGTCTCCATTCTTTGTGTCCGCCCTCTCTCTCTTGCTGAACCCTGGATGGAAGCAGCAGTATGAGCCAGGACAATTTAGCCCCCAAAGCTTGGGGCAGTGTGGGCTCTAACAATTTTGGGCCCCAAGCTTTTGGCAGTGTGGGTTCCAACACTTGGCATAGCGGTTCCTGACATATTTTAAATTTTGATATCCTTTGGATTACTAGAATGGAATTTTATTAATTGAGTGAATGAGGAGTCTATTTGAATTGAAATAAGTGAGGAACCAGGGTTGCTGTGTGATTTTAGTAATAAGCAAAAATATCATTTTCTGAAATATGAAGAGACCTGATAAAGTGATTGAGATGATGACATAGTAAGTTATTTTATAGAGATATTTTAAAAGAAATGGCCTTTAATAATTATAATGGAGTTGATATTAACATGCAAAAGGAAGAAATTAAGTTACTGGTTACAGATATATGCTGTGAGTCTTTAAGTGGTTTTTAGGGTGCATCTGTACAGTTAAGAAAAGACTACACTGTAAAAAAAATGAATAAGTAGGAACTCCTTTTGGGGGCACCTAAATTTGAGGTGAGGCAAGAAAAAGATGACAGAAACTAAAGATGAGAAAATGTGAGCACATGGAGAAGAGATGGAAAGCTGACTTTAAACCACCACTGACAAGAAAGACAAGCACCAAGGAAGATTCTCCTAAGATTAGGTTTCATGGACCAGGACATTATTAGTAACTTAATATCTTGGATTTTCATAGAATTGAGTCAGAATACATTGTTTTAACATAAGTTCCAAGTACACATATTTGTTACCTTTAGATTTTCTAACATGATATATGTTTTCAAATATCCTAATTTAAACAATGAACTGTATAACATACAGATTATTTTCTAAGTATAAATGTGAAATGTAGTTATAATTTATAGTGAAATTATAGCAAATTAGTCAAGAGGTCAGAGTGTCACTTGAGATCATTCACTGATGCTGAAATGCCCAGAGATAAATAATTTTAAAATATTCCATTTTAATTGACAAGGTGAGTTTGTGCTAGCTCTTTTTCTTTCTCATCTCAAATGCACTGAAGTAAATTTAGGTTTAGAAATTATTACTCATTTTTAATATAAATGCTTTGCATTTATTAAGATCATCATTAGCATATTGTTAGTATGCACAGAGATATCTTTGTCCTCTGGAATATCTACAGCATAGTTACAGCCATTTTGCTTAGCCAGTAGAGTAAAGTCTCCTTAAACCAGTAGAAACTCTCTAAGTGATAGAGTGGGATACTGAAGAGGTGTGTCTTTTATGTTCCTAATGTATAACTTGTGTGCAATGATAGAATGCTGTTTTATAAGCCTATTATCAAAATACCCAATTTTTGCATGCAGTCATATCATTTGATGTTATGAATCTAGTAGAACCTTGAAGTAAATTACAATTTCTATTCATTCTCATTTCTTAGTACTTTTTGGAAAAACTATTAAGGGATATAAAAGTTGAGGGTTAGCTCCTTGTACACTAAAAACATCACATTTAGTTATGAACCTCAAAACAATAGGGAGTTTCATTTTGAACTGTGATCGCTGGCAAGGAAATCATGCACTTTTTAAAAGAAATCTATTTTTCTCTTGTTATAAGTAAACACAGTGTACTTCTTTAAACTTTTTAACAATGGATTTTTAACATGGATTTTTAAATTAGTTTTCTTAATAAGATAAGTAAGAAGTCTGGCACACTAGTTCTAATCATTTCATTAACTGGTCAGAAACGTCAAGATATTGATGAGAAAATTTATGCTTTAGTAATTCTGATATGATATAACTTTTTTCATTTTTTGTCATGCTGAACTACATGTGTTCTATAAGATCAATGTAGGATTGTTAAAAACGAACAGTGTACATAGATCATACATGGCATCCTGTACTAAAAACAATTACATTGGAAAATCTACACTCTGTCTTGTACATTAATCTAGCATTTTAATAATCATAATTCTAAGAAAAATAAAATGAAGATCATGCTAAAATGTTTCTATAACTATAAAATGTCAAATACTTTCTATTTGGCTAGACATGGGTCTGTATACTTATGTGGATGTTCATATATGTGTATTTAACTGACATTCCCTTGAAAGTGTATTTAAAAGAGAAAGTTCTATAGAAAGTAAAAAGAAATTAAGACTTAGATCAGTTAAATATCTTATTTAAGTCTGAACACTCAGTCACATATGGGTTGCCATTCATATTTGAGTATGAGTGCATATTCATACTTATATACATACACATATACTTACATTCATATGTATGTAATATATACAAACAGAAATATACATACTGTACATACATACACACATACACACGTACACACATACACACGTACACATATACACATATACAAATTTAGTTGATGGAGCAGAGCCCCAACAGCCATGCTTTTCTCTCAGTGTTTAGACAAAAGTTCTTCATAAAATTACCTCACAAATAAAATTTTACATAAGAGGGAGTTATAGCAGGAAGTTAATTAGATGTTTATAGTATGTTTCATTCTATAAGCTTATTATATGTTAAAAACAATAGTTTGACATGACCTTGCTTTATCATGACTGTGGCCTCAACCTTGGACCAAACCTAGAATGAATGATTTTCCTTAATCATGAATTTGTACTAAGCCTATTGTTCTTTCTAGTGTGATGTAAGGGCTTATAGTAAATGAAATCTCTGTGTATGCCTTTCTGTGTAGCATTTACCTACTGTTCTAGGAAGAGGGGACACATTCTATTCTTAAATCTAATTTTATTACATCTGTCTGGAAAAGCAACTACAACCATCTCCTTAAACATTTTATCAATTATTATAACTTCCTAAAATTACTTGAAACAAAGCAGGACTTCTGTAAAATCATTAATACACCTAAACAGCATTAATTCAATGAAAGTTCATCTGCATGTTGATCAGAAGGAAATTTTCCAATAGGTTGGGCTAATATCCAGGAATCAATCATAACAGACTATAGGCCAGTGGTCTTTCATTGCTTAAGCACATCATTATCAGAAAAATTGGGAAATAGAGCAATGACAAACATGAGAAACCACATAAGAAGCCATCCTGGGACGAAGGTCCTGGGGCCAGACCCTTGAGTATTCACTAATCACAGCCATGTGAAAACCTAGGCCATACCTAGGAAGCTTACTTGCTTGCCATAGCCTTCCTTGCATGCATTCTACCAAAGTGGTTACTTACAGGAGTAGCAATGACTCAATGACAGCTACATTACCAAAAGTTTGACCTCACCTGTGTGATGTTGGCTCATAGTCTTTGAAATCTGGATGTACTGCCCACCTACTCAACAGGATGGAGACTGTCCTTATCAGGTGGCTCAGCTTGGCTGATCATCTTCTAAGAAGCTAGGCTTGTCTCTGTCTCTTTCATCTAGCTTGGCTAGTCTGATCATGTCCACAGACTTTACTGCTTATATTCACTCGGTGAGGAAGAAACCTACTGTATTCGATCAGTTTAAAAGACTTCTTGAAACTCTTGACTTTTTATTACTTTCTGAGCTCAAAAATCTTTTCAGAGGATGCAATGTTTCACCTCCACATAGAACACCCTATGACTTAACAAGCTTCCCCTTAAGAAGGGAGTTTATCTCAGAGGCAATTGCTGCACAACAGCCAACTGGAAGAACCTGCAAAATGAAGTGGTCTGCCAGAAAACTAGGTTCAGAGTCTTGGCAATGAGCCATAAAACCATCTGGGGAAGTTCAGACTCAATGGGAACCTGACAGCAAGCACATAGCTGTGGAACTAAATTTCAGGTGCAATTGTATAGGCTGTTCTCCAGTCTTAGTTGCTATAACCAACTTAATCAAATTGTTTGGTGTCTTGAAGTTCATCAGAATAATGTACAGTGGTTACATTACTCTTACTATTTAAGAAATACTTATTGAAGATAATATAAAATATTATTATACACTTTAGCCAAATTAAGCTATTCACCAGAGGGAAATCTTAACCTGTAGTGTATTCAAGATAGTACCTGTTCACAGAGCAATGAGGCGCTTCAGCTAGGTAAACTGGTTGGACTCTGATGAAGGGTGTTGTGGATGCCTGATGCAGTCTTCCGTACATTGGAGAATAGTGGCAATGGAGTTTCCAATTCTGTTAAACAGTTCAGGAGATAGTCAAATGTTGATGAACACATGCTTCCTTTAAAATAACGTTACAAAGAACTGTGCGAAGGAGACTGGGCAGAGAAGTGGAATGTCTGCTGAGCCTCACAAACCGCACAACTGAACTATATTTTAAATTTCTGAGATTCTGTCGATGAAATACCTGGCTTGGCTTCTATAAACACAGGTCAAAACTGAGACAGAACCTTTTTTTTTGAGATTTGCCAGTTGTTATATTCCATTTCCTACTGATTAGCATGGGAAGTATGGTCAGACACAGTCTTTGTACACAGTAGGTAATAGAAGGGTGACCCTACTGAGAATGAAACACTTCCTTGTGTTTAATGTAGCATCATCTATAGAAAGGAGGATGAGTGGAGAAAGCAGAGTAAAGCAAAAATCTGTATTATTTAATCAATTCTGTCCAGTCAATATCTCAGTATACATGAACAAAGTATAATCTCAGTACTGAAATTAAATACAGATGTAAAAACTTTATGTAGTGGAAACATTATCCATTCATCTCCCTTAGTTTCAGTAGAGTGCATCTTTTGGTAGCTGTCACATATGATGAATACAGTTTAGTTAACAAAATTGTACCTTATGTAACTGCATACTTTACAACAGAGATCGATAGATAACTGAGCTACAAATACACCGTAACAAAAATCAATGTGCAGTAAATATCTCTGCATTCATTTGAAGGAACAATCAGTGCTTTTAATTCTAGTAAGTGGTAATCATATTATAAATTGTGACCTAGCTTGATAAATACATTATGAGAATGTATTGATATATACTCAGCCAGACGTTGAATGAATGATAAAGATAACAACTTAAGAACCTTCTTTTTTCTCTCAACACCCCTTGAACTTGTGAACACACTGCAGATGCGCAGTTCTTTTGCATGTTTGATTATGTATTTAAGTTTGTGATTATGGTTTTAGAGTTTATTCACAATACAAGTAACTTCCATATGTCCATTTTTAATATTAGCCTTCAAACAAGTGAAGCTTGGTTTGAATAAGTTAACTATAATGGCAATTTTTAATAATGGTCACAGCTGACAGCTGTCACTGAAGATGGTGTATACAGGTCTCAAGAGGACAGAGATATTTATACTGTGTGTCATAAAACTATCTTTCCTTATGTTTATAGAAAGGGTTCATGTTTAGAGGAATTTAGACATAGGGTGATCACTCAAAGGTCCAAGCTCTTCTGTGGGAAGGCTCAGCAGAAAGAGCCTGTCTGACCCACCTTGTCATTATTAATTCCAATGCAGCATGGGAACTTTTGACAAATCAGCTAACACTTGCCAATGTCTTTTTTAAAATGACCATAGTTGAAATATGAAACCAAATGAAACCAAAAACTACTTTTGGCTGACTGTTGTAATTGGATTTTTAGAATTTTCCAGGTTCTACTAAGAGAGAATGTAACAAACTAATACAAGCCAAGCCTGCCTGCCTTTGTGTCGACATATGGCAGGTCATTTTTCCTGGCTTTAAAAAAAAAGGATGTTTATGCAACACATACAAAAATAAATCTGTTTAAAAGTTGGCTTCAGATTTAAAGAACAAGTTAAAATATTTAAATTCTTAAAATACGGCAATGCCTTCTGTGCCTCATGATATGTGGCTGGATTCATAGCACCTGAGACTCCAAGGCAGAAAAATGGGTATTTTAGGGTGATCATGGGGGTATAAAACAGGATACCATTTAAACAAAACAAAGGGCTTTCCAAGTACAACACCCATGCTCTCTCACTGCCCATAGTTTCGTTATAGACTGTATGAACAGGTTTATAATGCCACACTACAGCATCCTTAAAATGCAGTCCTATCTGAAGCACTGTAAAGTGGTGCTTATGAGTGGCCTTGAAGGAATTTGAGGATACTGGAAACAGATGGTGAACAAAGAGGGGGCCTTCAAATTGCCCTGTTAATGAGCTACGGAGATTGCTGTGGTTAAGAGCACACACTGGTCTTGCAGAGGACGTGAGTGTTGGGTATCTCACAACTGTCTGGAAAGAGATGCTGGGGATCTAGTGCAGACTTCCTCCCTCAATGGGTACAACACTCAAATGTAATTGCCCCCCCCCCACACACATACACACTCCATCATGAAGTCATCAGAGTCATCATTGAAGTGTTAGGCTAAGGTTTCCTACTGGGGAAACACCATAGAAAGGTGTTTTATCTTGTGTGCTGTGAGGTTTTTCTATCCCACCTATATTCAGAGCATGTCTTTTGGTTTAATTCTCCACTTATTTGCCCACTTGGAGAATTCTCTTTATTCATGATATAGGTATATTTAGTTTTTGTATAAGGACAAGCCAATTCATCACAGGACTCAATGAAGAGTAATACATGGCTTTATGGTTTACTATTGGATTTTTGATTATTAATAATGCTTTAAAAATTATATACATATGCATAACAAAAGTATACTATTTCATAGATAGTTTTACATAGATTTATATTTTCTATGTATGTATTACATTGCATTTTATATAGATTTAAAATGAAATAGGTATATTAAATAGTCAATGAGATCACCTTTATAATATATAAATGAATTATTTAAATATTTTAAAGTTTAACCAGATAGATATCTAATCATTTAGCAACTATATCAATAGCAGTTTAAGAAAAGGTGGTTTTTGTCAGTCAACCTTTATGTTACAATTGCAAAAATGATTAAAATACAACAATGTTTTTAGACATTAATTTTCCACTAATCACATTTATTTTACAATAAACAGAAAAACCATATAGTTCTAGCCCATTTATATTAATATGTGATTAAGTGTTCATAAAGAAAGGGAGAACATAGTAACTGGAAAGCTCAGAATGAGCACTTTTTTTCATCATCAGTATTATAGCATTAGAGCTGTTCGGTGGTTTCTCATGATGGAAATTTCCTCACTTTCAACAAATAAGAAAGATTATCTATGGTGATGAATCCCAAAGCTAAAAATGACAGAAATGATCTCATGTATAGCAAAGTGGAATTTATCCAGTATGGTATCCCGCAGTTAGGATACTTCACTCCCAACACTTTTCTTCTGACATATGGATGTATAGTTAGTACTGCTGCCACATGATACAAGTTAATAGGAGGAGGTCCTGTTGGGTCCCAGTTCATAGTTCATCCACATTCAAATTAGACGGATGCAAATTGAAGGACTTAAATAAACAGTTCATTCTTTCAATCCAGTAAGTTGTCTTCACTGAATTTCTATACAATCCTTGGTGTGTGTGTGTGTGTGTGTGTGTGTTTGTAAGTGGTCAGAATCCTGTCACTGGAGTCATCACCTGTAGGGAAACTACTCATTAATTTTAATTCCATATGAAATTCTTTACAATGCAAAGGACTGAAGCAATGAGTAGCCATTGGTAGTCTTTCCCAGGGAATCACATCACTATAGACAATTGTGTTATTTCTTTTCTCCAAAGAAAGCTTAGTTTAACATACAGGCAGCAATAAACATGTCTTTGATTTATAGTCTGCCACAAGAACTGTTGAGTGTTAAAAGGATGACAGAATTGTAAATATGTGATATTAATAATTTAATCACTACTCCATTATATAATTTTATATTTAATCCATAGACATGCACATACATTTTTCATTTTGTGATTCAGAGTATTAAAGCATACAGAAATATCTAAGAAACTAAAACCTGTAGTCATATCTTCTTTGGTATTTGTATGTGGGAAGTTTTAAGACATTATTCCACTGATACCAAAATCTGTATATGCTCCAGGCCTCTGCTATGCTTGGTAAATAGTTGGTATACTATTTAATTTTTAAAAATATTTTGATCTATAATTTACTGAATTTAAAAATTTATAACTAAATGAATATTTGCTTAAAGATTTTTAAAAGGAAGTAAATTTATATAAAGATAAAACTCAAATAGTATAATTATTTAAACCAATTTTAAAGATTTTTATAAAAGCTATCAGTGGATCTAGGTGTCCCAAAAGGAAAAGTCATTTTTATTAGATAGAAGCTGTATTTCTTAATTCCTTCTTTCTCCTTTTTTTTTTTTCAATGTGAAGAAAAGGAAGATAAAAATCTCTTGCTTGTTTTATTTATTTATTTATTTATATTTCAGATTTTATTTCCCTCCCGGTCTACCCTCGGACTTTTCCACATCCCATAACTCCTCCCCACTCCCCTGTCTCCACGAAGATGTCCCCACCCCCCACCTCAACAGACCTCAAAACTCTCTGAGGCCTCCAGTTTCTTGAGGGTTAGGTGCATCTTCACTGACTAAATCCAGACCCAGCAGTCCTCTGCTGTATATGGGTTGTGGGCATCATATCACCTGGTTGGTGGTCCAGTGTTTAAGAGATCTCGGGGATCTTTCTCCTTTCTTTAAAGACTTTCTCTTCTGTGTCAGGAAGTGCTTTGTGCTGTAGATATAATGGTGAAAATGACAGGCGTGCCTTAGAACTCATGCTGCTGTACTCTTATGCAGATAGGATGACAGGAGCAAATGAATGAACAATCCCAAACAATGATGTGTAGAAAGTTAAGTGTGTCTTAAGACATAGCACCATTAGTCAAATAAAATGAGTTGTGGTCTGTGAAAAGAGATGTAGGTCTTCCCTCATACCTTCACACTTGGGTTGGACCTCGAGCTGTGTTCTTCACAATCAAACATCTCCTAAAGCTAGTGTGCATTCCTTGAAGTCCCATTCCACACCATAATCTATGTTTTCAGCCATCATTTGTCATTTGGGCTACAGTATAAGTTTGATTTTGTTTGTTTGTTTGTTTGTTTAAAGAAAACATATCAGCTTCTACTGCTTTCCTGTTAGATGCCCTAATGACTGTATTTTACAATTAGAATAAACCCTGAATCAATTAGCAAGATTTACGAGACTGCTTATGTGTTTCTGCAGAACTTCCTGACTTGATCTCATCATAAAAATGGCTGTTCTCATTATTAGCAGGCTATACAAACATTCTTCATATATTTATAAGATTGAGACACTCATTGGCATTAGTACCTCTGTGTGCCTGTCTGTGTTTTCTTTCTTTATCCCGGAGTGCTTGGTTTGCAGGTTCTAGAAAACTAAATCAGGTGCAGGAGAATGATGTAGGTGTCCTGGAAGGTCACTCAGACATCTTTCCACTTGGATTTCTGTGCTTCATTTGTTAATTGACTTTCTGTGTCACTGATTATTTTATTTTTACCATACATAAAAGTACCTGGAATTACCAAAGATTTTTGTTTCTTTATATATGTGACTTCTTCCTGTAGTAGAGTAGCAAGCACTTCTGGTAAAATTGACTTGGTGAACAGTTTTATCTATTTCATCTAATATTGCTGGCAATTTAAGAAGTGCAGTCAAAAAGTACTATGAGTGGATCAAATGTTATTTCTTTTTAAGTTTCTACTGTAGGACTTTTAAAAATGAAAGTTTTAGGCATACTGTATTCAAATTTTCCTCTCATACTTAACTTATAGATTGCAATAAAGAAGGTTTCTTTTGCCCTTATGACTTTTGAGATGTTGCTATGAGATTTAGAAATTTTATTTTTAAGCCATAGTGGAATATACAATATTTTACAACTTAATAATTGTGTAAACTATTTGATCTCTATCTTGTATTAATGGAATATAAGCCTGCTATGGCAAGATATTTCCTGTTTTGGATACAAGTATATCTTTGGGGCCTGAAAAAATGTAGGATACATGAGAATGTTCTATTTATTACTTACTGAGCAAAATATTCCATGAATAGTCACATCTGTCAAAGTAAATTAATAAACTAGAGTTAAAGTTGGAAAAGACGATCCATAATATTTTATAAGACTTAGTTATTAACATGGGTAGCATATGCTCTCACTTCCCTCAATAGCTCAGCTTATCAACTGTGAAGTGGCTTTGCCTCCTTGATATAATCTCTAGCTGATTGGTGTGGCGTTCTGGTAGAAATTCATTTCTACAATAAAAATTCAATGCTGTTTCTTTCTCTCTTTTTTTGGTAGAATACAGCTTTCTTCTTTGCACTGCTACAAGCAAGAGAATACTTTATCATTATCTGCTGAAAATAATCAGTTGAGCAATTTAGATCTTAGCATTCAGAGTTTTTATAGAAATAGTTGTTATGTAAAAACCAATCCAAAGGCTACAAATTAGGATCTGTAGAGGCTCCTTAACCATAGACAATTGCATTTGTCTGAAAAGATCCTGAGGTTCATGGAGGTTTTCTATAAAGTCATTTTTTTCCAGAACATCCTTTGTTGCCACCATAAAATTGACATGGAGAGAATACTGGACCTTACTATATTGTTCCATGCCATCCTCCTCCGATGCTGCTTGTGCCAAGGACTACTTGCCACTGGACCCTACCTGTCCTTGGGGATTGGAGGTAAGGTGCTCCTGTGTCAACAGCACCAACTCTGAGAGCACATGAGACATTGCTACAGCAAGGTCATCTGAATGCTGCTGCTACCTCCTTCAATACCCTCCACCCACATCCCATTGGTCCAAGAAAGCATCTTTTTATAAACAGTTCTGGTTGCCTGGCATTTGTCTGTATCAGCAATCCTTGTCTGTCAGGCAGGAGATCCTTGTGTGGAGTAGTTCATGGAGGTGGCCCCAGCTCCCTCCTAGACTCCATATGTGACCATGGTGTCTCTGAGCTTAAACTATGATTGTTGCTTTTTAAAGTTATTAGAAGATATTAGAAGAAAATAGTGCAAGTGCCTGGTATATGCAAAGACATTTAATGACAAAGTTTCTGTTTTAGTAATGTGGTGGACTGGCACAGTAAGATTAAAGAAAATTCCATAAAACTCCTAAGGACATATAGAGCCAAACGTTTCTAGACAATTGTCATTCTCACATGGTATTGTAGTTGATGCAGGAGAGATGTGCTGTAATTACAGAAGGAAGGCCTTTTTTTATGACAGTTTAATTGATAATCATAAAAAGAAATGAGCAATAAATTTCTGAATATAGCTCAGCATGTAGAAAACACTAGATTTGATCCCTGTCCTACAAAAACCAATAAACAGAACAAAATGTAGAGAAACATTCAAACTAAATTATTTTGAAAAATACCTTTAGTTGTTTATGAGTAAGCATGAACTCAGGCATGATGATAGCATATTGCTGTAGTTTCAGATTAAGGAGCCTGAGACAGGAGGATCAGTTGAGCTAAATTAGTTTGAGGCCAGTCTGGGAAACATACAGAGACATCTCTCTCTAAAGAGAAAAAAACAATAGGAACGACTGTGCGTTGAGAGCTGGGGACATTAGCTTAGTTATAGCGTTTGCTATAACTCACAAGAAATATAAAAATATAGAATAAAGTTTATGGATTTGTATTTTTTCACTGTTTCCTATCATAGCTGGGATCTAGGGCCTTGCACAAGCTTAGCAAGCATTTTAACCACTGTAATATAATTCCAGGACCTGTACCTCTGCATTTGAATATTAGGTTAGTTAATTTGTAAGGATAGGCAATGTGTGTTTAGTAGAAGGATGATGTTATGAACTTATTTTAAATAAACTATAGATTATTCATTATCAGTGATAGTACATGTTGAGGAGATATTTAAAAATGGCAGCACCGGATCTGGTTTGTTCCTCATCAGACACATCTCCTCTGACTAGGCTAGGACTGGGCCATGAGCAGCGATGTGGTTCTCAGCCGCTGCTTGGCTCGGCTGCCAGCTCAGGCCACTGGCTAAAGCCTGGGGCTCAGGTGGCCAGAGACACCGCCCTGCCACCCACAAGATCCCAGCGTGGGAGATGGCTCTGCCATCTTCCATGCTGTCTCGGCAAGGCTGGCCTGAGCCCAGACAATCCCTCCATCTGAAATGAGACTCAATCTTTAAAAATTATCACAGCTTTATATATTTGGTAAATGCTCAAATAACAAGATGCCCAACACAATAGAAGTGTTAACCAATTAACTAACCTAGATATATAGTTGTTACCCAGGACTGCTCACAGATACATGGTTCTCTATTGCTCCTTTCATCTCTGCCTAGATCCTCTCTTCTCCTTCCTCTCTCCTTACTTCTCCTCTTCCTCTCCATATCCTCTCCATTAGTTCCTCCCAGCTTGCAGAGAAAATATGCGCTACAAATACGAATACCAACCAGCTAAGAAAAATGCCCACTTAATGTTACAATGACATTTCAAACAGATACTTGTCTCTTTGTTTATAGCTCTACAAAACATCTTTATTCTTTGACAAAATACTTAGTCATGTTTTTTATCTTTTTACTGTAAAAATGACATCAATGAGATTGCAAGAAGATGGCTCCACTTTTGATATTACAATAAATGATAAAGATAACATATATATAGATATATAATATATATATATAATATATATATATATTATATATATTTAAAGCAGTGTCTTTACATACCGAAACCTGCAGTTCGATCATTGTTTAGGAAAAATTACCATCTGTAAGAGAATTCTGTAGGAAAAAATATGAGTTGGGAACCCAAGGGTTCCTCCCACCATGCTGTAGGTAGTCAGTCGGCTTGGGAACGCTATGGGTTCCTCCAGAGGAAGTTGGGCCCCGCTGCTCAATTAACTAAAGGCCTCTCTATGGATTTCTCATGGCGCATCCCCAAACACATGAGGAAGTCCTTGGGTTTCCAAAACCGGTTTATTGACATGGCAGATGGTGGATGGATCTGGATGCACACCCCACAAAACCCAGGGAGGACCTGAGGTAAATAGGGAGGGGAGGAGGGGGGAGAGGCTGGGGAGGAATGTTTAATTGGCTCCACCCTCTGGCCTTCAAATACCTCATTAGTATGTAAATCTCTCTAGGGCCTGTTCATCACCTGTGTACCTTGACTGAAGGGTGAAGGTGGAATGGAGATTAGACCTCGTGTTAGGCCTGACAGAATTCTATATTTTATTTTTATTGCTAATATTTACCAAAATGATATTAAATACTTTGAGCATTCTTTTAAATATTCCAACAAGATTTGGTAATATCCAGGTTAAAAACAATCAGTGATTTTTATAAATCTATAAATATAATAGATTTTTACAAATCAATAAATGCAAAGGAACATTGATAAATCATTTAGTTGATATTTATAAAGTAATAATACTGCTTGTGTTTTCGAGCCAAATTCATTCACTCAACCAAGATTTAGTATTTGCAAAATGCCATTACAATGAAGAGATACAAACTCTAGCTTCAGGTTTCTAACTATAAGATAGACAGAAACTGATAAAGAACATTGCTTAAAAGTGAGGAGCGATCAGAGGAACAGCAGGGTATGGAAATGCCCTGGAGCATGAGAGAATACAGCAATTTCCTGCTGCCTGAGGAAACCTATAGTAAAATTTCACTGGGCCTTTGAAAATGTGGACTTCTCTGTCAGTTTTTAAGAGGGGGGTTTTTTAATTCAGAAAGAAATATGAGTAAAATGCCTAGGTGAAGCTGGGTAGTAATTTAATTTTCTTGAGAGTAGTGAAAATATGAGTAACAAGAATAGCAAGATTGTAGACTCTGAAAATTATTAACCTATGTTAAGAGGTCCCTGCAGGGTTTGGACCTTAGAAGTAACAGGAAGACTTTGTGAATGGAGTTTTACAGCTGCTAGACAGGCATGAGTGAGGACCATTGGAATTGAACGGTAGGAAAGCTACTTAGGACTTTAAGTATGCCAGATGCAAAATTAACTATATCAGTGTCTGGAAGATCCAAGAGGTGTTTATGTATAAGTACATCTCTGAGATATAGAGACCCCATTGTCTGGATCCAGGTTGATGCTTAGTAGATTTTCAAATATCAGTGTAGATATAAACGTCAACCACGACCCAGATGGATCTCGGTGTTGCTGGTGTTTGCAGGATGCAATATTTTTTTTTCAGTTTTCCATTGCTTTCTGCCTTTATTCAATGTCTCATTATACTGCTCCAGGTCTATTTCAGGGATTTTCTCTGTCTTCAAAACTTGAAAAACTTGAAAAAGATGATATAGCATCTTTAGAAAGAAGTGAGGACAGTGTGAACACTTACTTACCTACCACTGTTTCTTCACTTAAGAATAACTGAGAATTCAAATAATTTGAATTTAATATTCTGAATCAGTTATTGTCTCAAGTTAGTCCAACAAGAGTGATATAAGTAAGCTATATTTTCCTTTCTGTAAGAAGCTGCAATTTCTTTATTCATAATTCTTTGCATTTCTTAAAGTTAAGAATGTCAGTAAATATATTATATTTACAATAAAATTCTTAGCACATGTAGTAGTCAATGTTGCGTTGAGTTTTAAATCCCTTTGCATTTACTACCAGATACCTTACTGGATACCTTCTATAGAAGAGAAAGAAATTGTTTTTTCTAATATATATATATATATATATATATATATATATATATATATATTATTGGATATTTTATTTACATTTCAGATGTTATCCCCTTTCCCCATTCCGCCCCCACCCACGAACCCCCCTATCCCATCTCCCCTCCTCCTGCTTCTATGAGGGCATGCCCCCACCCACTCACCCATCCACTCCCACCTCTCTGCCCTCAAATTCTCCCACACTGGGGCATCCAGCTTTCACAGGACCAAGGACCTCCTCTCCCACATATGCCCCACAAGGCCATCCTCCCCTACATATACAGCTGGAGTCATGGGTCTCTCCCTATGTGCTCCCCAGCTGGTGTTTTAGACCCTGGGGAGCTCTGGTTGGTTGGTATTGTTGCTCTCCTCATGGGGCTGTAAACTGTTTCAGCTCCTTCAGTCTTCTCTCTAACTCCTCCATTGGGAACCCCATGATCAGCTCAATGGTTAGCTGTGAGCATCCACCTCTGTATATGTCAGGTTCTTGAAGACCTTTAATGAGACAGCTGTATCAGGCTCCTGTCAGCATGCACTTCCTGGCATCCATATCAGCATCTACCTTTAGAGATTGTACATGGGATGGATAGCCAGGGGAACAGTCTCCAAATGACCCCTCCTTAACAAATTCTCAACTGAGGAAATACGAGTGGCCAAGAAGCACCTAAAGAAATGTTTGTCATCCTTAGTGATCAGGGAAATGCAAATCAAAACAACCTTGAGATTTCATCTCAGACCAGTCAGAATGGTTAAGATAAAAACAAAACAAAACAAAACAAAACAAAACAAACTCAGGTGATAACAGAAGCTGGCTAGGATGTGGAGAAAGAGGAACACTCCTCCATTGTTGGTGGAATGGCAAGCTGGTGCAACCGCTCTGGAAATCAGTCTGGTGGTTCCTCAGAAAATTGGACATAGCATTACCTGAGGACCCAGCTATACCACTCCTGGGCATATACCCAGAAGATGCTCCAACATATAACAAGAACATATGCTCTACTATGTTCATAGCAGCCTTATTTATAATAGCCAGAAGCTTGAAAGAACCCAGATGTCCTTAAACAGAGGAATGGATACAAAAAAATGTGGTACATTTATACAATGGAGTACTACTCAGCTATTAAAAACAATGAATTTGTGAAATTTTTAGGCAAAAGGATGGAACTAGAAAATATCATCTTGAGTGAGGTAACTCAATCACAAAAGAACACACATGGTATGCACTCACTGATAATTGAATATTAGCCCAAAAGCTCACAATACCCAAGATACAAGTCACAGACCACATGAAACTCATAAAGAAGGAACACCACAGTGCATGCTTCGGTCCTTCTCAGGAGTAACAAAATACTCATGGGAGCAAATATGGAGACAAAGTGTGGGACAGAACTTCTATATCAAGGGGATAAAGCCAAATATAGCAGTTTCTCAAATGCTTTAAATTTAGTTTACTTTTATTCTTTTGTTATTTCATACATTAATACAATGTATGCAAATCAAATCCAGCAGCTGGATCCTCTCTACTTCCGCTCAAAATCCTCTCCTCTGTAGGAAAAAAAAAAAAAAAAAAAAAAAAAAAAAAAAACCCAGCTGGGGAGCATCGGGGTTCCTCAGGCCAGGCTGTGTGTAGTTGGCTGGGAATGCTCTGGGTTCCTCCAGGTGGAAGTTAGGCCCAGCTGCTCAGTAAAGGCCTCTCCAAGGCTCCTCATGATGCAGCCCCAACACACGAGGAAGTCCTTGGGTTTTCAAAACTGGTTTATTGGCATGGCGGATGGTGGAAGGATCTGGATGTGCACCCCCAAAACCCAGAGAGGACCTGAGTTAAATAGGGAGAGGAAAAGGAGGAGGGGCTGGGTAGGAATGCTTAATTGACTCCACCCTCTGGCCTTCAGGTATCCCATTAGTATGTAAATCTCTCTAGGCCCTAGGCCTGCTTATCACACTGTCCACCTGTGTACATGACTGAAGGGTGAAGGTGGAATGGAGATTAGACCTCCTGGCAGGAGCCTGGGTTCTAGGGGAGTGGCTGAACCCACAACCCAAGAACCAGGATACCCTTCCATGGCCCAACACTCCTCCTTCATTCTACTCTGACCTTTATATCCTTCTCTTCACTCTCCTTCTCCCCATCTTTCTTCTTGTCCTACTCCTCTTCCTCCTACTGAGTGCAATTAGTGCTGCCTTTTTGTACATAAACACAGGGTATCATCTACCAGAACATGAGCAGATTAACACTGGTCTCAGTGCTAAAGGAAGCTGACTCTCTCCCCCTTGTATATATAATTTTAGAAAGCTTTTAAAATAGTCTGTTATGAAGTCCTTGTGCCTGTATATTTACTTCATGTACATTCTTAAAAAGAAATAGAAACAAGACATCCGTGTAAAATAAAAATTAAACAAGGCAATGCTAAATAATAGTTTATAGGACTAACAAAATTGAAACTTGATTCTTCATCAACACAAAAAAGGCCCTCTTAAGGACTCTGAATATACCTTAATGCTCCTGAAGAAAATGCAGTTAATAACAGTTTGATTACTCCTATTGCTGAAAATGTTTTGTTGTTAAAGTTGCAGTTGTTTAGTCCATCAAGATGGCTCAACGTGTATTGTACTTACCATGCGAGCCACATTAAGGAGGAAATAGAACTGATTTCTTGTAATTGTAGTCTGAGGTTTACAAGCATACCATAGCAATTGCACGCCACTAGACATCATACACATAACACACATATTATTAATAGCTATTATTATTATTATTAAAGATGAGCAGTTTATTGGATGCTGTCATCTATTATATTTAGGAATAATAACTTTATTAAAAATAATGTTTACAAAGGATTTTAAATTTTATATTTATATTGGGATATGTGTAAAAATGTACGTTCTCACACAAATGTCTGCATCTCATGTGTATATAGTTGTGATATTTATATAAACTAGCGGGGAGATTTTCTGTTAGAGGTATATTTAATAGCATGCTTTGTTTTGAAGATCTGATGAAGTGAGTAAATTTGCTCTTTAACACAATCAAACCAAATTATTAGAAAGAGTAAAAGGCTTCATGTAAAATATTAAATAAAAGCTTGTCTACTTTAATTTTGTAAACAAAAAAAAATCCAATTTATTATACTTTCATTGCTGACTTGTTAATTCCTTAAACATTTAAATGAAAACATAGAGACAATAAAATCAGAAGGAAGGAATAAAGGGAAACAAGTTACTTTTAAACTCAAATGATGAGGCTTCTCATATTAAGATTGTGGTGGGAAGAGAGGACTTCCATCACAGGATGATTCTGTCTACCAGCATTTGAGAATGAAGCTGTACTCTTAGCAGTGTTTGATCACATCTATTCCAGTATCAAGTCTTTCAGTCGTATTTGAACTTGTAGAGAAAAATATTATAGAGCCAGAAATATGTACATAAAGCATTTCCCATGCAAGCACAAAGACGTGAGTTCAGATCCCCACAATGTACGTAAAAGTTGAGTGAGCACAGGGATCTGCCTGTAATTCCAGCACTCGGGCAGCAGAGACAGGAGTTCCAAGAACCATCTGGCTGGCTAGGCTAGTTGAACCAGCAAGCCTTAGGGTTGGTGAGAGACTCTGCTTCAATAAAGTAGAGAAACTGGAGGATTCTTGATACCACTTTTGGGTCTTCATCACTTTGTACATACTTGCAAACACACTCACACATGTACCAAAGCACATGTGAACATTGAAACTGAGAAAGTAAATAATTGTACATCATTAAAATCCAGCAAAAGGCTGATTTCTTATGTCGACCTAACAAACCACACTGAGGATACTAAAAACAAGTGCTACTATTTTGTAAAATTTTTCAGATAGCTTTATCAGTATTACTGTTTTCCAATGTTTCAACTTGTTGAAAAATTAATAATATTAAATTCTGTTCAGCCATTTAACCAGCAACAAAATCAAAACAGAATCAAAAGTTTTTTCTTTTCTTTTCTTAACTTTCTGAATAAACAAGCTTGTAGATCCATTTTTATCTAGCTCCTAACATATTGAAGTGATGGATGAGTAGAATTGATAATCTGTGTTTAACCTTAAAACTTTTTTATTATAATTGATAAATCCTAAATTTTTTTTACCATACACATAACACATGAATTCACTTTTATGGATCAGAGACCAGTAAAATTGAAGATATTTTTTCCATTAAATGGGTGAAATTTTAAGCTCCCCCTGAGAGAAGAGAGGATAACTCATCCTTTTAATATGCTAGGAATATTGAATTACTGTATTTTAAAATGTACTTTTGAAATACAGAATTTAAAATACTATATATTTGAATTATATGTCTCCAGCAATTATGATCTTATAGAACTGCCTTGTTTATGTACAGGATATGACATTTGTGGCCAAAATTTGATCAATTTCCTTCTATATTTTCATTTCTATGTTGGTCATACAAGTTACATCAGTAATTCAATTTTCCTGACTTATTTTTAGGTTCTAAGTTATTAATTTTGAGCTAAGATCTATCTGTATATATTCCTTTTATTTTCTGCTCTCCTTCTGTTTTTGCTGGGTGGAAGCTAAGGACAAGTGGAAGCTTACATTTTATTTTCAACAAGCAAGATGTATGGAATACAATGAAAAAGAGTCGATTCAATACAATAGAAAAGTGTCTCCTGCTGTCCCTTTGAATTATGTGCTGTGGAAGAAGCTTCTCTACTATTCTTGACTGAAAACTGCCAGAGAGTCGCTCATTTTCCACTCACTCATGGATAGTAAAAACCTTCAGTGCAGACAAGAGCAGAGCAGATTTTCAGTACTTAGAATACTTTTGGCTTATCTTTTCATTCTCTTCTTGAGATGATAGATAGATAGATAGATAGATAGATAGATAGATAGATAGATAGGTCATTTTTTATCTTATTAACCTCTGCTCTATATTTAGTGAGAGAGAGAGAAATGGAGGGAGGGAAGTAAGGAGATGGGGAGAGAGGGAAGCATGAAGGGAATGAGAGAGAGAAAGAGGGATGAAGGGAGCACAAAAGGGAGCCAGGGATGACAGCTAATGCTCTTTCCAGACATATTCTAATATGGCTGTGCTGCAGATGCTTGATGTTCTGCTAAGGGGAACGTGTGTGTTTTGTCACAAGACGGCTCAATAGTTAAGAGAACTGGCTGTTCTGTCAGAGAACCTGGTTGAGTTTAATTTTCAGTACCCACATGGTGGCTCACAATGGCCTGAAATTCCAATTTCTAAGGTTCTGACACCACTTCTAGCCTCTGTGGGTACCGGGTATGCATGGGTTCACATATATACATGCACACACACACACATACACACACACACACACACACACACACACACACATACACACACACACACACAAATGAAGAATCCCATGGCTTCACCAGACTTCATTAGTTCAGAGATTTTCCCTGGTGCTTCCTTAAGTTGGAGAAAGCATTTTTCCTTGTGTTCATGCCTTTCTGCCTCTGACCTTCTGTGAGATAGAAAGTCACCGTTAGCTTTGCCGTCTCAGGCTTCCTAACTCCTCTAAATAGCCTAGAAAGACATGAAATAATTCGTCCAAATGTGGTCTCCAGTATAGTGCCCAAATCTTACTGCTGGAAGACAACACTGTGAATCTCAGTACAACAAAGTGGAAAATATGTTAAACCTGTTATTCTTGCAACTTACCTCTAATCTGCAACCAAAGCAACTGAATTGCCTGTTACCACTTCTCTAGATGGCAGTATATAAGCCAATCCTCTGTATTCACCAAGTCTGGGATACCTGTCTCATTCCTTGAAACATCCAACTGAAGTTGGTTTAACTGAAATTGATACAAGATAATGGCCTATCCCATATGTTGGGTACAGGAAAGTCTCTATAGCATCCCCAAAACTCTCCCCAGAATCTCTATGAGGAGAGGCTTCTCGAAGCGTCAACAATCTTATGTAGCTAAATTTCACATCTACTATACTACTGTTTGGAAATGCTGCAAGGTACTTTATTTAACCATTTTTAGATCAAAGCATTGTTTCTCAGTTGAGGGAAGAATGCCATTTCAGACCTGTGGTTACACTAGCGCACATCCACTGAAGCCTGGGGAGTCAGAGCTCCGTAGGCTCTGGAGATTCTCAGTATAACCTTGGCATCCAACCTCTTCTTGGGGTTGTGCCCTCTGCCTGACACCTGCTCTTTCCCCAACTTTATCTCAACCTGGGGTGGTTGATGACTTCTAATTGCTCCTGACTTGCCTCTCATTCTCCGTTGAGATCTTAAAATCTATGTGGAGTGAAGTGGGTGCTTTCAGTCTTTGTTGTACACCATGATTTTAATCCTCTTTCCTCTGTTTATTTCCCCTGGTTCAGAGATTTTTATGCTTTTTTGAAGAGAAAAGCTCAAATGCCCGATATTCATTTCCCTGCCTTACTTCTTGATGTTATCAACATGAGATTTGTAAACAAGTCAGTTCCATCTTTAGATGTTCTTTGCTTAATGACAAAGTTTAGCTTAAATTATTATTTCTCTCAATAGCTTTAGTTCTTAAGGCCTGAAACAGTTATATTCATTAAAATAACAAGAGGTATTCATCATATAAAATTTTAAAACTTGTATTTTTTCTTATATATTGTTTTACTAAAATAGACCCAGAGTATTACATATATTAAAAATAATCTATAAAGTTAAATTAAATTAATAAATTAAATAACTCAGTTATTTGCTTACTATGATAGCATCCAGTAGATCCCAAAACAGTAATGGCTCTTTGTACTTTTCATGGTTTTCCTCCAGAACTAGATGCTGTAGAGACCACATTATTCTTGAAGATGCCACATACTTTTGTTGCAGGACATAGAGAAATCAACATGGGCCTGAGCAGCAAGTTTGACTTGCTAGCTATCTTTCACGGTACTATAATGTGCTACCTAAGCCCATGGGGGACAAAAGTCATTAACTAACCTGACCCAGTTCAGGCCCTACAATATAGACCTGACAAGCAACATATGCCACTGGTGTAAAGGCAGCATAACTTTTATAGGGGTAACCAATCACTTTCTGACTGGATCTGAGTCCCCCTCCCCAGGTGTGGATTTATTTCTGGTATTGCAAACCTGATCATATTGCATGGCTCTTTCGATCATAGCTACTCAGGAGGAATGGACTCTAATTGTTTTGGGGAAAATAGCATATAAACTGGGCTTGGTTGCTCATGCTTGTAATCTCACCACTCAGAAGACTGAGACAGGAGTATCACTTTGAATGCCAGGCCAGCCTGAGATATGTAGTTCACACTGGCCTAGAACTCACTTCCATTACATTGTAGGACATCTCCAGGTGTATTATAAGGTGACTGTTAATTATGTTCATAATCACACTTTTATGTTTTTTTGAAAAACAGAATTATCATGTTCATTTAATTTGGTAATATCAATAATGTAAAACTATATTCTATAGATTTCCACTTTAATATTAATGTAATACTATTTTAAGGTAAAAAAGCAATATATTGAACATTCATAACTTCACATAGCAAAATGTGTGCAATAGTAAATTAATATTTCTCTGCAAGAGGCTTCCCTTCATTTATTTACTACAGCAATTTTCAGGATTTAAATTATCCGTATATTAGTTTCTTTCTGAAACTATTAGAGTTGCTGTCTTCTCAGTAAATTCTGTAAATAAGCGAAACCATTTTTAGTGAAATTGAATAAAAGCATAAAATTACCTATCCTGAGTAGTTAGAAAATCTGAAGGAAAATTGTGAATAACTTAATGTATTTGTAACAAAATGATGGCTAACATGCTTACAGAAAACAGTGCAATGTAGTGACATTTTGAAATTGGCCCAGAAAATGTGCTTGATGGTAAAGTAAGGGAAACAGCATCATTCCAAAGATTGACACATTCTTTCTCATTTCTTGTTTTTTGCTACTGTAAAGTAAAGCAACTGTTACTGACCCTAATACACATTTTTCATATCTTCATATGTGACTGTAAAAACAACACAAAAAGATAAAATAACATCTGATACTCTATTGTATACCAGATTCAGGACGAATGATCCATCCACAACTGGACTCTAATCTCAATGTAAATACCAGCATCTTCCTTTGGCATTTGTTGGTATAATATTTATTCTGAGTTTCTATGTCCCAGATGGACTTGACTCTGTCAGCTATGGCAGAAAGAAGGGACAAATGTGGGGACACAGAAAAGTTGGAACTGGACAAATTTGACTCTCAGAAGCCTCAGTACCCCAAAATCTTCAGCATGTTCATTGTTCATTAAGTACTGTTGAACAAAAAGACGGGAGCATTGCAAACTGCAGAATCCAGCAGGAAGGGTTTATAGTATACAGAAGAGTAGAGCAGATAAGATTAGCCAATCTCAGTGGTAAGCAGTCTTCAGGTCTTAAATATCTGAGGGAAGAGAGCTATGGTGGATGCAAACACTATCAATATTCCACACCAGAACCAGAGAGAGGCTTTGTTATCCCTCTGGGCTTCCCCCAGGAGTAAGGCTTTGCCTTTGTCCCATGGGCTTGAACATTGTATATCAACAACAAACACCTACATAGACATTCACACTCTCCAATCTTTCTTCACCTCCCACAGTAACTGTTGTAATCTAGGTTTATTACTAAAAATATCCACTGAGACTACGATACATACAGTATTTCCAGGCATGTACTTCCTTTACTAAAATTATAGCTTTAATATAATAAACATAAAAAGGAAAAATACAAAAAAAATGGTGTGTGCTTGTCTTTGAGGGAGAGAAATGGAAGCTACACTGCAAAGTGTAGGTTCTAGTACAGAGATGGAACTTGGAGATGCTTTATAATATGTGATCTGTATTTGATTTCTAGCATTTTAGAAGTACATTATAACTAGAAATGGAGCCAGAATCTTACTCCTGGAGATGTTGCAGAGTGAAATGTCAATACAGGGCATTGAATTTTATTTCTAAAAGTTAGTTCATTTTTGTGAAAACATGGACTATTGGAATAACCTGACATTTGAGGGAAGTTTTTAAACCGGTTTTATTCAATTGATATTAATATTGGGTTAATACTTAATATAATAAGGAAATTTTATATGCATTCTCTGTCTCTGATTTAGAGTAAAGGAGTTTGGGGCAAGAGACCATCAAAGACTGTAGTGATCTTTATATTTAGTAATAACCCCATAAAGTTTAATTTCAGTGTTTTTGGAGCATTTTTAAAATGTTCATTTGAACAGAATGATTGGCAGGTACTGACAAAAGTTACAGCTTAGGTAGTAACAACTGTGCTATGATCCTTTAATACATTATAAGCAACCATATGTTGGTATGTACACACACACACACACACACATACACACATACACACATACAGAGAGAGAGAGAGAGAGAGAGAGAGAGAGAGAGAGAGAGAGAGAAAGAGAAACACACATAGATCAAGCAGGAAGGGTTTATAGTATACAGAAGAATAGAGCAGATAAGATTAGCTAACCTCACTGGGTAAGCAGTCTTCAGGTCTTAAATATCTGAGGGAAGAGAGCTATGGTGAATACACACATTATCAATATTCCCCATAGATGTGTGTGTGTGTGTGTGTGTGTGTGTGTGTGTGTGTGTGTGTGTAATATCAAGTAAATAGAGTAATATAAATAAGAGTGGATTAAAAAATGAAAGTATGAAAATCTGTCTCTCACTCTGTTATTACTTTTATGCTTTGATCTTTTATTCCCCTGAGTATAGTAACCTCTGGATAGAAATTTTCAGCTCTTCTTAACCCTGTATTTTCTACTATCCTATTACTTACTGTTATGTTATGAGAAAGTACTTTCTATTTTATACATAATTAGCCAACTGCAAATACTATATAATAATTAAGTGGAAATAGATTTATGAATATGTTTTGTTTGTTGTTTGCTTGTATGTTTTTGGTTTGGTTGTTGGTTTTTTTGTTATTTGTGTGTGTGTGTGTGTGTGTGTGTGTGTGTGTGTGTGTGTGTGTGATAGGATCTCCCCATTAGTCCTGGCTTGCCTTGACTTCTCTATGTGGATTATTTGAACTCATAGAGACCCACCAGCTGCTGGTTCCCAAATTCCAGGCATAAAGATTTACATGACCTTGCTAACTGAAGGAAAGAAGCTTTTACACTCTGTTCTCCTGTAACATAAGTTATCACGTGGTTATTGTTCACACACACACACACACACACACACACACACCACACTACCATCAAAATGGAACCAGTTTGCAGCACAGAGAACACATGTTCAAGTACATTAGGCTGTGAATGCCTCTGGCTTCCTTTCTGTATAGTTGGGTTCCCCAATCTTCTGAAGACTCACCACTGTCATGGAACACATGATTGCTTTCCCTCCATTTCTTTAACACAGTATTTTTCTGTATTAGCTTTCCTGTCTCTTTTTTTGAAAGTCTAATAGGATAAGTTTGACTTTTTTATATAAATTTTATTACTTTATTCTCTCAATATTACATCCAACCACAGTTTGCCTTTCCTCCTCCTCTCCTTGTCCCTGAGCCCCACCTTCCCCACTATCTATCCATCCACTCCTTCTCTATTTCTCTTCAGATAAAAGGATCGGCCTCCCAGAGATATCAGCCAAACATGGCATCCCAACTTACAACAAGATTAGGCATCTCCCTTCACATTAGAGCTGGAGAGGCAACCCAGTGGGAGGACAAGGGTCCCCCAAACAGGCAAAGCAACAGAAACAGCTCCTTCTCCCTATGTTAGGAGTCCCATAAAAATACTGATCTACAGGCCTATAACATATATAAAGAGGCCTAGGTTAGACACATGCAGGCTTTCTGGTTGTCCTTTCAGTCTTAGTCAGCTCTTATGTATCCACGTTTGTTGCTTCTGTGAGTTTCCTTGTGATTTCCTTGACTCCTTTGGCTCCTACAATCCTCCCTTCCACTGGATTCACTGAGTTCTGCCTAATGTATGGCTGTGGAGCTCTGCATTGTTTCCATCAGCTGCCGAATGGATCCTCTTTGGTGGTGATTGTGCCAGGCTCCCTTCTGGAAGTATAGCAGAATATCATTAGGAATCATTTCTTTACATTTTTGTTTTCCTGGCATGTTTGCTTCTATCCTAGGTCTCTGGACCATTTGGACTCTTGTTCCTGCACTGTCAGGGGTGTGTTATCTCTTACGGCATGACTTGAAAGCTGGACCAATCATTGGTTGGCTCTCCCATAATTTACTTTGTGGACTGAACATCAGCATCATAGAACAGATGTCTTCTTTCCTTCCTCTCCAACATAGTTTTCTGTATTATTTTTCTCTCTCATTCTTAATTTAAGAACAAGAAAGTTTCTGTCTTCTGAGAATAATATTCTTAGATCGTTTCATTTCTGTTTCCTGTCTTTCATGAATTATATAGTAGTGGTGAGATGGAAACAAGCTTTGTAGAATCAGAAAATCAAATCCCATTTATGTTATATTGGGAAGTTTATGTATTTCTGGCCACTAATGAATGAGGACAAAACTATAACACCTTGCTATTTAGTTTTTAACTAATGTCTTCAGTATAAGTCATCTAAAAATGTTTTTCCATATATTTTAATACAAATAATTTTTGTGAAAATCTTTGAAAAATTTCAAAGCTAAAGATTTATTATAAAGATTCAGTTTAAAAGCTAGTGATTAACTTTTGTTTTAAAAAAATTGGAGCGAATTCCATTTCTATTTATTGAGATCCATTATAGCTGTGATAGTGGAGCTGAACAGAAACCATGACAAATACTAAAGTACTTAATTTTTCAAAATTACTGGACCATTAGATTTCAAATAGCTTCACAAACAGAAAAGCATGTAGAGGTATGGATTTATTAATTGGCCCCATTTAATCATTCCACATTGTAAGTAAACATCAAATATTACACAGTACTCCATAAAGATATGTAGTCATTATTCTTACAAACATAAAGATATACTTTGTAGGAAGTTTTTTTTTATTTACTAGTATTACTATAAAATTATATTATAATCTTAATAGTGAATAAAATGCTAATCATGTGAAATAAAATAAATGGGCTATGTTGGATGCTAACATGACCATAGTACAATATTTTGATTTTCTTTTTCTTTCCTTTATTTGTTATTAGATGCTGGGTATCTGTCTCGGGATTTTGTGCATGCTAGAAACTGTCTTAATATTAATCTATAGGCTTATCTTAATTTCAAAAAGTATTGAAAAAGGATTATCATGTTCTTCTTTACCAAAAGAGGAAAGAGGAGAGATGGTGGGAGAAGGTAAAAGTAGAGAGATGAACAAGGCTTTGGATACAGTATTTGTTTCTAGGACTTTTCCTAAGCTGTGCTTACACTGGCCTTTATCAGCAGAGAAGACAAATAGCATAGAACAGTAATTAACCAGGAATGAAGAGACTGGGGGGATAATAGACTTTGAAACTATCTTGAAGAAGGATGTAAATGTTATATGCATTTGGAGTCCTAAAGGTGCTTCTTGGAAATGGGGACTAATAAGAAAAACTTGCTTCTGTGGGCCTGTGAGAGGCAGTTGGGTACCTGGTCAAGCATAGGCTTTGAACCCCAGAGACCTTCAGGGATGATAGGAGTTTGGCCTTGCTCCTGGGTTTCTTCCTCCTTTCACATAGCTACAGCCTCTCCCAAAGAGAGGTTTGTGGCCATTGGTCACATAGCACAGGCAGAGGGTATGACTACAGGCCACAGAGCCTCAAGACAGATCTACATGCTAATGAGATACCTAAAAGCCAAAGGGCATAGCCAATTACACATTCCTTCCCAGACTCTCCTCCTTGCAAAAGGTATTTAACCTCAGGCCCACCCTGAGAATAAGGGGTATAGCTTCATCCATTTTTCACCATGACAATAAATATCTTAAGACCATAGCCTAAGATCATGGTCTATCTCTCTTCTTTGGGGCCTGCCATAGGGAACCATGGAAAAAGTTTTCAACTACAGAGCCACAGTGTAATCTCCTGCCAATGACATCTCTACAGAGGTCACCAACTCAAGCAAGTGAGCAGAGCCAGCTATGACCCAGCCAAGCAAGTCTCCAGGACCAAGAGTCTCATCTCCTCAGGATGCAGCTGAAGTTTCTCCCCCTTCACCATTCAGTTTTGGGTCAGATCAGGCGACCTGTCTCAGCCTTTCCATGGCCTCTCAGCTGTGCCTGAGAGCTCAAGAGCCTGAGAACCACTCGGTTCCCAGCAGTCTCCTGGTCTGGGGACTCCCAACTCAAGAACATAAGTGACAATTTGATGAGTAGATGCCTAGAAAAAGCAAGATAATATGATTATAATAAAATGTTATTTGAAAAGACCCAATTTCATTATTAAAATTTATCTGTGCTTAAAATCAAAACATAAATGCTAACAGAGAAAACACAGGTTCAATTGTTTACCAAGTATCTAAGGAGAAAATAATTCTCATCTGCAGTGAATTTCAGAGAGAGACAATGAAGAGATATGGTTTACATGTTTGTAAAATATATCTAGTCAACCTTTCATGAATTTCTTTCTTTGAGAGTTTGCATAGCACCCTCCAAGCCCTATAAGTGCTAGTCAATAAGTATGATGCTCCTAACACTTACCAGTGTTACCCAGCTATGAAATCTACACACTACATTAATAAGTGGCCTGGGAAGATATGATCATTGGTGCAAGAGTGGCATAAGCATCATAAGAGCTGTCCACATTTCCTCCATAGAAATGACAATACTTTGTCCTTACAAGAGTAGATACATATTCTGGTTATTGATTTGCATTTCCCACACATAATACTTTTACCAAAACTACCTTCCACAGACTACCATAATGCTTTATTCACCATCATGGTATTTCCCACATTACTGCTCTTGACCAAGGAACTCACTTCAACCAGAAATGTACGAAACTGGGCATGTTCCTCACCATACTGACACACCTTTCCTGTTAGAAAGATAGAATGGCTACTGATTTGTTCGAGCTGATTTTATATCCAGCCACTTTGCTGAAGTTGTTTATCGGGTTTAGGAGTTCTCTGGTGGAAGTTTTGGGGTCACTGAAGTATACTATCGTATCATCTGCAAGTAGTGATATTTTGCCTTTCTTTTTTACTTGTATCCCTTTGACTTCCTTTTGTTGTCTAATCACTGTAGCTAGGACTTCCAGTACTATATTGAATAGGTAGGGAGAGAGTGGGCAGCCTTATCTAGTCCTGATTTTAGTGGGATTGCTTCAAGTTTCTCTCCATTAGTTTGATGTTGGCTACTAGTTTGCCCAGAAATGAACCCACATACCTGTGATCACTTGATCTTTGACAGAGAAGCTAAAACTGTCCAGTGGAAAGAGGACAGCATTTTCAACAAATGGTGCTGGTTCAACTGGAGGACAACATGTAGAAGAATGCAAATCGATACATTTTTTTTATCTCCTTGTACAAAGCTCAAGTCCAAGTGGATAAAAGACCTTCACATAAACCCAAATACAGTGAAACTAATAGAAGAAAAGGTGGGGGAGGAACCTTGAATACTTAGGCACAGGGTAAAAGTTCCTGAACAGAACACCAATGGCTTATGCTCTTAGATAAAGAATTGACAAGCCAGTGCTCTTAACTGATGAGCCATCTTTCCAACCCTAGAATGGCCTTTTAAAGACATAGTTGCAGTATGAATTAGGTAACAGCAGCTTGGAGGGTAGAGCAGTATTTGTCCAAATGTGGTATATGCTTTGGGTCAGCATCCAATATGTGGTACTGTTTCTCCCATAGCCTTATTCAAGCTGTAGAAAGGGGAATGGCGAGTGTGCTTAGTCTTGTTGTAACTTGTTATGCCATGTTTGGTTGGTATTCATGAAAGGCAGGCTCAGTTTTGCAAGGAAAATGGAGGAGTGGATCTGTGGAAGAAGACTATGGAGAGGGTCTGGGCGGAGAGAAGGGAACATAAACTGTGGACAGGGTGTAATATACAAGAGAATAATAAGTAAAAATGAAAAGAATGTTTATACTAACACTTGTGTTTCTCTGTATTTAAAATCATGCAATGTAACATCAATTAAGAAAAGTATATTACATAATTTTTAGGTACTAAAAGAATGTCCCTCAAATGACATTGCTACCTATTCTAAATTTTATAATGCCTGTAGCTGTATGGGGGGGTGTCATAATAGCTATATAATGTTAAGATTAATGAGGTTATTGTTTTCAAAGGAGATATGATTGTGTGTCAAGTTAACAAGGTGTGGACTTATGAAGGCTAGCGTTTATGCCATCTTACTCCATCTGTAATTAGCTAAAACTCACATGTCTGGGTACACCTGTGTGGCAATTTTTGAAATAAATCATTGTAAGTAAGAAGAACTTTAAACTGGATTTTTTGAGGTGGGAAGATCTACTTTGACTCAGAGCCCCACATTCTGACAGCAGCCTGTATAAAGGAGATGGAAGAAAGCCTTCTGTTCTTTGCTTCTTTTCCTCACTATGGCTTGCAAGTCCATTCCTATCATATCACTAGAAACTATTTCATTAAGATTCTAACATATACTTAAGACCAGCTCAGAGATTCAGCTCACAGATGGGACAACTCCTGTGTCTTTGAGTTTACTGTTGCTAGGCTATTAGGGCCATTGTTGGACTAATGGGACCTCAGCATATAAGAAATTCTAATAATTCATATATTTGTCTACCTATTCTGTTCCTCTAGAGAACCCTAACTAACACAGGTGCCTTGCATAGCACTTGAAAGCTAGTTAGTAGGGATGAAACTTCTGGTTCTTATTAGTCCTACCCATGTATGAAACCTACACACTTCAATAATATCTGACCTGGTATAACGATACATTAGTGGTATAAACATCATGGGAGTGACTAATCACTTTCTATTTGGATTTAAGTCTTACTCCATAATATAAAATCCATAACAGGCCCCATTATCAGGCCAAGAAACTATAGATAGGTAGGCCCCAGGTTAGAACATAATACTATTTTGTTGGTAAAGAAACATATAGGAAATCCAAGACACAATGAGAAGGCCAAACCTAAAGATAATAGGTACAGATGAGGGGAAAGACTCCCAACTTAAAGGGCCAGTAAATATCTTCAACAAAATTATAGAGGAAAACTTTCCTAACCTATAGAAAGAGATGTCCATAAATATACAAGAAGCCTACAGAATTCCAAATAGTTTAGACCTGAAAAGAAATACCTCCCACCACATAATAATCAAAACATCAAATGTACAAAACAAAGAAAAAAATACTAAAAGCAGTAAGGGAAAAAGGTAAAGTAACATATAAAGGCAGACCTATAAGAATTACACTAGACTTCTCACCAGAGACTAAAAGCCAGAAGATCCTGGACTGATATCATACAGACCCTAAGAGAACACAAATGCCAGCCCAGACTACTATACCCAGCAAAACTCTCAATCAATATTGATGGAGAAACCAAAATATTCCATGACAAAACCAAATTTATACAATATCTTACCACAAATCCAGCACTTCAAAGGATAATTGGTGGAAAACTCCAACACAAGGAGGGAAACTACAACCTAGAAAAAGCAAGAAAGTAATCTTCCAACATCCCTAAAAGAAGGTAGCTATACAAACATAACTCCACTGCCAATAACAAAAATGACAGGAAACAGCATTCATTTCTCCTTAATATCTCTTAATATCAATGGACTCAATTCTCCAATAAAAAGACATAGACTATCAGACCAGATACATAAACATGACCCAGCATTTTGTTGAATACAGGAAACACACCTATGTGAAAAAGACAGACATTACCTCAGAGTAAAAGGATGGAAAACAATCTTCCAAGCAAATGGTCCCATGACACAAGCTCGAGTAGCGATTCTAATATCAAATAAAATCAGTTTTCAACCAGAAGTAATCAAAAAAGATAAATAAGGACACTTCATACACATCAAAGGAAAAATGTACCAAGAGGAACTCGCAATTCTGAACATCTATGCCCCAAATGCAAGGGCACCCACATACATAAAAGAAACTTTACTAAAGCTTAAAGCATACATTGCACCCTACACAATAATAGTGGGAGATTTCAACACCCCACTCTCAGCTATGGACAGATCATGGAAACAGAAACTAAACCGAGACACAATGAAACTAACAGAAGTTATGAAGCAATTGGACTTACCTGACATCTATAGAACATTTCATCCTAAAACAAAAGAATATACCTTCTTCTCAGCATCTCATGGTACCTTCTCCAAAATAGACCATATAATTGGTCACAAAACAAGCCTCAAGAGATACAAAAAGATTGAAATAATCCCTTGTACCCTAACAGATAATCATGGACTAAGACTCATTTTTAATATGGACAAACACGAGGGAAAACCCACATACACGTGGAAACTGAACAATGCTCTACTCAATGATGTCTTGGTCAAGGAAGAAATGAAGAAAGAAATTAAAGACTTTTTAGAATTTAATGAAAATGAGGATACATCATACCAAAACTTGTAGGACTCCATGAAAGCAGTACTAAGAGGAAAAATCATAGCTCTAAGTGCCCACAAAAACAAAATGGAAAGAGCATACACTAACAACTTGACAGAACACCTGAAAGATATAGAACAAAAAGAAGCTAATATACCCAAGAGGAGTAGATGGCAGGAAATAATCAAACTCAGGGCAGAAATCAACCAAGTAGAAACAGAAAGAACTATACAAAATATCAACAAAACCAGGAGCTGGTTCCTTGAGAAAATAAACAAGATAGATAAACCCCTGGCCAGACTAACCAAAGGGCACAGAGAGAGTACTCAAATTAATAAAATCAGAACTGAAAAGGGAGACATAACAACAGAAATTGAGGAAATTAAAAAAAATCATCAGATCCTACTACAAAGGCTTATACTCAACAAAACTGGAAAATCTGGATGAAATGGACAATTTTCTAGACAGGTACCAGATACCAAAATTAAATCAGGAGCAGATAAACCATCTAAACAGTCCTATAAATCCTAAAGAAATAGAAGAAGTCATTAAAAGTCTCCCCACCAAAAAAAGTCTGGGGCCAGATGGTTTTAGTGCAGAATTCTATCAGTCCTTCAAGGCAGACCTAATACCAATTCTCTTCAAGCTATTCCATCGAATAGAAACAGGAGGAACACTACCCAATTCTTTCTATGAAGCTACCATTATGCTCATACCTAAACCACAGAAAGACCCAACAAAGAAAGAGAACTACAGACCAATCTCTCTTATGAATATTGATGCAAAAATACTCAATAAAATTCTTGCAAACCGAATCCAACAACACATCAAAACAATTATCCATTAAGATCAAGTAGGCTTTATCCCAGGAATGCAGGGATGGTTCAATATTCAGAAATCCATCGATGCAATCCACTATATAAATAAACTCAAAGAAAAAACCACATGTTCATCTCACTAGACACTGAGAAAGCATTTGACAAAATTCAATATCTTTTCATGTTAAAAGTCTTGGAAAGATCAGGAATTCAAGGCCCATACCTAAACATAGTAAAAGCAATATACATTAAGCCAGTAGCCAACATCAAACTAAATGGGGAGAAACTTGAAGCAATCCCACTAAGATCAGGGACTAGACAAGGCTGCCTACTCTCACCCTACCTATTCAATATAGTACTGGAAGTCCTAGCTAGAGCAATTAGACAATAAAAGGAAGTCAAAGGGATACAAACAGAAAAGGAAGAAGTCAAAATTTCACTATTTGCAGATGATATGATAGTATACTTAAGTGACCCTAAAACTTCCACCAGAGAATTCCTAAACCTGATAAACAACTTCAGCAAAGAGGCTGGATATAAAATCAACTCAAACAAATCAGTAGCCTTCCTCTATTCAAAGGATAAACAGGCTGAGATAGAAATTAGGGAAATGACACCCTTCACAATAGCCACAAATAAAATAAATTATCTTGGAGTGAATCTAACCAAGCAAGTGAAAGAACTGTATGACAAGAACATCAAGTCTCTGAAGAAAGAAATCAAAGAAGATGTCAGAAGATGAAAAGATATCTCATGCTCCTGGATTGGCAGGATTAATTTAGTAAAAATGGCCATCCTTCCAAAAGCAATCTACAGATTCAACTCAATCCCCATCAAAATTCCAAATCAATTCTTCACTGAAATAGAAAGAGCAATTTGAAAATTCATTTGGAATAAAAAAAAAAAAAAAAAAAAAACCCTAGGATAGTGAGAACTATTCTCAACAACAAAAGAACTTCTGGGGGAATCACCATCCCTGACCTCAAACTGTACTACAGAGTAGTAGTGATAAAAACTGCATGGTATTGGTACAGAGATAGGCAGGAAGATCAATGGAATATTATTGAAGACCCAGAAATGAACCCACACACCTATAGTCACTTGATCTTTGACAAGGGAACTAAAACCATCCAGTGGAAAAAGGTCAGCATTTTCAACAAATGGTGCTGGCCCAACTGGAGGTCAGCATGTAGAAGAATGCAAATTAATCCATTCTTATCCCCTTGTACAACTCCAAGTGGATAAAGGACCTTCACATAAAGCCGGATACACTGAAACTAATAGAAGTGAAGTTGGGAAGACCCTCGAATACCTAGGCACAGGGGAAAAGTTCCTGAACAGAACACCAATGGCTTATGCTCTAAGATCAAGAATCGACAAATGGGACCTCATCAAATTGCAAAGCTTCTGTAAGGCAAAGGACACTGTCAACAAGACAAACCGGCAACCAACAGATTGGGAAAAGTTTATTACCAATCCTACATCCGATAGAGGGCTAATATCAAATATATACAAAGAACTCAAGAAATTAGACGCCAAACAACAAAATAACCCCATTAAAAATGGGGTACAGAGCTAAACAAAGAATTTTCAACTGAGGAAACAGAAATGGCCTAGAAGCACCTTAAGAAATGCTCAACATCCTTAGTCATCAGGGAAATGCAAATCAAAACAACACTGAGATACCACCTCACACCAGTCAGAATGGCTAAGATCAAAAACTCAGGTGACAGTATATGCTGGCAAGGATGTGGAGAAAGAGGAACACGCCTGCATTGTTGGTGGGGTTGCAAGCTGGTACAACCACTCTGGAAGTCAGTCTGGCCGTTCCTCAGAAAATTGGACATAGCACTACCTGAGGACCCAGCTATACCAATGCTGGGCATATACCCAAAAAATGCCCCAACATATAACAAAGACATATGCTCCACTATGTTCATAGCAGCCTTATTTATAATAGCCAGAAGCTGGAAAGAATCCAGATGCCCTTCAACAGAGGAATGGATACAAAAAATGTGGTACATTTACACAATGGAATATTACTCAGCTATTAAAAATAATGAATTTGAGAAATTCTTAGGTAAATGGATGGAACTAGAAAATATCATCCTGAGTGAGGTAACCCAATCACAAAAGAACACACATGGTATTTACTCACTGATAAGCAGAGATTAGCCCAAAAGTTTGAAACAACAAAGATTCAACTAACAGACCACATGAAGCTCATGAAGAAGGAAGAACAAGTGTGGATGCCTAGGTCTTACTTAGAAGGAGTAACAAAATACCCAAGGGAACAAATATGGAGACAAAGTGTGGGACAGAAACTGAAGGAGGGGTTGTATGGAGACCATTCCACCTGGGTATTCATTCCATGTGCAGTCACCAAAAATAGACGCTGATATGGATGACAGGAAGTGCATGCTGACAGCAGCCTGATAGGGCTGTCTCCTTAGAGACACCAGAGTCTGGCATACCCAGAGGCAGATACTCACAGCTAACCATTAATGTGATCAAGGGTTCCCAATGGAGAAGTTAGAGAGAAGACTGAAGGAGCTGAAAGGGTTGGTGGCCCCATGAGGAGAGCAACAATACCAACCAGTCAGAGCTCCCCAGGGTCTAAACCACCAGCCTAGGAACACATAGGGAGGGACACGTGACTCCAGCTGTATATGTAGGGGAGGATGGCCTTGTTGGGCATAGGTGAGAGAGGAGATCTTTGGTCCCATGAAGGCTGAACACTGAGTGGGGGAGGAATCTGAGGGTGGGGAGGTGGGAGTGGGGGGTAGATGGGTGCACACCCTCATAGAAGCAGGAGAATGGGTGATGGGATAAGGGGTTCCTGGGTGGTGTGGGGAATGGGGCAAGGGGATAAAATTAGAAACGTAAATATTATGTCCAATAAAAGGGGGGGGGAAAGAAAAGCTATTAGAAGCAACATCTTTAATAAAATGTCAGTCCTCTAAAAAAAAATAACATGGTATTAAATTACCTCCTAATGACTTATTGTTATAACCATAGATCAATGTATCCCTCAATCCTCAGCTGAGAAGCTTCTTTTGCAGTAGATGATGTAAAACACATTGAACACAACTAGGCAACACAGAAAATAAGAGACTAAAAAATACTCATCCGTAATGGGAAAATACAATTCAGTCCCCTGATTCCAGGGCTCTGAGATTATTGTAAAAGGGACAGAGGAAAGACTGAAAACCCGATAGATTTGAGATGAATATACAAGAGTATTTTCTGAACATGGAAGAATAGCAACATATAAGAACTCACAGTACAAAATCTGTGTAGTCCCAAGACAGATCCAGTCTTAGAATGGAGAACGGGGGTCTTAGTGTTAAACTGCTATGAACAGACACCATGACCAAGGCAACTGCCTTAATCAGGGTTTCTATTCCTGCACAAACATCATGACCAAGAAACAAGTTAAGGAGGAAATGGCTTATTCAGCTTATACTTCCACATTGCTGTTCATCACCAAAGGAAGTCAGGACTGGAACTCACACAGGTCAGGAAGCAGGTGCTGATGCAGAGGCCATGAAGGGATGATACTTACTGGCTTGCTTCCTCTGGCTTGCTCAGCCTGCTTTCTTATAGAACTCAAAACCACCAGCCCAGGCATGTCACCACCCACAATGGGCCAGCTCCCCTTGATTACTAATTGAGAAAATACCTTACAGCTGAATCTCATGGAGGCATTTCCTCAACTGAAGCTCCTTTCTCTGTGATAGCTCTAGCCTGTGTCAACTTGACACACAAAACCTGTCAGTACAGCAACTATTTTAAGGACAATATTTAATTGGTGCTGGCTTACAGGGTCAGAGGTTAAGTTCATTATCATCAAGGCAATAGCATGACAGTATCCTGGCAGGCATGGTTCAGGAGGAGCTGAGAGTTCTATATCTTCATCTGAAGGCTGCTAGCAGAATATTGGCTTTTAGGCAGCCAGGATGATGGTCTGATAGCCTACACCCACAGTGACACACCTACTCCAACAAGACCACACCTACTCCAACAGGGCCATAACTTCTTAGTTCCATTCCCTGGGCTGAGCATATACAATCTGTAACACAGGGACTGAACAGATAACATATTGTTTTGAATATTTTGGCCCTTGTTAGCTGCTAGAAGGAGAAACAGTGTTCTCCAAGAATATAGCCCTTGGTAAGTTGATAATTTCCCCTCTGATCATCTCTTGTCACGAAATGGAACTTCCAGTACTTAGATTGGGTTACATCTAATTGAATTGTTGGCCAAAGGAATCCTATGAGAGTCTCCAAATAACCTAGGCTGTTGCAAAGGTCCTAGCTTGTTAAACCTATTCTCTTTCTGAATTTAAAATAGCTGGTCTCTCCCAATTTGCATTTTTATGCAAGAAAAAGTGTGAACTTAAGGCTAGTAAATAATTTGACTTTGTGTTTTGGAAAATTGTCAACCAGCTTGACAGCTGTCCACACTAGCTCTAATAGTGTTATCTGAGCCAGGAATCTTAGAAATAGCTGATAGATTCTATGAGACAAAATATGAGAAACAGTGGGTTTGTCCTGCTGTCATCCTGTAAGCTATACCTGAATACTAATCACTTTATTAATTTCAACTTTAAATTATAATTACAGCTAACTTTTCAAAATGTTCATATGTTAATGGACCATCTCCTTCTCCAGTTCCTGAATCTCATTTATGAAATGATGACATTATTTTCATAATTGATTTATCTAGGCACTTTTGCCAAAACTGAATTGATCATGTATGAGTGATTCTGATTCATTCACTTATATATATTTCATGACTTCCTCAGTCAAAGTGATAATGAAGTTTTATATAAATTCTTAAATTGAGAAGCATGAGAATATTACCCACTAAATTTTTTGTTATTATTTTTTCAAGGCTTTCTACCACAGTTAGGCTATTTATAATTCCACACTTGTTTTGGAATTACATCAAATTGTATAATAAGGGAGTTTATTAGAAAGTCAATTTAGTTTTCATTGGCTCTATTGAACAGTTTTGATAAAATGGACATTCTAAAATTGAATTTTTCATTCTATGGTCATTATATATATATTTACTTCCATTTCCATCTGTTACATCTATAACGATTCTTTATAATTTTCAGTGTTTAACATTTTTATAGCTTTGTTTGGTCATTTTGCCATTAAAATGACAGCAAAGTTAAATGATGAAACTCTTCGTAGTGTATCTCTACACAAAACTTTGATGGATCTGATGATGAAAATGAGTAGGTAAGCTGAGATTCATGCAGTGCCTGAACAGTAGCAAGAGTGCTCCTGAGGTCAGTCTTAGTTTAATGTGTCAGTAATATCTATAAATGCAATTCCTATAAACAGAAGCACACAGAGAACAAGACACGTTGATCTGTTGTTAAAATCATGACCAGAGGCTTACAGAAACTTCAGTTTGTATTTCTTTTTCTTATGAGCAATGTTTCTGTGTCTATCCACTCAGTATTTTCGGTCTCTTCATTGGAAGCAGCTAACATTAATATGAATCACCTGACTTAGAACAAATATGATATTATTTTAATATGAATTAAATGGTTTGAGAAATAATTAATGTACAGTATGCCAGAGGCAGGTATTTGCCTTGGTAACCAGGGATATCCTGCAGACAGACAGCAGAAGCATTGGCTATAGCCTTTAAATTCCCTAACTTAAGATTTAGCAAAGTTGAGTCTAAAACTACCCTTATTCTACAATCTAATGATAAGTCTATTCATACGTATCAATAATATGATGAATGCTGGAAATTTTGATTATTTACAGATAATATAGAAAACTAATTCTTCAGGGATAATGGGGAAATCTAGGTAATGGCATTGATAGTAGTTACATAACAAGTAGTGTAATTCAGAACAGTGAGCATTAATTTGTACATCTGTCTACTCTTCCTTTAAAAAGGTACTCAACTCATAAATAAGGGAATAGTATTTTTTTATCATAAGTAGCCTCATCCAATCATAATGCACCCATGGTTTAAAAATATGAGGTCACATTTCTGTATCTAGCTATAACATCATTGAATACAAAGATTTAACTATTTTCTTTTTAAAGATTTATGTATTTACTTATTTCATGTATGTGGGAACACTGTCGCTATCTTCAGACACACCAGAAGAGGGCATCAGATCTCATTACAGATGTTTGTAAGCCACCATGTGGTTGCTGGGAATTGAACTCAGGACCTCTGGAAGAGCAGTCAGTGAATGCTCTTAACCACTGAGCCATCTCTCCAGCCCAAGATTTAACTATTTAGTATGTATTAAACTTTATTTCCATTTCAAAATTTAAAATGTTATTTGATTTTTCTTTATAAAAATTAATCATTCTTTAAAGAAACTATCACAAAGAAAACTTCAATAAACTGAAAAATATCTGTCTTAGCCCTGGCTCAGCTGCTCATCTGTCTGAAGATTCTCTGATGTCAACTTTGAGAAATATAGAAAGGAAGTGAGCAGTGCCTCAGCCAAATGAGTGCAGACTGTTCTTAAAGAAGACCACTGTTTTCTTCCTAGTACCCACATGTGGTGGCTCCCAGTAGCCTGTAACTCCAGCACCTGGGGATTTGACATCATCTGGTGGCCTCTGTAGTCACTGTGCCCATGATGCATACATAAACATAGGTACACACCAACACATAAATGCAAATGAAATCATTCCTTTAAAAGATATAGATAAAAAAAGCAAAGAAAGGTATTTTCTTTAAAAAGATGTTTGAATAATTAAATAAATATTTTATTACAAATTTGAGCATGTCACCATAGGAAGTAGAGTTATAGTAAATACATATCCAATTGATTTTCTTTAACACAAAGCCATGGAGTAGCTGTCCACATTTAAATGTCTACTGCTTATTTGGTTCTCCTTCATTGACTTGCAAACTAGGTTTGATTCTCATCACTGACATGTTACATGAGCTTGCTCCATTTTGTCAGTATTTACATAGACTTTACATGCATTGAGAAAAATCATGTGCTTTTGGAAAAATGACACATGAGAGCTCTGACTTATAGTAAACACAATATTAATAATATTATTCTTAGAAGAAAGTCTAGACTTTAATCAACATTTTGAGGCATTTAGTACTGAGGATTTTGTGAGGTTAAATTCCATTTGCTTCTTTTTATTTATTTATCTTGTTGTTCTTAATATGTATGTTATATGTGTTTGCGTGGTTTATTTTTTTCATTGTTTAATGAAATACAGCAATATACTCAAAACACAATAACTGGGTATCATGTTGATTAATTTTAAAAACACACAATTAAAATACCAGTAAAAAATAAACTGGATAAAGATTCAATTCAAATTTCATATCTCTTCTAAGTTAAATTATAGCAACATTGTCTCCCCTTCCACTGTCCACTCACTCACATACCTCAACTCAAATGTTCTTCCCTTAGCCATCCTTTCTTCAAATGCAATTTCATCTTTTCAATGTTTATACTAGCATATACATCACTTTAAGGTACATTTAGAAAGTAACACAATTAATTGAACTCTCTTATTCTTTGAACTCAATATGAGAAAATTTTATAATACTGTGATCCTCTATTTTGTTAATATTGAACTTTGAACAGAAATATATTAAATGTTCTAAGTTATCTAAAAAAAACCCTTGATATGATGGAAAGAAAAAGAGAGTGTGTGCTAAAATCATGTAAGGTATTTATTAAGAAATGTTCACCTGGAAATGATTAAATATACATTTATAGAAGTTTTGGTAAATTACTAAAGATCAAGAAAATTATTTCAGTTATAAATTTGATCAGACAAGTTAGGGAAAGGTAACAAAGGAAATCAAAATAAATAGGAATATAAAGTTTTGGAGTAAGACCAAATAAGCAATCATTTAAATCAGTGGACACGAATTCAATCAACATGTACAAATAATCTCAAAACAAGCAAGCAAGAAGACTACAAAGGAAGCCTGGCGAGAGGCAATGGAGGAGAGGAACCGATAAGCATAAGGAATAATGAATGGCACCTGAGTATTGGGATACTCCGATGAAATCTGTTACTTTGTATGGCAAGTTAAATGATGCAAATAAATAACGAAAACAGCTAGAGAAGGTTGCTCAGTGGGCGGAACCATCTGTGTACTCTGTGAGAAACTGAGTTTCATCCTTGTGGCAGGAAAGAAGTAACTCTTGAGAATTGTACTCTGAACTCCACATAGGCATCTTGTTTGGACCATTAGTGTCTATACATCTGCTGACACACACATGCACACATGCACACACGCACTAAATAACACAATAAATTAAAAGACCTAATGCTGATGTTATTAGTAGATACATAAAAACTAAGGTCAGAAAAGCATACCAATAGACGTTTGGCTACCATTTATATGCAACAAAAGTAAGGTTGTGGACATTGGAGAGACTTCACTGTTAGGCCAACCTTAAATGGGGAAAGGGGTGTTTTGTAATCCTAATGAATGCAATTTGTAATGCAATCATGGCATTTACAGATGCAATATACTCATATAATGAAATGCACATAACCACCCAATTTAGAAATAAATGGAAACTTTCACCCAAAGTCTTGTTGAAGAATTTATATTCACTTTATTTTCAGATATTATAAAGAATAGAAATAAATGTTACAAGGGATTGAGTACAATAATAAATACAATCAGATAAAAAACAGTGGTGAATGACTGAAAGATGCCATACCATCTCTTCTATTGGGGTTATGATTAGCTTCATAGTCTCTGTAGTGAAGAGTCCAGGAGTTCTTGGATGTAATTGTGTAATAAAATGTATGCAATTTGGTAACATGTGTGTTGTTCAAGTCTTCTACCTCCTTACTCTCTGTCTCTCTGCATGCTGTATCACTGTTGATACATCCAAGTGTAGTGGTGAATTTACTTCTTCATTGAGGTCTATTCACTTTTAATTTACATATTTTGGAGCCCTGAATTTAGATGCCTAAGGAATGAGAATATCTGCCTCTTTAGTAAAGTAATCATTTTATTAATATTATTCCCCCGTCTGCTTCTGCTGGACTGTCCCACACTGACTCTGGTTTTCTTGCTTTAGAGTGAGCATGACTTCCCTTTCATTACTTTTTACATTTGACTCTACCTGCACTGTTAGAGCCTCAAGGCATTTTTTGTGGCATATATTTGCATTTGGACTTTTCCGTCTGATCAAAGAAGGTTGGTGGTCTAAACTTTAATATATTTATTATTGGTATATGTATTATTAGGATTGTAATTTTATTCATTGTTCTTTAAAAAAACCTTTAGTTTCCTTTTTCTTCAGTTTGCAGCATGTGAATATTTTATAATAACATTTAAATATATGTGATAATTTTACAGAGCAACATACTCACATAATAAAATGCACATAACCACCCAGTTTAGAAATAAACAGAAACTTTCACCCAGAGCCTTATTGAAGAATTTATATTCACTTTATTTTCAGATATTAAAAAGAATAGAAATAAACGTTACAAGGGATTGAGTACAATAATGGATATACTCAGAGGGGGAAAAAGGAGCATGTCTAGCTACCTCTTTCAGATAGCTTGTATTCAATTCTAGAAATAGTAACATGGTATTCTCTATTTACTAGTGTGCAGAATGCCTGAGACACTTAGCTTACAGTAGTGAGTTTTATTTTGGGATTTCAGCCTATGGTTATATAAGTACAGGAACATTACAGGTAACCCATGTTTGCAAAACCCATGGAAACAAAGTTGCTTGAGCTGAGAGACCATGGTAGGGCAGGATACCTATAGTCCCTTCAAAGGCATGCCAGTGATTCTACTCCCTGTACTAAATCTGAGATCCTAATATCTACGGTATCTATGGTATGGCAACAGCATATCAGGCTGATAATAAAGTCTTTACACATGAGCCGTTAGGGACACTAAATATTCAATCTACTTTGCACAGCACGCACGCACGCACACAAGCGTGCACGCACACACACACACAAACACACACACACACAAATGGATGCAATTTGTAAAGAAATCATGGTATTTACAGAGCAACATACTCACATAATAAAATGCACATAACCACCCAGTTTAGAAATAAACAGAAACTTTCACCCAGAGCCTTATTGAAGAATTTATATTCACTTTATTTTCAGATATTAAAAAGAATAGAAATAAACGTTACAAGGGATTGAGTACAATAATGGATATACTCAGAGGGGGGAAAAGGAGCATGTCTAGTACTTTCTAGGATGATCTCTCAGTTTCTTTTGATTGAATCTCCATCTTGATAGGCTTGCCACGAACATCACACATGCAAGAAAATGAGCTTTGTTTTTCTGCTCATCTTTTGAGACTCTGCTGCTTTTATTCGTAATTCCCTGCGATCCTCATGTGTCTTCACTTGCTATTCTCGGTCAAGAAGTTCCTTTGCTGTGACCTTTAGAGAAGAAATATGAAAATAAACTGTTTTAGGTGTCCTGGATTAAATTTGCCTTTATGTCTAAAGAATATTTTAGGTATCGAAATCATAATTAATAGTTATTTTCTCTGAAAGTTTTCTATTCTTCTTCTATTGTCTACAGTAATATTTGATTTCTCATGAGAAGCTTGCAGTCATTAAATATTGATTCCTATATATGTGTTTATTACCTTTTCATGAGCTTCTTTTAGTTTTTTTCTTTGTGTTTATTTTCAGTTTGATTCTAATGTGTCTTCAAATTTATAACAATTAGGACTCTCATAGCCTCATAAATCTTTTAATTTACACATTTCACTGAAAGTGGATATTTGTTCTACTCTTTCTTTAAATGCATCATAAAATTGCATTCTTGAGCTGGTTTACAATTTTTGGATTTGTTTTCTGCTAAATAAAGATTTATTAGAACCCATTTGTCTTAGTTTCTTTTCTTGTCACTATGATAAAATATTCTGAAAAGAGCAACTTAAGTAAGGAAAGATTTGCTTTAGTTCACAGTTCTACCATGTTATGTGATAGCCTTTTGGTATCTGTTTCAAATCTGTACTTTAGGCTTAGTGGCTATCCAGATTGTTTTGTTGCCTAAATGTCTTTTGTCTTTGTGTCCAAATAGATTTTCTGTCCTGGATGCTTTGAATAACTATCATCTTAGCATAAATTTTTGTTCTCAAAGCCCTCGAGATATCATATTCTCTTCAGACCTTTTTTGAGTTATCTATGTAATAAGACTCTGTATCTATGCAATCCTTTATTATCTGTTTGCTAGTGCTTGGCACTAGGACTCCACCACTACAGATTCTATCCCTCGAGTTTCAACCAGCCATAGAGTGAAAGAATTCCCCAAAAGTGTTCATATTAAACATAGAAATATTTCCTTGTGACTATTTTCTAAATAATACATCAAAACAACTACTTAGATAATATTTGCATCATATTAGGTATTAAAAGCCATCTAGAGATAGGTTAAAGTAGAAGATGATGTGTACACATCACATATATAAATCTTTTACCACTTTACACAAGAACATGAACACTGGCAGAACTTTGTATCTCCTGGGAGCTTGAAATCCATCAGCATTATAGATATGGATGCGATTGTTTATTTATCATGGGATATTTCAGTAACTATGTTTCAATGGGTAGCAGGATTTCTAAAAATTAAATGAAGGTACAATATTTTTTTATTATTGCCATTTAGTTTAAAACATGCAAAATAGTTCATTTCTGCTTCAGCCTTTTCCTTCTACCCCATCCTTTGTTTCAGACATTAATACTGATGCTGAGTTACCAGCCTTCTATGTCATCAGTCCTATATGACAGTAATAGAAAAACAGGGACAATGCTTACAATGGCATAAGTACACCAACAGCCCAAGCAGCAGTCATTTAACAGATGATAGTTGTGGGCTCATTATATACACAAGAAATGAAAACTGTGCTGGGTATTCCTTGATTGACAGCCATAGATCAAATAATGCAAAACAGAGAGACAAGGCAAAATAGCTTTGCTTTCATATAAGGGCCCATCTTAAAAGCTTCATCTGGAAATTCTAAAAGCAGTTCATTTTGAAAGGTGGTTCTACAGGTCACAAAACTGTGTTCCTACTTTAAAACATTAAAAAGTGGGGATGCTGTTTTCTAAGATGTTATCAGTTGCAAAGCTAAAGCAGTCCTGGATATTTAAATAACACATAATCATTTGTAAAATGAAAAGCAATATTTCACTATTGTTCATGTTCAATATTGTTCACACTGCATAATTCATGACACATGTATTCTACTATTGGATGCTAAAGAACATGGTTTATGTTGACAGTTTTTTTTTTCTATTTCAAAAAGCAGGGCATAATAATCCCTAAGAATCTGAAACTCACCTGTCATTTGATGTGCCCTGTAGCTGAGTCTCCTACAGACTCAATTTGGAGCCCAGTTCCTTGGTCCTCTTGCACTGTGAGGCAATTTTATAAACTTCCTTTTGTCATGAATGCCCAAGTATCTGTTTAGAGAGCAATGTCAAGGTGCTTTGCCAAAAGTGTAAATTTTATGGGGGTGAGGTAGGGAATAAAGCATGCTGTATATTTACAGCTAGATTCACAATTAAACAAAGTGTAGAATGAAAGTGACCTCTTACTTGAGGAAAAACAAATATGTCTTAGCAATGACGATGGGTAGACAACTGTCTTCTAAGCCCACGCTGTCATGACTTACTAATTTCTTATTCTTTCTATTGGAACACATTTTCCAGGAATCAGTGAAATCAGCTTTATGCAGAGACTGCTACTATAGATGACTAAACATAAAGTCATCTGGGAATTTTTTTTTATTTTGCTTTACTTTTCCCCCTTATTTAGAGAAAGAGAAAGATAGAAAAATAGAACACTAAGGCAAATGACATGACAAGCCATAAGCAAAAATCACAATCTCAATTTTAATCCTTTGATGATACTTGCCCAGCATATTAAATATGGATAGAATTCATACCAATGTTCTGACAGTATTAGAATAGGCTGGAATAGGCAGGTAACAGGTAGAGATATAGAAATAAAGAGGGTGAAGTGTGAGAGTTTAACAAGTCTTTCTCTTCATAATTAGTGAGGGAATGACTGAAGACAGTATTTCTACTCTATTATATAAGATTGTCCTCTCTCTCTCTCTCTCTCTCTCTCTCTCTCTCTCTCTCTCTCTCTCTCTCTCTCTGTGTGTGTGTGTATGTCTGTGTGTGTGTGTACTTAAAGATATAAACCATTAGAGATTTCTCAAAGTATTAAAAGGAGTGGAAAAGTAGTGAAGACACAAGAGATTATGTCACAGAATCCAAATGACCCAATGAACCAAATATCAAACAGTATCACAGAACTGCTTATAAAGCAAGACTCGTTTATTGTCTTTGACATTTATAGTGCAGAGCCAGAATGCAATCTGTGTAAACACATTCGTAGTACCTCAAATGTGTCAGTGTTGCATTAAGAATGGATATTAACAAAGCACTTCCAATTTGTGCCATGTGACCTAGAATGAGTCTAGCTTTAAATTCTTTGCTTCACTCTCTCTATGTCTTCCAATCAACACTGTCTTTCTCTTGTATGAGTCTGAATCTATGCCTGCTTGAAGGCCATATTGTTCATTTTTCTCTGTCCTTGTTTCTGTTTCTGAATTTCTATCTCTAACAAAGGGCTTTGCTCTCTCGCCTTTGAACAATGCAGGAAGCATTATACAACAAAGGAATGATGGATAATTTACTGAAATCTATAATAGGAATTTTCCAAGGTGTGATAGTTTGAGTGAGAATGGTCCCATAGATGCATATATTTGAAAACTTGGCCCGGTTGGTAGAACTGTTTGGGAAGGATTAAGAGATGTGGTCTTGCTGGGAGGCAGTGTGTCACAGGAAGTGAGCTTTAAATCACCAAAAGGCTAATGTTATTCTTCCTTAAGTTTCCTTGGTCATGGTGATTTATCACAGTAATATAAAACCAGTAAAAAGATATAAGATATTAAGTCAATGAATCCAAATGACCCAGGGAACCAAATAACAAATAGTATCACAAGCAGAATTGTTTATCAAGAGATTCATATATTGTCTTTGACATTTATAGTGCATATTTATTTTACAAGACTTATTCCAATCTCTGTTTGCAGTTTTAACCAAACGATTATCATAACACAAGTACAAACACACATATATTACTCTTGATCAGGAATATAAAAGAGAACATAATTTAAGATTATTGCTATGTGTTAGTTTAGGTCATAAAAATTGATTACATCGGACATCTAAGGCAAGTAAGGTTAGTTGTAATATGGTTGCTTTAAAGGGAGATTAAACAAACATCACACAGTAGAATAACAGTTTACGTTTTCAATGACTTCAGGTGTATTATTAACTCTGGCTGTGAGGTCTAGCAAGTTAGTTTCTGAGAATGTAAGAGATTGTCATAATGTTAAAAGTGAAAACTAAGGACAAGAACACACATAAATATATTAACAAATAGGCTCCTAATGGTAAGGTAAAAGTGAAAATTAAGGAAAACAATATCCATAAACATATAAATAGGCTCCTTATGGTTCTATAGGAGACAGTCTTTTGGTTGTCTTTGATGGAGCCTCTGCTACTGGTGGGTAATTCCACGTCTTCTCTGTTCTGATTGAAATTGATTTGTACTCAGTTAGTGAAGGTAGGGGTATGGCAATCCAATGCCCAGATCTCTAAACTAAACTAGTTAGTTTTTAAATTACTATAAAGACTGAGCTAGTCTTTAATAATCACTGTGAATAATCACTGGAGTAGAGGACTTTCTGTTTAAAATGTGATTTGATTGTTGAATTCTAATGCATTTTCTAAATATTTTAATCAGTATATACTTAGAATTTAGGTCTGTTAAGATCTTAGCAAGTAAATGCTTGTAGAAGCAGTGGCTCTGAGTTCTGATTCCCACACCTATATAGAGAGGCAGGTGCAGCACACAGGTAGCATGTGCTGGAATTCAGGCAGAGGATAATCCTGCGGGCTAGCTCACCAGATAACTGGTGAGCTTAGCTGGAGAGCTCCGGGTCAGTAGGAGACTCTTTCCACTAAATAATGTCAAATGCTTTTAAGTAACACACTCTACTTAACCTCTGGAATAGACATACATAGTCACCTGCACATATGTGGATGTTATACCACACATAAATTTATTTAAAATTTAAACACTGGTAACCAGCACACAATGAATGAATAATGGGAAATCATACCCACCAAGCATGGACTTCTCTAAGGGCTACTCAGAGGTTTCGAAACAGAACTGCCCGTGAATTCTGCCTATAGCCTGTTTTGTAGTGTTTTGATTTATGGAATATAGCTGATCTTTCTACTGAAATTAAAAAGGAAAAACAGTAACAGTATACCATCTGTATGACTGAGTGTCCTAGCTGCATGTCAGAAGATCACACAGGGTCAGGGAAAGCTATGAATCATGTAGAACCGAGACTATGTGGAGAGCTGGTATTGGGGGAATGCTGCCCTGCTGTGCAGTGGGATGGCATCAGCCTGAGAATGGAACCTTGCCTGGCCACTGATAAACAGCACGTGCTAATGGCAATGCCCTGCAGTCCTTCCCCAGTGGAAGCAAAGAAAAGTAATGAAACCCAACACTACAGATTAAAGTAGTATATTGAAAAGTGAAGGGAGACAAATCAATGAGAACCAAAGAAAAACACTTCTAGAAATAATCCCCATGGGAGGCCACAGAACATTTCTGAAGGTAATCTGACATACTTGATAGGATGTTAGAGACATAGTGTGGCTCCAAGTTGAGAGGAACACAGCTCACACTGTGGGGAAGAACACCGCCCTGAGAATCAGGAAAGGATGAGTAGAGCAATGTTGACTCTGTGAAGGCAGCAGGTCACAGGCTTAGCTGCTGGGGACTTCCTGGAGGTTTTGTTACCTCTGGGCTTTCTGTGAAAACTGTGTGGCAGCAAAGCACTCTAACATAAATGCAGCTTTGCTATTTACTCCTTCGATATATTTCTTTAAATTCACAATACATCCTTTTACTTCATTTAAAATGACAATTGAATGTTTTCTAAGTGGTAATTACCATCTTATTCATCACAGTATTTCATGATTGAAGAGTACAGGTCACTTTTAACTGTCTGTTGAGCTAACCAAGCAGCTATGACTTTACATTGACACAAATGGACTTTGAGATACAATTACATAATTTGTCAGCCTACATCCAGAATCTATCTCTAACTCCTAATCGCTAAATATTCTTAAGCAAATAAACCCCTGTGTAATACTTTCTTTTTGTAAAACAAGGGTAATAATATCTTCTATACATGTCATGAGTTTTCACAGGAAGACAACATGCAAAGTGTTTATTCTAATGCCTTGTAAGAAATACTGAGAAAACATTAGTAATGATTGAAACAATACAACAATAGCAAAAGACAAGTGGGAGTTGTGACAAACATTTGACATCCCTTTCACAATAAAAGGACACTCGCCTCATGTCATGCTAAAATAATGCTATGAATGTAGAAAATCAAGCAAACTAAGTTTTGACATCAGATACAAGTTTCTAATAAAGACATATTAACTTTGTGAGACTTTCCCAATAATTATCTAATAAATATATGGCTTGTATAGAATTCATTTAAGAAAACAGCAGAAAATCCTCCTTTGAACATAAGAAAATAAATAAATTTGATTTACCATATTCATGATCTTCTCTCTGTTGAAATTGTCTTTCTTATGTGTGGCCTCTCACTTAGTAGTTTTAAAAAGCAGTTTACCAAAACATGAATGATTAAGAAAGAAGATGTGCTTATCAGTGAGTGAATACCTTGTGTGTTCTTTTGTGATTGGTACCTCACTCAGGATGATACTTTCTAGCTCCACCCATTTACCTAAGAATTTTATGAAGTTATTGTTTTTAATAGCTGAGTAGTACTCCATTGTGTAAATGTACATTTTCTGTATCCATTCCCCTGCTGAAGGACATCTGGGTTCTTTCCAGCTTCTGGCTATTATAAATAAGGCTGCTATGAACATAGTGGAACATGTGCCCTTGTTATATGTTAGAGAATATTTGGGTATATGCCAGGAGTGGTATAGCTGGGTCCTCAGCTGGTACTATGTCCAATTTTCTGAGAAACCACCAGACTGATTTCCAGAGTGGTTGTACCAGCTTGCAATCCTACAAGCAATGGAGGAGTGTTCCCTTTTCTCCACACCCTCGTCAGCATCTGCTGTCATCTGAGTTTTTGATCTTAGCCATTCTGACTGGTGTGAGGTGGAATCTCAGGAATATTTTGATTTGCATTTCCCTGATGACTAAGGATGTTGAACGTTTCTTCAGGTGCATCTTGGCCATTCAAGTTTCCTCAGTTGAGAAATCTTTACCAAACCCAGACACTATTGTGGATGTTAAGAAGTACATTCTGACAGGAGCCTGTTATAGCTGTCTCCTGAGAGGCTCTGCCAGAGCCTGAAAATTACAGAGGCAGATGCTCGCAGCCAACCACTGGACTGAGCACAGGGTCCCCAATGGAAGAGTTAAGAAAAGGACTAAGGGAGCAGAAAAAGTTTGCAATCCCATAGGAAGAAAATCAATATCAACCAACCAGACCCCCAGAGCTCCCAGAGACTAAACCATCACCCAGAGTACACATGGAGGCACCCATAGCTTCAGCCATATATGTAGCAGAGTATGGCCTTGTAGGGTATCATTGGGAGGAGAGGCCCTTGATCCTGTGAAGGGTCGATGACCCAGTGTAGGGGAATGTCAGGGTGGGGAGGCGTTAGTGGGTGGGTGGTTGGAGAAAGACCCTCATAGAAGCAGGGTGGATGGGATAGGAGGTTTCCAGGGGGGTGAAACTGGGAAAGGGTATAACATTTGAAATGCAAATAAAGAAAAATGTCCAATTAAAAAAAAGAAAGTAAATGTGCAATAAAAAGAAAACAATTATGAGCACAAAATGTATCAAGTCTGGGCTTCACAGAATTGTATTTAAAATATGGACATACCTCAATTCTTTGAGATGTATTTTTAGCTAATTAAGAAACGTATTAATATATATATGTATTAATATAAATATATTATATACTAGATAGATATTATATAATATTACATATATAAATGTCTGTATCCGTATTTGGAAAGGTGCAGTGATTCATATAAAAGTACACTAATAGAAGTCCTGAGGTAGGCATGAGATTTCAAAGGAAGAGTTGCTCCATTCTATGGTTTGTATTGCAAATATTAAATGTATTTTGAGAAATATAAGGATGAATAGAAGTGTGTGGGAAATCCCTTGTTTATATGATGTCATTATAAACTCTCTTTAACCTCTTTAAATATAACTTCAGTGATATATAGCAGTTACATCTTGCAATGGAATAGCCTTCATAGGATTTTATAACAGGAAACAATTTTGACTTTCAGTGACAAAGAAATGAAATAAGATAATATCATCCATACAATCTTAATCTAAACAGTAAATCGGGATTAGTAAACGATTCTACAGTAAAAGATACCTATTGTGTTTTCTGTCAGTCACTTGAAGTATACTTCATATCCATAATTTTAAATTATCTCAGGTAATAGGTGGTAGCCCAAACAACATTGAAGAGGTGGTTATATAAATATACTTAATGATCCTTGAGACATGTGTATGCCCAATACCACAGGACAATATTCCCGAAGCACGAATCTACTATTACCAAGAATAAATAAAGTTTTCAAAAGTATATTGCATATGGGTTAATGTCTGCAAAGGTTAAAAACATCAAACTCTGAAATACCATGACCTGACACTAATGACCCAATAATAGGTTGACATTTGCAATTCTTCTTGGGGGGGTAATAGCCCACCATATGCAAAGATCAGCTTCTACATTTAGCTGCTTATCTCAAAGGAAAAAATATGAGTAATAATAGTGCAAGGGAGGTTAATAACAGGTACAGACTTAGCATAGCTTTTATCAGTCCGTTTAGAAAATGAACTGAGAATTGCTGTCAACTTGATTGGGAAGAGGAAAGGAAGAATGGACCCATATGGGAGCCATCAGTCAGCTTACAGTGCATGCATGAAGGTTGTTTGCAAGGTTACCTGGGCTGATGCAACAGAAGCTGGAATTTGCATGTCAAAGCATTGTTTCTTTTATAACATACTGCCACACAAATCATTGGCCCTGGGGCTTAAATTTCACAGATGTCTAAACTCGTTTAAAAATTAAAGTGCAATAATTTGTGATCCACAATGCTACCTGATCATTCCAGAATTTTAGGAGATTTTGTCTTGCCATTGTCTTTCATTCTTAACTGTTCTCGGCAGAAACAATTCTGATGTTTCATTGACTTATCTCAGGTTTTCCTTTGAAAACTAATATTTCCTTTGATAAGATTACTATCCTTTGAGGCCTTTATACTATTATTAAAGTAAGGAAAATCAAAAAGTATTTATATTTAACAATCACATCTAAAAATAATTCAGCATTAAACTTCCTATTGTATTTTTCTAGGCTATGAGAAGAAATGTTTCATAGGTGAAAAGTTTTCATGTTTGTTATTTATTTAATTATTATTTTAGCCTCCAACCTAGCAATTTCAAAAAATATGGTGATGAATGTTTGCAGTATATTTTACTCAATGGATTATCTCATCAAAATAAATGACCTTACATTAACCAGAAAGTATTCTAAATGCAATGAGCCAACAAATGTATAACGGCTTACATTGTATTTATTTATTATTGTGTTTATTAGCATTGTCATTAATTAACATCTTTCTTCGGTAAAGTTGAAAGCGTTTGATAACAGAATGTTAGCGTCAAGTCTGTAGAAAATCATTTCAGAGGGTAAAGGAAGAAGGAAGGGATTCGTTCCCTAAGCTTAGATGTGCATTTGTGAACTTGTTCTGTACTATGAAGATGTATAAAGTATTATTTTTAGTCGTATTTTCCTTCCCTGTGAACTTACAGTAAATGCAAACTGAATGTTTGCTGATCACATTGCTGGGATGTGCTCCACTATGCATGGCTTATTCCATCCTATTACTTTGGTCCTTTCCCTTTATTGGTTATCATCAACAGGAAACAACTTTCTGGTCCTGATTATTCTTTTTACGATAGTATGAGTACTTTCTTCTGGATGTGTAGAGAATGACATGAACCAAGAGACAACTTGAAGGCTTGTTCATGGCTGAACAGGGCTTTATAACAAAAATGTACAAATGAGTTCTAAATTATGCTAGAGAATAGACAAAATTTCTCAGTACACATACATTTGAAGGTTATAATAATAAATCAGAATTATTTTCAATAAACATATTTGTCCTTGATGAAAAACTGTATTTATGAGTTATGTCAAGTACTTTCAAAGGTAGGAATAGAATCAGAAGAAGAGGACAATCATATCTAACCTATTATTCTGCCCAAGGTTGAAAGGCTCCTTCCTCAGTACAAGACTGTGTATAAATTAATGATTCATTGTTCCTATATTGCTAAACAGATGTCTAATAGATTGCTTAACAAATATGTGATAATCTAATGTCAAGAAGTTTTGCACATTTGTAATTTTACAGAAGCTTTTATAAAATTGAATAATAGAAGGCTGATGTTCAAAAGCAAAGTGTTCAAAATTTGGATTATAAAAATGGCATTGCATACAACATTTTTCTTATCTCTGCAATGCGTGGAAATTATAATCCAATCAGTAAGTAATTCATGAATATCTGAAACATCAGGAATAAGAAAATAATTATCAGTATTGTATGCTATTTGGGCTAGATGGTATTTAGCAAAACCAAAAATATAGTCATATATTCCCCATTTTAATATTGTCTTGGAATGCCATTTTTAAAAATAATATTATATAAATAGGTAATATTATATCCCATAAGGCTAGTACTGTATTGAACAAAATATCTAAAAATGGTATTTAAGAAAGAGACTTCAAGATAATGCCATATAGAGTTATTCCCGAAATACCAGTGAATAATTGAAAAGAATATAGCACCTTTGATAGTAAAATTTATTAAGAAGTGTATAAGCAAATTTCAAATATTAGTATACATAAAATATTGTTAAAACATTTAAGTGTTTTCTTTAAGGATTTAAATATTTTATTGATTTTAAATCTTTTTGTAATTTTATACTATTTTTGTTTGTTGGGCCATGTTTTCTTTCTCTAAGAGGGTCATGACTTCTGTGAAGAATATCCAATGTAATCCTCAGGAATTACATTGTAGAATATAGGTCTGTTAATGACATTAAGCTTTTCAATTCCTGTCACATGATGCCTTTTCATTTATTTCTGAATTTAATTTCTTTCAGTAGGTTCATAGATTTAATCACATATACACTTTACATGCTCAGTTAGATTTTCACATGCATTTTCCTTTATTTTTAAATATTGTAAATGAAATTATTTTGTGATTTCATTCTTGGATTGTTCATTGTTGTATAGACAGAATCAAGTTTTTCAGGATAACCATATATCCTGAAAATTTGCTGAAGTTGTTTAATAGCTTTATCTGTTTTTGTCAAATTATTTTTTTTTCTACCTAAATTATTTTATCAACTAGAAATCAGTGTTCATACTTTCCAGTTTGGGTACCTTTGAAATAGTAATTGTTATGAACAGGACTTTCATTTTGGAATTTAATATTCGTTGAAACACATGAATCATTTCCATCTTACATACATACCTTGCAGCATCTCTCACTGGTAGATTGAGTATTTTCATCACAAAATGTGTTGAGTCCATTTGTATTTCTCATTCCACTTGTGCTGGGATGGTCATGTATTTTTATTTTCCCTAGATTCTAAAATATATTAATTAATTCTTCTAGTGCAGCATTCTAACTTTCTTTGGGTAATTTGTTCTTGGCTGTGGTACATAATAGTACTATGCTTGATTTGGTTTCCTAAAATTTTTATTGCATTTAAGTTTTATTTTGCTTTTTTTTCCTTATGTTTTCTTTATTTATTTACAATCCAGCCTTTACTTCCCTCCCGGTCCCCCCTCGCACACTCCTCTTCCCATTCCTCCTCCCCCATTTGTCTGAGAAAATGTTCCTCCTTCACCAGACCTCCCCGCTCCCTCAGGCTTCCCCCCATCTCTCACTGAGGCCAGACCAGTCCTCTGCTATATGTGTCAGGCCCTCAGACCAGCTCATGCATGCTGCCTGGTTGGTGGCTCAGTGTCTGGGAGCTCCCAGGGGTGTGGGTTAGTTGAGACTGCTGTTCTTCCTTTGGGTATACCCTCCTCTTCAGCTTCTTCCATCCTTCCCTTAATTCAACCACAGGAGTCCATGATTTCCATCCAATGGTTGGGTGTAAGTATCTGTGTGTGTCTCAGTCAGGTCATGGTTGGGCATCTCAGAGAATAGTCATGCTAGGCTTCTCTCTATAAGCATACCATAGTATCAGTATTTTTGCCTCTGCACCCATAAAGAGTATTTACTTGTATTTTTATTTTTGAGCTGTCTTCGATTTGGTAACAGTGTAATTCTAGCCTCATAGAATGTGTTCAGAAAGATTTTTTTTTGTATCATTTTTGTTTGTTTGTTTCTTTGTTCCTTTCTTCTTTCCTTCTGTACCCCCTTCCTCTCCCCACAATTCTTTCCACCCACCTCTGATGTCTATTTTATTTCTCCCGAGAAAGATCCAGACAGTCTCCCTTGGGCCCTCCTTATTATTTGGTTTCTTTTGTGGCTGTGGATTTTAGTGTGATTGTTCTCTAATTTATGTCTAATACCCAGTTATCAGTGAGTGCATAGACTATGAATGCCCTTTTGGGTCTGGGTTACCTCACTCAGGATGATATTTTCTAATCCCATCCATTTGACTGCAAATTTTAGGATTTCCTTGTTTTTAATAGCTGAGTAGTAATCAGTTGTGTAAATGAACCACATTTCTTTATCCATTTCACTTGAAGTCCTCTGGATTGTCTCCTGGTTTGGGCTATTATGAATAAAGCTGCTATGAATATAGCTGAGCCAAGTTTCCTTGTGCGATTGGGAGGATCTTTTGGGTACACGACTAGGAATGGTAGACCTGGGAATTGAATTAGAACTATTCCCAATTTTCTGAGAAACAGACAAATTGATTTTCAGAATGTCTGTACCAGTTTGCACTGCTACCAGTAAAGGAGGAGTGTTCCCCTTGCTTCACATCCTTGCCCACCTGAGCTGTTGCCTATGGTTTTGATCTTAGTTATTCTAATGAGTGTAAGGTAGAATCTCAGAATCCTTTATCCTCACATTTCTCTGATGCCTAAGGCTGTTGAACATTTCCTTAAATAGTTCATGGCCATTGGAGAGTCCTCTCTTGAGAGTTTTCTGTTTAACTGTGCATCCCATTTTTTAAATTTGTATTATTTGGGTTATTGGAGTCTAACTTAATGAGTTCTTTATATATTTTGGATATTAGCCCTCCGAGAGATGTAGGGTTGTTTAAGACCTTTGCTCATTCTTTATTTAGACTACAGTGTCTCTTGTGCCTTACAGAAGCTTTTCAGTTTCATGAGGTCCCATTTGTTAATTATTGATCTTATAGCTGGGCTATTGGTTTTCTCTTCAGGAAATTATCTCCTGTACCAATTAGTTTAAGGCTCTTCCTCACTTTCTGTTGTATTTGATTTAGTATCCAGTTCTATGGTAAGGTTCTTAATCCACTTGGACTTCATTTTTGTGCAGCGTAGTGAACATGGATTGATTTGCACTCTTCTATGTGTAAATAGCCAGTTAAACTACCACTGTTTGTTTAAAATCTTCTACCTTTTCCATTGTATAGTTTTGTCTTCTTTCTCAAAAATCAAGTGCCAATAGGTGTGTGAGTTTATTCCTGTCTTCGATTTGATTCCATTGATCAATCTGTCTGTTTCTTTACCAATACCTTGAAGTTTTTATTGCTATTGCTCTGTAGTACAACTTGAGGACAGGCATAATGATAACTTCAAAAGCTCTTTTGTTGTTGTTGTTGTTGTTGTTTAGGACTGTGTTAGCTATCTTGGTTTTTTGTTTTTCCATATGTAGTTGAGAATTGCTATTTTGAGTTTGGAGTGTTCTTCTTCTTTATATTCCTGTTATTCTTAGGTTTGGTCATTTTATAGTGTCCCAAATTTCTTGGATGTTTCATTAGTATTTTCTCTGACCTATCAGTTTCTTCTGTCATGTTTTCTACACCTGAGAGTCTCTCTTCTATCTCTTCTGTTTTGTCGGTGATGCTTGTATCTGTTGTTCCTGTTCTCTTTCTTAAGTTTTTCATGTTCAGGATTGCCTCAGTTTGTGTTTTCATTGCTTCTATTTTCATCTTCAGGTCTTGAACTCTCTTATTCATTTCTTTTACCAGTTTGATTGTATTTTCCTTTATTTTATTATATATATTCCTTTCCTCCTTAAGGGCGTCTACCTTTTTATTGTATTTTCCTATGTTCTTTAAGGGATTTATTTATTTCCCCTTTAAATGCCTTTATCATCTTCATAAGGTTAGACTTACAGTTAATTTTTTGTGATTCAGGTGTGTCCAGATATTCAGAGTTTATTTTAGTTGGGTTCTTGTGGTGCCATACAATTCTGGCTTTTGAGTATTGTGTTCTTAAGTTGGCCTTTAGCCATCTGGTTATTCCTAGTGTTAGCAGCCCTGCTCTTCTCTGATGGCAGCAGGCCACAGGAATTCAGGCAGATTTGGTAGTCTCTGATGTCATCAGGTCTCTTAGGTTAGGTTAGGTTAGGTTAGGTTAGAGCTGGTTATCCCTAGTGGCAGTAGGCTTCCAGGATTATAGGCAGAGCTGGCAGTCCCTGATGGCTTCAGGCTGCTGGTTGTCCCTGGTGGCAGCAGACCTTCAGGGATCCATGTAGACCTGGTGAACCCTGATCATTACAGGTCTCTGTAATTGCAGGTAGAGGTATAGACTAGGAGACGGTACACAGAGTGACAAGGCAGACCACATGACTGCTGGGCTTGCCAGGGTACCCAATAGGAAGGATCTTGGTGCTTCCGGATATTACCTGTTTGTTCTCAGCAGCACCAGGCCTCCAGGGATGCAAGCAGAACAGTAGCCTTGGAAATAGAGAGCAGAGAGGGCAGGGTGGAGCTCAAGGCTGCTGGGTTTTCCCATAGGGTCAGGAAGGCAGGGAATTAGTGGTCCCTGATGGCTCCAGGTGTTCGGGATTGTGGTTAGAGGTGTTGACTAGAGGATGAAATTCAAAGGGGACAGGGCAGATATCATGGCTGCTGTGCTTGCCAGGGACTCTGAAGGCACTGGATGAGATTTTTATCCTGTGATAACATATAACAGTATTAGAATTGCCTTTAAATTAATATCTAGGTCATACCAAAAAACAACATTCTGAAAGCCTGTTAGTACCTTTAGATTATATGGGTGCACTTTATTTATTTATTTATTTATTTATTTATTTATTAAAAAATACAGCAAGTGATAGAGAACTTAATTTCTTTCCTGTCACTAATTCTTTATTTACTAACCTTCTCACCTGGTAAATGTCACTGAACCGAACTATAACATACTTCTAGTTCTAAAGTGTGTACAATGCACTTTCTACACATTTATGAGGAGTTAAGGGTCATTAGAAAAATCTCTCTAGTTCTAAAGACTTTTATATACTACAGACTTTTATGAGTCTAGGAGTTTATTGTTTTTATTGCTGGTGAGACTGTAGAATAAATGCATTCATTAATTTTGATTTATGAAGGCTGACTTATATAGTGCAGTAATGTGAGTAATGTGGTTGATGTACCATGTATTGAATTCATATACATATGAATTCATATATACATATATATATATGTATATGAATTTGGCCTTTGAACAATAAAAATTTCTTTGCATTATTTCTGCATTTAAATATCTACAAATCTATTATTTGTTTTAATTATCAGTACTTTGATTAATATTATACTTAATTTTACTTTTGGTAATGTAGTCTAAGGGTAGTTAAATAATATAATTACCCTGAAGTAAAAAATAAAATATTGTAGTTATATATTTATATTTTAAAGTACTCCTTTGAAGTCAAATGAAATGATATAATCTCTGTAGTAGAAGTTATAAAATTAAATGTTGTTCTTCAATGTAACAGAAAAGAAACATGTCATTAGATTCAAGATAGGAATATATCAACTCAAGAATCAAATTGATTGCATTTTAAACTGAGTGTTAAATTAATTTTTATAATATTTTTGTTAAATCATAGACAATCTCATACAAGGTATCTTGATAATATTCACAGCATCTCACTTTCCCAACTTCTCTCTGTTTTTATTATACCAGTTTTTGAAATTAGTCAAATCTTTGACTGTTCCTTAGCTAGAATGAAGTAGCATATATGAAAAAATTAAATTGTGTTATGATTGTAATTGTGTGACCTGGTTTCTTGGTAGATAGGAATGTTGGCAAGTACATCTTTGCAGTACGTTATAAAGGTTAGAGCTTGTCAATTGTATGTTTGTGCTGTGTGATTTATTCTGGACAAATTGCTCCATTTGAAATTCAAAAAATACTTTAAAATCACTCTTCACCAACAACTCAATATCCATGGTTCTCTCTTATGACAAAATCCTTATTCTTGTTTCACTAAAAGAAGTCTATAAGTAAAGAAGAAGGCCCGCAGGTTGTTTACCATCTCCAGCCAGTCTTCTAATCACTCTATCTAAAGAAGGTGTCTAGCTTTTTTATTAGAATTGCTTTCCACGTTTTATCTCGAAGTGTTTTCTAACTTTCCCCTTGATATTATCATCTTCATTTTCTGTTTCTGTTTGTTAATATTTTAATTTGTTTTGCACTCTTTGCTTTCCTTTGATTCTGAAATGTATACACACTAGATCAGGCCTAGGAAAGGGTGGTAGGGTTGGGACATCCCAAAGTGGGTTTGTAGGTAGGTAGAGGGGTAGCCATGGATAAATTAGGTGTGATAGTGTGTGTTACCAAAAGCGACCAAAGATACCTTTCTAGAGTTTCAAATGGTGTAAAGAATTCCTGAACATGGAACTTGATGAAGAGAAAAAGCAAATTATCTAAGAAAAATTAAGTTTCAGACATATATCATGTAAAGAATATCTAGTTTAAAAATAGTCTAAATTCAAGTTTAAGAACTTCAAATATTCAGAGTGGAGGAAGTAAAAGTTGAGATTCAAACAAGAGGTCACCCTGTGAAAAAAGTGTTGGTGTTGATATGGTAATGAATGTGGATTGAAAGACTGGGTAGAACTTCACCAGGGCAAGAGATCATCAGAGATTTCAAACAAAAACAAAAACAAACAAACAAAACCAATACACAAACACACAGACACACATGCATGAGCACACACACACACACACAACCAAAACAAAAAACAAAACAACAACAACAAAAAAAAAAAAAGCAAGAAACTTAAGAATGAAGATTTAGGTCACAGGTTCACAAAGCACCAGATGGTGCCTGTCAAGTACTAGGTAACAACCAGGAAATGTTGCCCAAATACAAAACAAAGGCAGCTGGTCTGCAAGCATCCCAAGGCCTGTCAAGGTCATTGGGTACAGAGCCTTGCAGCTCTGATAAGGAGTGAGTAGGAGGTGATACTCAGCACTTAAGGCATCAATCCATTTATTCATTCAATAAATATTCAGTTCTGACCGTGTGGAAATCCTGTGATAGGTTCCTGGACAATGACAGTTCAGAAAACCATGTTCAACAGAATATTTCAAACAGTGGGGAAGGGAGCAAGCACATGAATAAATAGCTGAACAGCCATGAGAAAATACTTTCCTGTGTTAAAAAACTTCACTACCTGGTGTATCTTGTGATGTTCAGTCTCTAGCATCAACTTGAGGGGATTTCAATCCACCACAGAAACAAATTGAGGTAAAAAAAATCTACCTTAAATGTGCATTGTGCCCTCCATGAGCTGCTGTCCAGGACTGGATAGAAAGAAAAAAGGCAAGGTTAGGTAATCATTGCCCACTGCTTTCTGACTGTGGTACAATGTGACCAGACAAGACCTAATTCAGCAGCTAGGTCTTCCTTTCCTTATGGTACTGAATCCTTTGAAACTGCGAGTCAAACTCTTATTTTTTCAATTACTTTCCTTTTGTTTTAGTTATAGAAAACAATGTATACCTGTATCAGCTTCTAAAAACATTCCATCTTATTATGTGTTCTTTGGGTAAGATGACTCTCAGTGTGAATTTTCTTGACTCATGTTATCCTGTATAGTGAAGCCAGTATCTTGGAAAGCTGCTTTCTTTAGTAACGTACTTGTGCCTTCCAAAATGTAGCAAAAGGGATGACATAACCATTTTATTTTCAATGTACAGTAATTCTTACAACCTATCAGGAGTGCAATAAATATGTAAATAGATTTTATGAAAATTGCAATTATTGCTTATTGAGAAGAAATTAGTCTTTAAAAATGCTTCTGTTGAATGTCTACAAAAAATTAGTTCAAAATATGCCCACATATGTCTGTTAAACATTCCCACTTAAACTTGGAACTTTTCAAGTTTCTTAATAATATTCATCTGAAATACATTTTCCTGAAATTTTACAAAGATGTCTTACATATTTTTAAAATTAGAAATCATATTTCTGTGATCCAATATTGTGATTCTTTTTCCTGCATTTACCTTATATGGTAAAAAAAAAAGAAGAAACAGCAAAGTGAAGTATATTGCCTATGATGTCAGAAATCCATCTCCTACATTGAGATTCCTGTCAATTATTTCAATGCCCATGTAAAAGGCTACAAAGCCAGTAAAACCCTAAATATTATGTAAGAAAAACAGAAAATAATTTGTGTTTTTAAAGATATTGAAAATGATAATTTATTAATTTACTAGTGCAACTCATTTCTTGTATTCAGTTACTAATACCAAGAAAACATCATTGTTATCAGCATCTACCATCATGGCCACCTTCAGAGACATATAGCAGCATGTGATATCATTCCTTGGAAAGAGAACATTATGTCTGAAAATGTTCTCAAAAGGTATTTGGGCATTATTTAAATTCATATATCATAATTTATTTGACCAATGATTCTTTTTTCAAAATGCAAATAGAATATAGATAGAACTTGCATTTAAAACTATAATGACATTAGAACATTCACTCAGCCAACTGTATGGGTTAATAAAGATGCAACTGTCAGGATCTCTGCTCAGTCTGCGGAAGTCGTTAAATAAGGCAATTATTTCAGAATTCCTTAAAACAATCATGCAAACATGATGTACTACAAAGCTTGACTATCAAATATTTTAAACTAACAACACTATAGTAAACTAGGTAAATAAAACTACTCCTAAGCAAATAACATTATTATTTTTACTTTTAGTCAGTTTTCTCAATATGTTTTTACTATTTTGATTATATTAGTTGATACTTTCTCCCTCACAGTTAAGTGTCAGTTCTGTTCATGGCTTTGATGTTTTGAATATATTTTGCTACTAATCCCAAATTCCTAACTCTGTTTAAAAGTCATTAGGTTCTTAGTCCATGATTTTTTTTTCCTCTTTCATACATTGCTGTATGTCCAGATAGTGACTCTTGAAACAGAATTCCATGAAGAATTTAGGAGGATGGCTTCCAGGGCGGACGCAGGGTACCTGGGATGCTAGATTGTCCAAGAAGAAAATAAAGGGCAGATTTTTTTTAAGTCACTTCTTTCAAGTGATGCAGAGAGATGGGAAAGTATGTGGACTGAGGAGAGCAAATGAGCTGGCCATATCCATTAAGTCCAGCTGTGACTTTTAAGAGACTGTTTCAATTGAACAGTGAGATTGGAAAGTAGATTGCAAGATGCTATGGAGTAAATGAGCAGTTCAGAATTAAATGACGTGTGAATGGACCAGTGCTTTGTAAAGCTTTGGGTTCTTTTTTTTTTTTTTCCCCGAAAGTTGAAGTCAATTTTTAGATGGTATATTGAATGAAAACCTAAAGAGTTAAGAAATAGAATTCTTATTCTTTGCTACCTCTCTGTATTGGGCTAGAAATTTCTGACTGTATTGGTACTTCTGCTTTTCAAAGTAAATGTTGGCCATTCTTGCAAGATGTTTAACAGGACAAAAGAGCAAGGAAATGGGCAATACACAAGCTGGGTGCATAGGAAACTGTGTAACTGAGAGAAGCATAGCTAGACAGCCTCGGATGTGAGAAAGCTTATCTCCTGAGGGGAGGCTCCATGCTGGAGGCAGCTGGATTGACTTCTATGGTAGACCAATATGCCCTCTGCTTTGGCTAGAGATAACCCCACAGAGAGCTGTCCCTCTGTTGTCTATCTAAACTGCAATCACACAGTGACTGATGGTCCAAAAGCCTCTTTTCTTAACTACAAATGACTCATTTTTGTCACTGTACCATCTTCCTTTACACCTAAGGCGTTCCATATATCCTGTGCATTTATTAAGAAACTTCTAAATGATTACTTTAGGAATTCATATTTTTAAAAAAACTGGAGAAAAAATTTAAGATGAAGAAGAATTAGAGTTGGTAAAGGGATAACCCCTTCAAAAAGTATGGTATTTATATTTATCCCCTTTGTTCTTCTACACATTTAGCATTTTATACAAAAGTAGAACAGATAGTATTTTATACAAAAGTAAAACGGTTAGTATTTTCTCTGGATTTTAAATGATCCTTTTCTTAATATGATATTTTAAAAGTAAAGTTGCTTAAAAAATTTAAATTCTCTAACTTCCACTAGGGACACTGTGCTCAGTCAATGGTTGGCTGTGAGCATCCACCTCTGTATTTATCAGGCTCTGGCAGAGCCTCTCAGGAGGCTACATTAGACTCCTGTCACCAAGCACTTCTTGGCATCCTCAGTAGTGTCTGTGTTTGATGTCTGTATAAGCCCTTGGTCCTGTGAAGGCTTGATGTCCCAGTGTAGGGGAATGCCAGGGTATGGAGGTGGGAGTGGGTGGCTGGGTGGAGGAGACCCTCATAGAAGCAGGGGAAGGGGGGAATGGATAGGGGGTTTCCAGAGGGGAAGCTGGGAAAGAGGATGACATTTAAAATGTAAATAAATAAAATTTCCAATAAAAAAGAAAGAAAGAAAAAAAAACAGAACAGAAAAAAATAAATCTCACAAAGCAAAAGCTGATAAAATAGACAATTATAGAAAAATACAAGTATGTTTCTCAAAGGTAAAGGAACATGAGGTCTGAAGTGTTAAAGGGTCTACATCTGGGTTGTCCTTGAATATTTTACCTAAAGAAGAATAAAAAAGAGGTAATAAAATGTTTTACTGAAAAAATGTTTGTGATAACAGTTGCATTAGCAATGTTTAATAGAAAAATAAAGCAAATTCTTCAAATTTAAAACATTTAAATTCTTTAAAAATATATATTCTAATCAGAATAAATTAATTAATCATATTTATTTTCCGCCACAAAGTATGCAGTTATTCTCTGAGATTTAATATTTTGCTCTTGACCCAATAACTATTCTTTTCACAGAAGAATTGAAGCTGGTTTCCCTTCTTGTTTCTTATGAGAAGTTATATTCTTTTATTACTGAGCACATTGGGAAGCTTCCCCACTGTGTTCTGACAGATACAACATAGGAGACGAAGGTCTTGGCTTCCTTCATTGACTTATAGGGTTTGGTCCATTATAATTTGGTCCTGTGCATCTGACAGATCAACACAAATGCAGGAGCAGGAAGTGAGCCTACCCTTCATGCTCAGTGGATGGGAATAGGGAAAGGAATCATAACCTCTTTGTACATCTTTTTTTTTTTTTTTTTTTTTGTCACTTTCTTAAATGCTATCACATTTTGAATTCTGACTGCCTCTGGAGATATTCTCATAGACTTACAGCTGGAGGTTTGCTTTAGTAATGCCTACATACTTCTTTATCTTGTCAAGCTGAAAAGATTAACCACATGCTAAGCATCTTAGGTGCCATGATTGAAGGAAAGAGTAACGGAAAAACACAGAGAGTAAACCCTTAGACACAAAATCTAGTATCCCTACATCTCAACAATGTGCGGCCACAATAGATGTGAGAATCCAGGAAGTAGGAAGGTATATAGTCTGTTCTCTTTTTTCAACATCAAAGGTTAAATATTTTGAATTCCTTTTATAATCATTTTGATACAAGTGTGTGTGTGTGCATGTGTGAGTGTGTATGTGTGTGTGTGTGCATGTGTGAGTGTGTGTGTGTGTGTGAGTGTGTGTATGTGTGTGCATGTGTGAATGTGTGTGTGTGCATGTGTGTGTGTGCATGTGTGTGTGTGAGTGTGTGTGTGCGTGTGTGAGTGTGTGTGTGTGTGCTTGTGTGAGTGTGTGTATGTGTGAGTGTGTGTGTGTGTGTGTGTATTTTAAGATGCAACCCAGGGTACATTGCCATCAGTAACGCCTCAGGGGACCACTTTCCTTTGAAGAGACTACACTGTTGAAAATGATAGCTGATAATTCAGTCAAACATGTTCATATAGATCCTCTTCGAGGTTGTCATTCTGTGCCTCAAGATATACATTGTGGTAGTTAACAGCTTTCTCAGTGGAAACAAGTACAAAAATAACTTGTCAATATTTAGAGTTTCTGCTTAACCACCTTCATATGCTAATAGAAAACAATCTAGCACTTCAAAGTTCAGTTTACATATCAGTACACAGAAAACGAAGAAACCAAACCCATAGTGTTAGTCAGAATTAGTTAATGGAAGGAAATGCTTGTGCAGGGTGCCTGACACAATGAATGAATCCAGAGTGAACACTGCTATCATTATAACTAAGAAAGGAGTGAACCCATGATTAGAAGATGTCGTGTATTCTTGTAAACATATTAACACATTATATAAATCTGCTGATTCAGTTCTGTTTGATCCTTGTATCCACATTCATTAAACACTCTTGTATGCAAACCCTAGAGTACGAGAGAAGACTGCCCTGTTCTCAGGAAATGTATTCTAGTTGAAGACGTAAAGTACAATATTTATTATCTATAGACACTAAAGAATTTGGGTGAACTTTATATGAATATTAAGGCATGTGTTAAAATTGGTGGTTGAAAATCCTTGTTTTGCCAACTCATGGAGCTTTTTTGACAGGCTGTGGCTATTTCATATTTAGTTATCCTTTTGTATTCCAAGTGTAGATGGTTTATTTAATTTCATAATGATTTTTTTTTTGTGGGGATAGATTTCACAGAGGCTTCTGGAATTGGCTTTGGGCAGGGTTCTTAGGTTACTTTTTAATAATCCTCCCAAATCCTCTTCTATGTTTCTTCTTTCTTAGCACAAAGCAAGTTATGGTTCAATTGACTTTCTGTCTGCTTAATAAATATTGATGTATTGTATGCATTCAGGCATGGCCATGTGTGATCCATCTTTAAAGGTAGAGTCATTTTGCAGCAAGGTTGCAATTTATTTATTCCTCATTCATTCTCACATCTTCTGAGAGGCCTCATTATGCAAATACTGAGAACATTCGAGAAAGGAAAAACAAAAGCAATATTTTGCTTTTTAGAAAATAAAGGCTATTGAAAACAAGATATCATCTTAGCAGAGAGGAGTGAGGAGGGCCCTTATTGTGTCCATTGTATTCCTGTGCTTTCTTTAGATAATAGGAAAATGTAATTGAAAACAAAATGTGCAATTTTCTGATTGTGAGAATCCCAGCATTTTTTCCAGCAACTGAGGAAACTAAATGTATATAATTCTTTACCTAGGAGTCTGCAGAAACAAGATTAAATCAGTCTATAAATAGAATAAATCATATTATTTTTCAAGGCTATTTTAGACATACTGAAAAAATAATTTGACACTGTGCTTAATTAAATATATGAATTTTTACTTTTATGTGTTAATTCTGGCTGCTGATTATTGATGTGACATATTGGATGATGATTAGGAAAAATTAGGATGATTTAAAAATAATTTAATGGCAACATTTACATTTCCCCTTGATTTAAAGTTATACTTGACAAATAATTCTGTATTTCTATAAGGTACAGCAGATTTTATACGTATGCATTGTGACAGACTATCACAATCAAGCTCACTAATATATTCAGCACTTCACACAGTTATCTTTAATTCTTCAGTTATAAAAATAGCTCAGATCTACTTGGTATAGTTTTTTAGTACATAATACATTTAATTAATTTTACCCAAAATACCCTACAACAAATCTCCACAAATTTTTGATCCTATCCAACTCAACTTTTTTATCTTCAGTGCAATCATTCTCAATTCCCTTTGCTACAGCCCAGCCTTCCCGGCCTTGCCAGCCACCATTTTGCTGTCTGCTTTGGTGAGTCTGTTTTAAAGTTGACATAGTTGAAATCATGCAGGATTGATCTCCCTAAACCTGATCTATTTTGTATGACCTCTTATTATCTTTACTATCATTATCACAAGATGTCCTTCTTATTTCAGGTGAATCATATTTCATTTTTTTATACAATATAACCTATATAACAGGATACAACAATCTTTAAAATATTCCATATCTTTTCACTTACCCATCTACAAATTAGTACTTAATTTAAATACATATGTTGACAACACTGCAAACATCTTCAAAATATTTCCTTAGTAATTTTAAGTATACTTTTCCATATGCATATATATTTAGTATTATTTTTATTTTGAAAAAAAGACCATCTTTCTTTGTTATTATATAATCTCATAGGCTGTATGTTTGAGAAAAGTTGCTATTTTTGTATTTCATGCCTCATCACATTGGCTAATTCTGCATTTTCTTACATCCATCAGTGATATAGCATAAAAAGCCACGTATTTTTCCAAGATTGTCTTCTAATATTACAACCTTTTAAAACAGTTCCTCATGCTGGGGTGAACCAGTACCATAGAATTAGATTTGCTATTACATTCTAACTGTAATGTTGCTACTGTTATGTAATGTAAATATCTGTGTTTTTTGATGGTCTTAGGTCACACCTATGATAGTGTCTTTCAACCCCAAAGAGGTTGCCACCCAGAGGTTAAGAACCACTGGTCTAGCACCAAGGTTTGCCCTATCATTAACCAGGAGCATGGTTTTAATTGTGCTGGATCTCATTTTATGCAGGCTGCATTTGATTGCTTTAATAGAACCTCTTGTGCAGAGTGTTATGTAAGATCCGTAGGAGATTCCAGTCTGTACTTTATCTGCAGCTGGCCAAGTCTTAAAAAAGGATGGGGTTTCCCAACTATTTAATGACACTGTCTATTTTCACAATCCTATTACTTCTTTACTTTCACAAATATTTTCACATATTTAATTCATATTTTTCTAAAATTTAATTTGTATTTTTGTTAAAATATGTGTTTTTTGTATATTTATTCAAGCAGTGTCAGAGTATTAAGTTTAGATGCCTCAAATGGTGAACATATTATAGGAAATAAATGGTAACTAGATAACTGGCACTTCATAGGAAGAAGATACTTGATGATAAGTTTTGAAGAAAAATTTAGAAAACATTATTTGGATGATTGCTTAAGTTGAATGGATAATAATATATTTATGTGGATTATTTTATGTCATTGCAAGTTACTTTTAGGTTGAACATCTTTAAAATAAACTGAATTTTAAGTTAGAGAGATAAAAATGAAGTGTTTTCAAACAGGTTAATGTATATTTTTATAGAATAAAAAACAAATGGATGTGAGTTTATTAAAGTATTGAGAACGATTCTATTGGAGGGATTTTGATAATTCTGTCTAATAAAACAAAGCCTCTAAGGATAGAGCAGCAAGTGTGACCAATTTCTTTATCAAGTTTACCTTATTCAAGAGCAATTAAAATTTAAAAATATCTATGCATATGATTTACTGATTACTTTTTTGTACTCCATAGTATGAAGTGACTTTTCTAGCCTCATTTACTGAATGTCTGTCTCCTAGATGGTAGAGCTAATTTAGTAGAAAGGATTTCAAACTAAGGGTAGCGGGTATGTGAAAGAATCTGGCCACAGAGGCATGTCTTCCTCCGCTTTGTTTCATGTCCCATCTCCTGTGCTGTCTCTTCATCACATTGCTGACAGTTTCCTCTTGCCTAACCACCAGAAAACCAAAACCTCTGAAGTAATAAAAAAAAAAAAAAAAAAATACAGTTGCTTCCTCTTTCAGTTTTTGTTTGTTTACTTGTTTAATATTTTTACAGTGATGCAAACTAAGCAATGCATACTATTCATGCTCAAAAGAAAATGGAAGAAATAGGCAATCTTATTTTGTCTTACTACCGGCACATTTCATAGAAGTAATAAATTATTAAACACTGAAAAAAAAAAAGGAAGATTCTTAAGTGGGCAAAGGACAAAGCATTTGTGAGAGTTCTTAGATGAAAAGGGGCAGAAATCCTGAATTTGGAGAAGGCTAGGTGACTAGGCAGAAGGGTGAAGGATAAGGTACCATATGCCTGTCATATAGGGCGCAACTGTGATATCTAAAGGTTGGTGGCTCTTCTTCTAATAACAAAGGGAATCATTGAGTCCATGATTATGCGCCAACTATAGTTACTGTTCTGGGAGAGACTTGGTCCACTCCAGAACTAGATTAGATACAAACATCTTGAGGTGCAAGAGATTGATTCAAATAGTTTCTCACTCTTTCTGCGTTTATTTGTTTTTTTTTTCAGTGTCTTTCAATTTTTGTTTTTCAATAGATTTATGATATGTCTTGTGATCAAAAAACATTATGTACTATCAAACCATTTGCTTAACTGAGGAAAACTATAAGAATATAACCAAATAAATGGTGTGTAGCTAAGACTCCAGCTTTTACAATTTATTTTACAATATAGTATGCATGCTTATACGTACAAGGTATACAGAGGTGTTTGTGCATTCATGCATGCAAATGCACAGGTATGTATGATACTGCACACATAGAAGACACAGGACAGTCAATTATAGATCATAGATTTTCTGCCTTTTTTGAGACAGGACCTTCTTGTGTTTTTCCCTGTGTACACCCACTTGCGGGCTCAGAAGCTAACAAGGACTCTCCTATCTCCACCTCCCAAGTATCTGTAGAAGAGCTGTAACTGCTGATTACAGATGCTCTAACTATGTGCCTAGGTTTTATGAGAGAGTTTGGGAGACCTGAGTTCTTGCACAGCAAATACTTTTCACACACTAGAGCAACTTCAGCTTCCAAACCAGAAGAGTAGAGGAGATGATGCAAAGGAAGCGATGACAAATGGCTGCTGGGATGAGACGGGTATTCGGCCATTTTTTTTTTTTTTTATTTGTACTGGTTTACTTTTGGCTTTTATACATATTATTTTTTCACACTTTAAGTAACTGATTATTCACACTGAAGTGCATTAGTATATTAATAAAGTTACAACTATTTTTCTCTTTCTCTTAAATTCTCTTTGGAATTTTTTAACTTCTTGACCTAACTTTGAAATATGAACGTAGTGCATTTCATAGCAAATTAGAATACAGAGCAATTCAGTGGAAGTTTTGTTTGCATTTAATAATGTTCTGTTAATAAGTTAACATTCTGTGTGATAACTTTAATCATTTAAATTTGGTTTTTAGAAATTATATCAGCTCCAAATTCTAATATATTTTACCTGTGTTATATGTAATGCCATCTGTGATATAAGAACTGAGTAATATAAGTTATTCTCACATGAAGGAATGATAAATTTTTGTATAGATATGAATTTCAAAGTGCCTGTATCTGAAGAAATTGATAATAAACAGTACATTCTCTGGATGCAGTCATAGTTCCTAGGGGTAAGTGTAACAAGCTTGAATTCAAATCCCTGAAACTCATTTAGGAACTGAGTTTGGTTGTGTGATGGGGTAATCATGATGCTACTATTTTCAAGAAAAATGTTGGAGACAGAGAAATTCCCTAAACTCCTAGGCCAGCTAGCACGTGTAGCACAACGCCCCTCCCCAGCAAACCACCAAAGAGGCAGTTTACATCAAGGTGAATGATGGGGACTGACACCCACTATTGACTCTAACCTCCACTTGTTGCCATAGTACAAGTGTACATATGCATAAAAAGAATTTTTTAAGTGAATTTTCTAAATAAATTATTTTTGTCTATTTTTGTTGTTGTTGCTTCTGAGCAATAATTCACAATGATTTAGTAAGAGAAACCAAATAAGAAAATCAATCTGAGGAAGATAAAAAAAATAAATTGTAGTATTATACAAAGAATTTCTTTAGGCCCTCAGGGTCAGAAAAGTGCCAGCACCATGATAGTATTCCAGTCCCTGAAGGACAGTGCAGCGATGTCATTCCTGGGAACCATGCTGAGAAGGGTAATAGATGGTTGGTCTCTAATCTATCTGACACCAATACCAAAAAGCTACACGTCCCCCAATTTCACCCAAGGAAAAGGACCTTACGAACTCAAGAAATTCACAAATAACTCACACCAAAGCAATGTAGCAGACAAAGAGAGAGTTATTTTAAAAAATACAGATAGTATGTCTAAAAATCTACTTTCACATATATTAAGCTGCTTTTTTTTGCTAAGTGGTATCAACTTTATATATTAAAATTCTAGTCTGAGGCCAGACAGAAAATGTCGTTTACGTTTGTTCCCTGTCTACACTCTCTCAGTCTGCAGTTATTTTGCAAAGCAAGAAAAAGACTTATCATAGAAAAAGGACAGAAAAGGAGCGAGATCTTTATGTTTCCTGCTATAATCATAACCGGAAACACTGCTTGGCACACTTAGCAACAAGCATATGCTAGGTTGCATCCACCTGATTTATAATTTCTTAACCTCAACAGCATTGAAAAATGTCTACTCTCTGTTAAATAATGAAATTTAACAATTTTGTGACATTCCAGGGGTCAATCAAGAGGAGAATCCCTTCCATTACAGTTTTCCTGTGTTTTAACTCTAAGCTCTTTTTTTCCTTTAAATGCAGGGAGTATCATTGAATTCTTCTTCCTCTTTGTGCCTCTTCCTCTTTACCCATTTCTCACTCCATCATTCCAGCAACCTCATTTGTCACAGCTTATTGTCCATATCTAAAACTCTTATACTTTCAAATAGCCACAAATATTATTAAAATACTTGGTGTGGACTCTTACCAAGCAAGTGAAAGATCTATATGACAAGAACTTCAAATTCCTGAAGAAAGAAATTGAAGAAGAAGACCTCAGAAGATGGAAAGATCTTCCCTGCTCACAGATTGGTAGGATTACAAATACTAAAATGGCCATCTACCAAAAGCAATCTACAGATTCAATGAAATCCCCATCAAAATCCCAACACAATTCTTCACAAACATAGAAAGAGCAATTCTCAACTTCATTATGGAATAACCAAAAAAACTCAGGATAGTCAAAAACAACTATGAACAATAAAAGATTCTGGGGGATCACCATCTCTGATCTCAAGCTGAACTACAGAGCATAGTGATAAAGACAGCATGGTTTGGTAACAGAGTCAGACAGGCTGATCAATGACATAGACTCAAAGACCCAGATAAAACCCAGATAACTATGGACACTTGTTCTTTGACAAGAAGCCAAAACCATACAGTGGAAAAAAGAATAGCATCTTCAATAAATGAGGGATGCTGGTTCTAATGGTAGGTTGCATGTAAAAGAATGAATAATGTCTTCAAAGTAGGTTCACCAATCTATACAAAAGTAGACAAAATTTTAAAGCAAAATGAATTCGCATGCACACCTTTGAGGGAGAAAGTGCAACAAATGTAGCTGATACTGTGCTAAACGGTGTATATAGTGCTAAAAGTTTTCAAGTAATGTGGATAGTAAAATAATATTTATGTTATTCATGTAATACTTATCTATTTTAATAATAAAATAAAAATGCAATAACGCCAACAAGTTAAAGTTTTTGTCTAATTCCAAGGGGAGATTTAGAGAAAGAGAAAAGTAAACTTATTAATAGACTAATAAATATTCAGTGTGAATAATCAATTCCTTAAAGTGTGAAAATTATAAATATGAATGCCAATTAGTAAACCAGTACAAATATGAAAAATAGCCAAATGCCTTATATATAATATATATAATATATATTCCTTTATAATACAGACATATATATATTCCAGTAATTGTTTGTATATTTATATTCAGTTGTATATTTATATTCAGTAATTGTTGGGCTAATGTGCTAGCCATGACAATGGAAAAAATTATCTGGATACAAGGGTTGCAAAGGCATTGGTCACTTCTGACCCAGAAGTAGTGGGTGACTCCAAAGAAACAGCATTATCCTGATACAAATGGATCTGTACCATATGAACTCACAGAGACTGTGTCACTATATGGAATACTTGTCTAAGTTCAACCCACATGAAATCTCAGTATTAAGATGGGAAAGTGGACATCAAGTCCCACCCAAAACCAGGAAGAGAGTCACAATTGAAACCTGTTGGGAAAAGTAAAATTAACTGTGTCACAGGGTGTTATCAACCATAGTTCTGTAAAGGTTGCATTCCAGCTCTGGTTTTCTTTTGCCTTGTGTGTGCATGAATGTCTGCTTTTGGTTTTGCCTTGGTGTGTTTTGTGCTCTGGTTCATCTGTTTTACTTTCCTGTATTTGTTTGTTTATTGAAACACAGAAGGGGATGAGACAGAGAGAGACAGAGACAGAACAGGAAAACCTTCAGGAGGGGCGTGGATCTGGATATGGTTGGGTGGAAGGGGAAGAATATCAAATTATATTCTACGAAATTATATGCAGCTCCATTTAATTAGTTTTCTAAACTCTTTCTCCTTGGTTTTCTACATCTTATTCTTTTGAGGAACTTTGAAGAAAAGTTCATACCCTGAAAACATATAAACAAATACATTATATTGAACTGCAAAGGTTATACTTTGGAACACACACACATGTATATGCATTTATAAAAACATTGAAAAAAGGAGGCCATGAATTTGAAAGAGAATGGAGGGAGTTTGATGAAAGGATTTAAGTGGGGAGTAATGGTAAGGAGAAAATATGGAATTATATTATAATCTCAAGAAATTTCTCTTTTCTCTTTTACCTTGCCCTCTCAAATTCATGTCCCTGGCCTCTTTTACTTTAAAATTTTTATATATAACATACATACGTACATACATACATACATGTATGTATGTATATGAAATTAACATAATTCTTCGTAATTAAATCTTTTCCATTCTGTATAAATGATCGTATGTGTAGGATTTAGGGCTGACCATTCCCTAAAATCACATACATATAATTCAAGTTTTGACAGGAATATTTGAGGTAAGAAAAAAGTTTCCTATTTATGTGTTGAATATTATTTTTATTTATATCATGATTCTTGTTACATTTTTATCTAAATACAACAGTTATTTATTTTTAATCATCATAAAGTTTCTTTGATTTATAAATGCTGAGTATAATACATAGCCTGTTGGTGGTGTGGTTTATCCTCTATGTTAAAAGTAATTTATAGAAAATTCCTTATCAACAACCATGGTGCCTAGAAGTACAACCCTACATTTTCATTTTAATAAATATGAATGTCAACTTTGTTTTTATTCTCTTAGCCAAATATTCTTAATGTTCAGTTATATAGAGCCTTGTTCAAGCCCCCACTGTGTGCTTGGGCAGTTGCCCAAAGAACAGAATCTCTTAGATAAAAGACAACATAGTGATAGATAGTGTGTCAGGGACATCATAGCAGACTCTGGTGCTTAGAGGATGACAAGTAGAGCTTTTTTATGGTGTCTGGAACAGACTGGGTAGACGGATGAATGATGGAGTCCACAAAGACCATGTGAAATGTGGTCTCAGGACAAGATTTTAATAACATAGTTTATTATTTATATGTTTTTCATGGAATTCCAATTAACTAGTTAGATTTCATTTCTTTAATCGGAACTGTGTTCTACAATAAAATAGGTCAACAGATTTTTAACAGGATTTCAGGTATACGAAAATAGGCTGAACATAGGAAAGGCTTGTTGGAATTCTTTCAAAAAGTTAAAGTTGTACCTTAATAGAATCATATGCTTATTATCGTAAAAACTATTCACCAATAAATCCATTTATCTCATTCATCTTATATACGTGTTTCTCTTTTTAAATATCCACTAGCACATACTCTCAAACTCTTTTCTGTCAAGGTAATTAATGTATCTATTTTTTAAACTACTCAAAACTCTCCTGTATTCCGAATTAGAAGATTTGATGCATGATGCTGTTCATAAAGAAAAAACAGGACCACTTTCCTTTCAGGGGCTCTAATGTTTCTTCCCAGCTGTGAAAAAAAGCAGTCAGACTAGGATAGCAGGCGTTCATAACTTTTTGTGTGGACTTAAGCATGTAAGAAATTTAGATTTTCACCTTAAATATTTCAAAGGTAAAAATGTTCACACCCAAAATAACAATCATTGTGTTAAATAAAATATGTCCGTAGATGAAATCAATTCTATATAGATCTTGCTTTCACTGTTGAAGAAAAGCATACTGTAGTGATGTATGGGATGATGACGTGCAGGTGGTTACTCTAGCTGCTCAAATTTTACCTTTCAATAAATCTACTTTGTGCCATTTTGCTTGTAATTTTTGGCTTTGCTATGTTTGTTTAAAAGGGTATATAAATATAGTCACTCTTTCAGTACATGGTGTTCCTCATAAGTGTTTTATTAAGGGCACTAATGAGTTCCAGCTCGTCTCTCACTGGATAGACCAGTTCTTAATGACCCTTGATAAGAGAAAATAGACTTTTGCCGAAAATCTTTCTTTCTAATCAAAGCAGCAACCTTCTCATCAAAACATACGGCCAATGCCAGATCTGATTAACAACTAGAGACTGTGGAACACAAAGTTAATTAAGGCCCTTGAATGCCTGAACTTACATGGAGTTGTTTTAAACATTCCGAAGCACAACATGATTTATGAATAGAGCTTTTTTGAAGAATTTCTGTAAATGTGTTTTGTAAAACTCAGTAATGATCCAAAAAATACAGAAACGAACATTATTTTTTGATCTTTGACCCTTGCTAATAAATCCCATGTATCTTGCTAAGTTTGAAGTCTGGTATGAGTTATTTTGCTCGATAGTAGCAACTTGCTGAACTTTTTTCTGTTGTCCAAAGTAACATCACAGAATTAGAAATCATCATCATTCTAAAAGTACAAACTAGGGTCTGGCCTGGTGGCACACAGAATGTAACCACAACTATTTGACAAGGTGAGGATGCAGGGTTAGGAGCCTGAGGGCTACAGAATGAGTTCAAGTCCAGACTCTGCAATTTTTAGAGACAAAGTATCAAAATAAAAAGTAGGAACGTGGCTGGGGCAGTTAGCTCAGTGTTGACTTAACCTGTGAGAGGGTCATGTTCAGTCCTTAGAACGACAGACAGACAGACACACACACACACACACACACACAGAGAGAGAGAGAGAGAGGGGGGGGGGGAGGGAGACAGAGGGAGGGAGGGAGAGAGGGGGAGAGGGGAAAAGAGAGGGGGAAAGGGGGAGAAGGAGAGAGAAAGGGAGATGTGGCGAGGGAGGGGGGAGAGAGAGAGAAAGGGAGGGAGCAAGAGAGGGAGGAAGGGAAGGAGAGGAGAGAGGAGACACAAAGGCAGATAGGACACCATTGGAGACAGTCTCTACGCCCTCCTCCTTACAGATGGTGATGACCAGAAATAATTCAAACTTTAAATCTCTTCTTACTTACTTGTGCCATGAGCATAGTGTTGCCTCTTCATCCTGCTTCATTTATAACTGAATTGCTTTTATTTTTTCAGTCTGTTAATCTTTTAACATCTTTTTTAAACTCTTTTTTTAATTATTGTTTTCTCTAATCCTTTTTTTTTACAGTTCAGTCTTTATCCCCTTCTTGTCTGCCATCTGACTGTTCCTCATCACATACCTCCTCCTCACACCCAGTTTCCAAGAAGATGTTCCCATCCCCCACCACCACCACACCAGACCTCCCCACTTCCTGGGCTCCACTCAAGTCTATTGAGGGTTAGGTGCATCTTCTCTCACTGAGGCCAGACCAGGAAGTCCTCTGATGTATATGTATAATAAATTAAAGACATCTTTGTTGTTGTTGTTTAATACACTCCCAACTCACAGCTGAGGCTGGACTTGAAATTATGGCTTACCAGCTCATCTTCTCCAGTGATGGGATTATAGTTCTGATCTAACACCCTGGCTTAATGATAAAAGTTCTGGAATGTGGACATTGAACAAAGCCATTTGCAGAGAAGTTAAGGTAGAGATAATCAAATCAGAACACCAATGGAAAGAAAATTCCTTGGGGAATAGTTTACATCTTTGCTTATTTAACAAACTCTATCGAGAGTTAATCAAAACACTAAGAGTCACCATTACACTTTGCATTGTAATTTGATGTAGGGGTCAAAGTGTCATTTCCTGTCTTTAAGACATTTTTAATGAGATTGAGCAAAGATGGTTATATTCTTTATCCACTCTTCTATTTGTAAAATATTTTACATCTGACAACTTATACCCTGGCAAGTACGGCAATTCATTTTGTCTTTTTGAATATGGCTAATATTTCTTTTTCCTATTTAGTGTGTAAGCTGCTGTTATCATGTGCAAGTATGCACTTAGTGTTTGAGTAGAAAAGATAATATCTACCCTCTGTTAGCTTGACTGTGGGAGCAGAGTTTAGAGTGTCTGTGAAACACCTCAGCCATGGACAGGGCAGAATTTCATGTGTAACTTCAAAAGAGCTGAGGAACCCCCTAACCAAGTTAGATATCATATAGGAAGAAGGGAAGTTCATCACCTGTGAGATGTTAAATTTTATGTCTGTATGTAAGTCATAAAAATAAAACTATGTATCTACTGAGAACTATACCATAAAGGAAAAACAGGTTGTTCTGAAGGCTTACAAGCAAAACAGCTTTGAGAAATTTGAAAATAAGTTTTCCAGAAATCACAAGAATAACTAGAAAAATCTGGAATTCTACACCCCAAGAACACCTTTTCATGTTCAAATAAGTCTCACTAGCTGGAGTACATACCTACATCTATAAGCCAAATGAAAAGCTACAAACATGCAACATTCTCACCAAGTACTTATGGATTTATTCATTTTAATATTACTTCCTAATGTGCTCTCTTCTAGTGGAAATGTATTTTGGAGAGACAACTGTGTAAAGTCCCATTCTCAAAATGTGTCATGACAAAAGTGATTTGAAGATACTCTATAGACACAAATGGATACTGCAATACTGGTTACTTACAGCTTAATTTATTGCTTTGCACATCATCTCACAGGAAAAGCCTTGTGAGCATCCAGGAAAGACAGAACTCAGTGAAACTAACATGAATCCAGAGATCTCTACACGAGCACGTAATGGTCACACTTATTCCATATCATTTGTGTCAGGCTTATTTCATTTGCACAATGTACACCTGACCTCTGCTAATTGATATTTTACTAAGGCTGATGGTTCCATGTTATATTTAACTTTTTCTTTATATGCTCAGCTGTTGATACCTATTGTGTGTACCGTCATGTTTACAAAAAGTTCTTCAAGCACTACTTGCTTTGTGTCTAGAGCACTAGGGTATCTGGGCCATATGGTAGTAACATTCTCTATTTTCCATAATGGTTTTAGTAGTATACGCTCCTATGAACAGTAGGTACAGGTTCACCCCTAATTTCTTATCACCAATATTGGGATTTTTTTCTTATTATTCACGTTGCCATTTTAATAGGGTTGAAATGGATTTCATCATATATTAGGATTTTGTTTTTTCAATTACTAAATATTTTTAAATTAATATATTTACTATCTATTTGTCTTTCTTCTCTTGCAAGGTAGCTAATCATATCCATTTCTCATTTTTAAATAGTATCTTTAAAAAAAAAACACCTGCTAACTTTATAATCTCAGCTGGCCTAAAAATTACTCTATAGACCTATAGAGTAATTTTATACTAGAGTAATTTTATAATATGGCCTTGGATTCACAAAGATCCATGTACATTGACTTCTGTAGTGCTAGGATAAAATTGTGTCCAATCACTCCTGCCTTGGATCTATTTTTTATTTACATAAGGCCTGTATATATATATATATATATATATTTGTTACTATACCTGAAAAAATTTGAAGAAGTGGAATTTCTTCTTGTACAGGATTTTTGATCTTAAAAATAAAGTTGGTAAAATTAATAAATTCAGATATTTGTTATAAAAACATTCAACATTCCTATGTTCCTTTATTCAGAAAACAGACACAATATATTATTGACTTCAGAGATAATGCAATTGATAAGCCATGACTAGCAAGATATAAGTTTGTTGTTTCATGGAACTTTGTGATAGTGAAATACATTACAAAAATGAATAACATTTTGGACATGATCTCCATTCATTAAAATTAATATGGCTATCTTCCTCTGCCAAGAGATTAACACTGTTATCTATAAACTGAGAATACAGCATGTATCACCATGCCCAGCTTTCTACATGAATATTGGGAATATGAACTTTGGACCACATTTTTTCCATCTCATAATTCCTCTAGGATATGTGCCTGTTAAGTACTGTCAGCTTAGTCTCAGATTAAAAAAAAACTTATAGAAGAGCTACTTCAAAGGATATTTTTAAAATTTGTTTATTTTATTGAATAGGCAAAAAAAGTTTTTCATGCATGTGTGTATAATAAGCCACATGGGTATCTGATGCCAGCAGAAGCCCAAGGAGGAGGTCAGATCCCCTGGAATTGGAATTGTACATGCTGGTAATAGAACCCAGCTCCTCTACAGAAGCAACAACTGCACTTAAACACTGACACATCTCTTCAACCTTTCATTATTTTTTAAAATGAAAACTAAATTAGTATGTATGTTTGTTCTATTTGTAATTTATTAGATTTCTTTTAAAATCAATTATAGATATATAAGGTTTTTTTTTTTTAATCTAAGGCTAGTAAAGTAATTGTTTTGTGAGATAATCTTTTCTTTTATGACTTTCCGCCATTGTACTTGTGATATACTCACAGGATGGCTGCGCTTCTCATACTGTGATATCCTGCTTTAATACTTGATTAAGTCAAGGAAAGAAAACATCTTTGTCTGCAGTAAATTAAGAGTTCTTGACTGTAATTTGGACATGAGGAAATCTACAAACCTTTTCCAGGATCCCTTAATTACAAAAATTATGTATTTAAATGCAAAATATTTTTATTACAGGACAGTACCATATATCTCATTTTTGTTACACACACACATACACACACACACACACAATCTGTATAATTCTTTGTAAAAGCTTTGTTTTATTAACCACTAGATTTTCAATAACAAGCAAGTTGTAAATAATTTAGATAAGTGCCTACTTTTAAGTTACAAAATCATAATAGCAATTTTCCACCAATGTGTGTACTCTTGGTTACAAGAGAATGTTGTATTGGGAGTCTTTACCTACTGTGTGGGGTAAGAGTACAATGTGAGTGTGTATTAGGGTGGGACATGGAGGAGCAGTTCTGTGACCACCTAAATGGATGGATAAGCCTGACATTCCTGGACACTTTCCTCTACTCTTTATAGGGAGATAAATAGTTGAGGGACAGGGATGCTTTTGTCTTAAACTATGCATGTGAAGATGCAATGGAGGGCCATCGTCTGTTAAGGCTTCAAACACATGGGCGGATGTCATTGTAAACAGCTGGTCACAGTGGCAAAAATCAGTCAAAGTGAAGTTCACTGGCAATTCATACTTCCTTCTTTAGGAACATTTCCATAAATGTCTTAAGGATTTTGGAATGGAAAAATTAATTACAAAGCAATAAAATAGTATCTGTAGCAAGTTACATACAAATATTCAGCTAAGACATATTAATACATATAAAACTGAAGGACCTATATGACAATCTACTAGTTTAATAATTAAGCTAGTAGAATATCTCCAACTATGGCTGAAATGCAAAGTTTTGCCTGCTGGTCCTCCACCATTCCTCTTTCCAATACTTTGGCCATGCTCACACCTGCTAGATACATGCCTGCCCCAGTGGTCTTTTTAACAGCTCATGTCTTGTGTATTTTATTATCTTCCCAATGCCATTTTCTTAAAAAAAACTTTGCTTGCCTCTTATGGTCCTCTCTCTAGTATCATGACTCAGATTTACGCTTACACCAACATAAATTAAACATGTATAATTTTTCATACATGCATGAAAAGCAAATGCTATGATTTGCAAATGAGAAGAAATATAGAATTGGCTTTTTTGAGTATGAATTTCTTCAGATAATGTATTTTTAAATCTATGTATGTTTATGATATTCCTTAAGTTTAGTTTTGATTAATAAAAATAAAATTCTATTGTGTACCATAAAATAGAATTTTATTAGATTTTTATTGGACATATATATGTATATATATATATTCATGTGGTGTATGTAATAGAAGTTTATTCTATTATATATCATAAAATTTCATATAGATTACACTTTAATTATCCATTTATTCACTGAAAGACATTTAGGTTGATTTTTATTTCCTTGCTATTAGGAATGAAGCAACAATAAAGATGGATGTTCAAGTATTTCTGTAGTAAATTATAGTCCTCTGGACATAGGCCTAGCAATAGTATAGACAGGTCATATAGTGGCTTCCGGTTGAGTCTGTGTAGCTTTTTATAGTACAGACTCATGCTGCTTAAAAACAAGCATACTTTGATTTATTCTTCTCCAATCTTAATTCCCTTATATCTCCATTTTCCTATTGCTGAATCAAATATTATTAGCTCTATGACGAATAAAAGTAGAGATAGAAGATATCCTTTCTTGCTCCTCTTTGTAATTAAAATACTGTTTTTCCTATTTGTTATAGAGTTGATTATAGGATATATATATATATACATATATATATGTTCTGTGTATTTCTAGTTCTTTTATAAAAGTGTGTTAAATTTGTCAACTGTATGTTCACACTTATAGACATAATCAAGTGATTACTTTCAATAGAGTCTGTTTTACATTGTGTATTTTGTTTATTGATTAGCATACAATGATAAATATATTGAATACAACTGAATTGGTATGTTACATGATCTTACTTTATTTCTTTTACTTCAGTTAGCAAATATTTTGCTGAGAATCCTGTTTGTGTTTCATGCTAATCCTTGCTTTGTAGAACAAGTTTGATATTGCTTATTACCTTTTTGTGATGTTCTGGCATTAAAATCCTTGAAGAGCTTGGTAGAATTCTGTAGTGAATCAGTCTAGTCCTGGAATTTTCTATATAAGACAAACTTTAATTACTACTTCAAATCCATTGTTGGCAGTAGTTTGTTTATGTTGTTATGTATTCTGAATTCAATTTTGGTGCATCTTCGGATGCTTACTGAGAGAAGTGTAGTTTACAGCCCGGTCAGGATGCAGCTGATCAGTATTTACCCAGTGAATAGAGAATGGAAAGATGCAGTAAGGTAGGAGTGAGAGAGGTGTGGACATAGGAGACCTTTCACAGTTCTCTACTTCAAATTCCTTTCCCCTTCTTGTGGTAGTATCTTCTGCATGTTATGCCTCACTGTCATCTCTAGGCATGCCCAGGGCAGGCTCCAATAGATATCCTAGCAGCATGGGCCACATCTGACATTGTTGTGTGCAGGTATAAGGAATTCTGATCATGTTTCCCTCTGCCACTCCTGTTCTTCCACCCCAATAGCTCATCTTCCTTTTGCTTTTTGTTTCTCTCTCTTAAAAAAAACCCAAACAAACAAACCAAAAAAAAAAAAAAACCCATAAAAACAAAAAACAAACAAACAAAATACCCAGCTTCATAAATAAAAAGTATATGCTCCTTGTCTTATGGCACTGGTCATCTCCCTCTCTTACTCCTTGATTTCTTTTCCTTTTCTGTTTTAAAAATTAGACTCCACATATAAAAAAAAGTATTATGTGTCTTTTAGAGAATGTCTTTTTCACTCAATATGTTTTTGGTTTCCAACCATTTTATCACAAAGAATATGATTTTGTATTTCTTCATAGCTCAATAATGCTCTGTTGTGTCCATATAGAGAAGCACACTCTATCCATTCTTCTGGCAAGGAGTAACTAAGCACACTCTACAGCTTGGCTATTATAATGATCATCACGAGATGACATGAATATATTGCAATTTATCAAAAAACATATATTGTAGAAATATTGCCAACATTGTACTGTTTAGAAAAAAATCAAAAATTAGATAAGCTTGTCCATTCTAATCACTTTTAAATCAAAACGGAGCTTGGAATCTTAGAGAAACAATGCAAGGAAAAGAAAAACATAAAATAGAAACAGCAAAGGAATAAGTCAAAATATCCTTATCTCTAGAAGGTCTCTAGAGCCTATGCTTAAGATACACTGAAGTTTCCTGGGTAAGGGATCCTTAGCTATGATACACAATTTCAGCAAGGTAGGAGATAATAAAATAATGATAAAATGTAAAAAACAAACAAGCAAGCAAACAAATAAAAATGTTCGTGAGCAAGTGATTGGTCCAAATCAGTTGTAAAGCTTATGAACCACAACAGTGACTGGGAAGGTAAGATATCCTCAGAGCTGCAATAGAAATGCTTTTCTTATGGGAAGAACCAGTAGTCATCTAACTGGACTTAAGGACAGCTTAAGTAGGGAATTACACCTACTTAATGTAGCCAACCACCTGTGGATGGAGAGGGCAGAGACCCTAGAGGAGACCCTACTGCCTGTCATTTTCCTAAACTAATATAAGTTCTAATTGTTTTCGAAATACCTATCCTAATACCTTCAGAAGTGTGTACATATCATCAAAGAAGTTTGATGTGATAACAAATAGAAATTATTACAGGGATCTTTTGTATTTTATAAAAAGATAAGGAGAGAAGGAATATGTTTGGTGGATGTGAAGTTAGGTGTGGGGTAAGGGGGTACCTACGTGGGCCTAGGCTGAGGTATCCCTTCCCCCTGAGGGACCAGCCACAGGATGGTATAGTATAGAATAGAGTTTAATCAGGACATGGTGAGGGGAGCTAAGTTGAGACAGAGAAAGGCAGAGAGAGGGGGAGGGGAATGGAGAGAGAGTAGGTGTGAGATGAGATGAAAGGGAGAGCAAGAAGGCAAAAGAGCAGGAGAGAGACAGGAGGGGCAAGCAGCTGCTTTAATCGTGAGTCAGGCAATTGCCAGGTAACTGTGGAGTGGAGCCCAGACAAAATGCTAACACCTTTAACTGGTACAGATTCAGAAAATAAGAGATCATGGAGAGCCTAATTCCAATTGGTTCATATCAAATGCAACCCCTACATCCAATGACTAGGAAATATCAAGTAAGAGTACTGGACACATTTTAAGAGCCAAAAAAGGCCACACACTACTGATCAGTTTGTTCTAGAGATTCCAGCGAAGATGCAGCCATGAAATCCCAAAGATATTTTTTCCTGTATAAGACCTGAAATAAGTATCGACAGTGCTTGATAAAGATTCCAGAAATAAACCTACAGAGTTCATCTAACTTTTGACAACAGTGCCTAAAACATAGTTTCTCTAACTCATAATGGTAAAAACAATTGGCCTTTCAACAAAAATCAATTAAAAATGGATCAAAACACATTAGGTACAAAACCTTAAAGCATTAGAAGAAAAACTGATAAAATACTTAAAAATAAAGGCATCAGAAGAAAAAAACATTCTACACATAGTCTTCCACTTCTCCCCCTCTTCTCTCTCACATCTTCTGCTGTCTCCCTCCCCTCTCTCCGTTTCTCTCCCCCCTACTTCCTCTCCTTTTCCTACTCTCCCTCTCTCTCCTCCTCTCACACGAATCTTCTTTAGTGAATTGCCTTGTACCTCTATGAGCTATGTTTTTTGGTTTTGTTTGTTTTGTTATTTGGGGCTTTGTTTACTTTTGTTTTGGGTTTTTTTTTTTTGGTCTAGAAGAAATAGAATTAACTCTTCTCAAACAGTTTTTAAATATTTTCTAAGTACAATCTCCATATTAGCACGGTTGTTTCTAAATGTTATGCACGATAACTTAATAAAGTCATTTAGTGAATCTGAATGTTTATTCTATAATGATTTTATAAACTAAGGCAATGGATCAGTAATATCTTGCCATAATCTAAGTCATTCGAGAAAAGATGAAGCCAGTATTTGATCTCAATGATTATTCTGCTACTTTGGTGAAAGTTTTGATGAAAATAGCATAATTTTCTTCTCATTCACTTTCACTTTGGCTCACAGATCTGCCCTTGAGGGTTTTTTTTTTTTTTTTTTTTTTTTTTTTTTTTTTTTTTTTTACTTCACTAAGAGAAGGTGTCAGGAGCTCAGGTCAGGTAACTGTCTGCACCAGGCTTTATTGCCAGGCAGGGAAGCCTCTTAAGGCATGAAATTTTTCTCTTGTCAAGCAGGTAGCCCTTCTTCCATATTTACTATAACCCAACTTGAGACATGTCATTTTCACTATCAGTATGTCCCATGAATTTGATGAATATGAATGTTTGCCGTATTTCATAGCAGGAGAAAATTGTCTGTTAACAAAATCTTAGTATGGAACTTTTACTTTATTTTATTTCACTGGGAGTTTTGTTTCTTCTTTCTTCAAAACATTATGTTTTAGTTTTGGCTGATAGAAGAGAACCAGACAGCCAACTTTAACATTCAATGTTATAGTTTAATTAAAAAAAAAACCACCACCAACAAAATGTATCTCTTTAAAACTTGCCACCCTAACATATTTTCAACTTTGTTCTATCTCATGGTGATATACCATGTGCTTATGTTACTGTTTTATGTACCAAAAGAAATTATACTTGCCAAACTCAGAAAACTGTAAGTTAGCTTAGATATTTTCAAAAGTAAGAATTTTCTGAAAATCAGCACAGAACCACAAAACTATAGCTGTGCATAAACTCAAGGAAAAGTGATGCTCTTGGAAGAGTAAAGTCAACATGCTGTTTAACACCTAGTAATGTGAGATGGTAAAGTCTGAGCGGCAAGGAGCTCCAACTCGATGTTCACTCTATTTTGGGAACTGATTGACACATTCCTGGCATCTCTGATTGGAAAAATGCTCTGTGACTCTTCAGCTTCCTGTAGAACAAATTCAAGCTTTCCTATGACACTTGGGGATACTTCACTGTGTGCTAACAACACATACCTCAAATAATTTTCTAACCTCTTTTAATCAGTAATAGATATCATCTCACCAATAGAGAAAGTCTTTTGATTACCATAGGTCACTTATAATGTATGCTCTATGAATAAGCATTACCATATAGTATAATTGTCTTGAGTGGGAAAATTGAGCTTGATAATAGAAACATCTGTAAGATGGAAAAATGCAGTTATACAACCTACTGGGAGTTTTTTCAAAAGCAGGGGAAAGAGACACCAAAAAACTGGATCCAAGTATAGGTTCTAGGATAATTGGACAATCTCCTCAGTTCTAAAAAACAGTGAAGCAGTGAAGATATTAATATGATTATTAGGAAACAGATTATCAAGACCAAGCCTGGCAACAAAAGAATAAGGGTGATCCCATTGTTAGAACAAGGTTAATAACTTAAACTTGTTCTAACTTGTTTGAAAGGCTCCCATTGATCTGTCCCAGAGGCATAGGAGACAAGGTCACAGAGGTATAGTTCTCTTTAAATGATGAGTTAAACAAAGGTAAGTTTAATCCATCATTTGACCCCTCGGGATGTCAGTTTACACAAAGTCAACTCTTCTTAATGGTCTGTAGATTCATAGAAAGGAACAGTTAGGTTCCTCAGAAGTCAGATTTCTGTCTCTTCTAGTCTGTGGTGTGTTTTCCATGTAGTTACTATAGCAACCAACAATTTCATGTTGGTTGCTATAGTATTTTTTAAGTACAGATCTATTACAACTATGCATCAGTGACATGGATTTATTTCTTCCTTGACACTTATTTTTCATTGTTTTTTATTTTTTCTGTGAGTTTACATTCTTAGCCTCCAGGCATTTCCTGATTGGTTCCCTGAAAAGATTACCTTCTTTGGGTGTTACTCCAAAGATTATATCAGATCCATGCCTCTATGTTTTTGAGTGAGAGCTTGCAAGTTTGTAAAGCCAATAAGTTATGATTATTCTTCCTCTAGTAATTCTGTAACTCTTAAGAAGAATTAAATTATAGCTGTATGAAGGATTATGTTGGTCATCTCAACATCTTATCTTGATTTTGATGCTATTCTTAAGTCTAAGTTCAAATATTACAGAAAAGAGAAATATGTATCTGTCTAAGTGGATTTCTCTATTCATTAGTCTGTCACATGCCTACAATTTGACATGGTAAGAATCTACAGACTTGATAAACCATAATAAAGTGAGAATATCAAGAATGGAGATATCCAATGAGAGTATCTCACTTTAAATAAATAAATTATAGAATACATGATGTTTCTTGACTTGGAACAGACTTTGATGTACTTCATTTCCTAATCCAGAAAAGCCAGTAATCTCTGAGACTCTTACACTGTAGATCCGAAGCTTTTCTTCTGTTTCACACATTTATGCCTGGAACCCACTTATTCTGATCATAAATTAAAGAACCTAATAGAAACATTTGACAGATAGTTAAATCCTTAGCAGCTCAGGAAAAAATATCACTCACTATTTTGAGAGGAGAAAATATATGTAGGAAAGGATTCCTGAGGAAAGTTGGAGAATCCTCAGGTGCTAAACCCTATAACCTTTATCCATGGGCCAGTTGTGCATTGTATAATCAACCCGTCTTTTTATATTAGAGTGTTTTTCCTACATTCTTACTCTGTATTAGTTACTTTTCTAATTGCAGTGATAAGTTGTCCAACCAATGGAAGGAACAGGTTCTTTGCCTCATTGTTTGAAGGGTACATGCTTTCAGGTGGCAGGAACTCAAGGACACTAGTTACACTGGATCAAGTAAAAAAAATGAAAGTGGTAGGTGCACCTACTAATATCACTGCACACATCAATAATAAATCTAGATAATCCCTCAGCTGTATGAATCTCTATCTTTATCCCTATCTCTATCCATATCTCTATCTATCTATCTATCTATCTATCTATCTATCTAGATAGATAGATAGAAGTTACATTTTTCCAAACTGTGATTTTTGAAATCTCATCAAGCTCTCAGTTTTCATTACAATCACAAACATACATAACACCATCTATATGTTTGACTTACAAATGAAACCCTTTCTTAAAATGTACTGACTTCACCTCCTTGTCACCTTACCTTGTTGACTAAGAGATTAACATGGTTTAATCTAATGTAAAAACATTTTTTAAAAGGAGTGTGGTGGTTTAGTATGACTAGAGACATTGAAATTATTCTTAGTACCAATGTAGATATAAAATTGGGAGCTTTTCAGAAAATTGTAATCTGCCTTGACAACTTTCTCAAAGACTGTTAAGTAAAACTAGAAAATATGCCTCTGAACTGGGACACCCCATAATGAGTACAGAGGACTTGACTTGAGTGTGGAACCTGATTGGGATACAGCTCACAGTCATCTGTGAGCAAACTGCAGTTCATTCTAAAGTGGTTCCAACTTGGTGCCACCACTGGCTTCATCTTCCTTTTCTGCCTTACACAGCATCCATCATTGTTCCAACAACACCGCTTCTAAACAAAAGCTGAGCACTTCATTTCAAGGTTTTGTGCCGAAAGATGACTTGAATCATAATTTATTATTACCATCCTTTAAACTTCATCTTAGGCAGTTCAACAACAAAAAATGTCTAGATAGATGATTTTAGACCTCGAATAGGAAGATGTCAGATGTCAAGTTTTTAATTACTGATATATTATTTATGCTTAGTTATCAGCTAAATCTTAGTAAATAATCCCAACAATGATCTAGTTTTTCTTCTCAATATTTCTGTTCATACAAGTGTAGCCTAAGTTCAGTGAAGCAGAAAATAGAACAGAAATATATTTGAAACATAATGTTACAAAGTGCCTCTAGTTTACATCTTCTCAGAATAAACAATGTCTGCAAGTTTTAACTGCATATGAGCCTTTCTGCACCTTTTGACTCTTTGCCATATAATGAGAAGTTGATAAATCATGAAATTTATAGTCTTAGTAAAGTGAAGACTAAATTGAAGAATAGTTCCCCTAATTTCTTTATTTGCCATAAAGTTAATTGTTAAGCAAAATATCAGCAACTAAGATATTTGGTTGAAATATGAGCATACTTAAAGTACTAGCCATGTTGAAAACTGATAGGGCTTTGAATAGCCCTGACAGGATGGATTTCCACTCCCTTGGTCCAGGTGTAAATACTTATCCAGGTGCAAATATTAAGAAAAATGAACAAAGATGACTTAAATACCTATCTGTTTTTTTTTTCTCTGAATACTGAAGAAAATGTGCAGTTCGTTTAATTTTTCACTTTATATGAGTGTGGCCAAATATTTAATCACCAAAAAATGTGTCTAATCTAAACTGTCATGCGCAGATCTTTGCTAGAGCCTTGTAACATTTATTAGAAATGGGCATCTTGTATATTTACTGAGACTCATGAAATAGATAATTCTTTATCCTTATAATTTTTACTCAATAACAAAAGAAGACAAATTGGAACAATGAATCAAATTCTAATGCCTGAACAAAGTGAGAAGCAATTATAGTTTTCTGTACCACATAAAAAACAACTTGATATATAAACTATGTAATTAGAGAGGTACTTGTAAATTATGTTTTTCATAGTACAAAAATTTAAAAGGTACACTCCATTTATTTGTGTATATTGAGCGCATGTCCTGTGAGAACACACATGTCGCGTCAGTGTCTACTTCTACTTTGAGGGCGTCCAATGTAGAACTTGGGTTGAAGTAATTCTTAGCAGCAAGTGCCTTCACCTTCTGAGCCATGTTACTGTTCCAAATGGTATTTCTCCAGGACTTCTTTCCTGACATCCCTTGTACCCTAAATGCTGCCTACAACATTCTCTGCTGATTCCTTCTATGGCATTAACTTCTGAGTCTGTCACCTTTTTCCGTGTCAAGTTTCTTGAAATTTTGACTGAATGCTTCTTTTAAAATTGCTTTCTTAGTGAAACAGAATACAACAGAATGCTGTTTCTGATTCCTAAAATATGTAGATTTTACTGAGACCAATGCAGTATAAACCAAGCAGGGATCGGAGTGAAACTTCTGCAGTATTTTGCTGTTTTTTGTTCTGAATCCCTTAAGTGGATTTTATTAATGAGAAATAAAAATGATTAACCAAAATAATTAGCATTAATTGCAAAGGTTTTAAGGTCATCGAGCCATCTAATACTGGTATATCCTGAGAAATTTTGCTTATGCAACTACCTTAAAATTTAACTATTCTAACCATAAATGAGAGATATGGAAGCAATTACTTAATAGGAAGATTGTGGAAACTGGCCTAAAATGCAGAGTAGGTAAGTGTTAATGATTCTTATTATTAATATATATTATAATTTTTATTATAGTCTTGAACTTTGTACATTTTAAATTCAATTTGGAAAAAATATAAAGTAGAATATAAAATTCCTTGTTCAAGAAATAATAGAATGTAGTACCACCTTCCTAAGATGAATTTACTCATTTTTATAAACCCAGCTTTAGTGAAGAGGACAACACAGTGACTAGAGAGGTGGACCAATAAAGAAAATCAGTTACGTCTCACAGGAACAGAGTTTTAATAGAGAAAATGTCAGTAGAAACCAGTGTTGAGGTAGAAAACCTGAATTGTGTGGTATGAATTGCTGGAGACTGAGTGTACCAGGGAAGCTACACTCATTGTTCTCAGTCTGAAACTACAGGATGTTTAGAACTGTCTGAAGTGGGAGATGAGACCTGAACTCAGGTCCTCTATAAGATAGTGTGCAATTTTAAACTCTGAGCCACCTCTTGCTCTCCACTTGTTATTCATATATTGGATACTCATATATTGATTATATTGTTAGTCATATATTGAAATATTGTCTTTAAGACGTCTATTTATACCTATTGTATGGTTTACCACAGATATGCATAAGAAATGCCAATGCACGTCTCCTTCATATAGCACTTAGCAAATTATATTTTATCCCTCCAACTATATCTCTATATTTAAATTTTTCATGACATTGTTTATTTATATACTACAAACAACCATATGAACATATGAAGTTAGCCATATGAACATATGAAGTTTCTTCTTGCTTTATCAAGGTATCAGGTTTATATTATTTCACAGTAATGGGAAAGAGATATTGCCAACCTCCCTTCTTACGTATCGGAAAGTATTGGATCTTGCAGCACCACTTGGGCACTTATTTCAAAGTGGTCCTTGACAATCAATTAGATTGATATGCCTGTGCCTCCACCAGGAAGCCCAGGAGAACTGGAAATTGCTAATGAGAGACAGTATGGAAGACAAAGTGAAGTTCAGCCACCCTGTGTTATCAGCGAGAGCAGAGTGCTTTCTCTTTGATGCTGTGGCTCTAACAACAGTTTCATCTTCAATTTCTTTTTATTTTCCTTCCTCTGAAATGGAAGTGAAGTGGCTTCATAGAATCTTACTTCCTTATTTTCATTAAAGTTAAAACCCATTTCACAAACTCTCAAATTCTCCTGCTTTTGACAAAATAGAGTAATTAGACATTTTGCTAAAAAATTTAAATTCTTTTTTTAAAAAATCAATTATGAGTATATTGATTTATGATGTTTACTATTTTTCAAATAACACAACTGTAAGAGTGATATATATATATATATATATATATATATATATATATATATATATTCATTATTTTATAAAACTTCAAATTCTGACCACATTTGAATCAAACATTTTCAGTAGAATGACTGGAAAATCCGTTTCAAATCTTGAAATAAACACAGCAGGTAATGTGCTTGCTGCATAAGCAGGGACCCAAGTTTGAATCCCCAGAACCTGTGTAAAGCTGAGCATAGTAGCACATGGTTATAATACAGTGTTCTCATGTGAAATGGGACACAAAGATGGAATATTTGGAAGCGTTCTGTTGAGCCACTCTGCCACATGTAATTCAGAAGAAAGTATCAAATAGTCTTTGCCTCAAACAAAGTGAAAGTTGAGAACCAACACTGGAGACTAGTTCCTGACCTTCATGCACTCACATGCATAATTTAGCAGTCAAAATACACGCTCATGTGCACACTCCATACATGCACATGACACACACACACAGAGTACAGATGAAGAGATGTTGACATGATGACATATTTGTGACTCCATCATCACAGTTCGCTATACAACAAAGAATGCTGTATTTGATTGTATTAACATGTTGAAATCCTCAAAGATCTTTAGTTCTTTATCCTAAGGAAAATGAACAATTACAAACTGAGATAAGACTATTGCGGACATCCAGTGAAGTGTTAGTGTCAAAGAGCTTTGCAGAATGTTTAAAATGAGTGTGGAAGTGACCACGATTAAACATAAAAGTGAAAACCACCTGAGTATTTCACAGCAATGAAAGTCATCAGTCAGCATTTACTGATGTTCAGAAACATATTGATAATGGATGTTGTATGCAGGAGAGTCAGAGGATGACTTGACACATTGTTGACCTGTAGCATTGCCAGGATATTCTGTCAGCTATGAGTGCTGTAGATACAGACCTTCCTTATAATATATTATAACATGCATGCATGTTTTTGCGGCATCCTATGAAAAAATTATGACTTTACATTCTAAACAGCCAAATTTTGGATATTTACGTATTTCTAAATCTAGAAACGTTTGGTCTATATTCAAGAGCATTGCTCTATATGCAAACATTAATTACGAAGCATCATCGGTTGTACTACTCTTTTTTTGTATTACTCTTCTTAATAACACATTCCTAGAATCAAGTGAGACATAATGACAGACATAATAACATAATCATAATTATGGGACTTATCGTCAAGGGTCCATATCCGAAATCTTTATCCCAGGCATCCTCCTCCTCCTCACCATATTCTCTCACGCCCTGTAGTCTACTGGATCAATTACTTCACCTAGGATGAAGACTTCACTGGCCATGCCATCTTTGTACTGTAAGAAATGTATCATTTACTGTTTTTCTGAATTCAACTTGGATCTTCATTATAATCATGGCCTGAGCACATGGACACCTTTGACCCTTTTCCATCATCACATCAGATCTGTCTATTATTTAGTTTTAAATAGTATGTTACAAATGCTGATTTTCATTATAGTCTTTCCATTCTAACTTTGCTTCTATTAGTACTTGTTGGCACTGCACCTTTCGAACTCCTCTCCCAATCCCAATGCTTTCTCAAATATCATTCACTCATGCCTCATTTTGTTCCTCTCTAGATTCCCCTCCCTGCCTGACTTTACACTCTCTTCTTCTGTGCACTTCTTTCTCTTTCATGACCTACAAACCACTGTCATATGCATACACATATAAAAGTTAAGTTTTGTTTGAAATAAGACATCCAATACTTGTCTCTTAATGTCTGGCTCATTTCATTTAATATTTCTAGTTGCATACCTTTGACAGGAAAGGTCATGGTTTCAGCTTCCTTTGTGAGTGAATTAATTCTACTGGAATAATGTACAATTAAATTCTCTGCGCATCAAAAGAAACAATCAATAAAGGAACAGCCAGTGGAATGGGAGAAAACCTGCCAAACAAACTTCAGGTATGGATTAATATCTACAATGCATAAAAAACTGCAAAATTAACCACCACAAATAGATCTTCCAAACAATGAATTGAGCTAATGAATTGGGAAATAACATTAAAAAACCATTTAAAAAACATTTTTCAAATATTTACTAATAATAAATATTTACTACTAATAAATATTTACTAATATTTATTAGTAAATATTTGAAAAATTCTTATTTGTTTATTTTATTTAATATTTTAAAATCTTTTTTTAAAATTCCAGATTTTATCCTCCTCCCAGTCCTTAGTAGAGAAACAGAAACTAAAAGTATCTTGAGATTCCAACCCACCCCATTCAGAGCACTGAGTAACAAATGCTGGTGAGAGGGTTGCTCCAGTAGAGTCTGCACAGAGCTGCTACGAGTGTAAACGGGACAGCCAGCCACTACAGCACTGTTCTCAACTCAGAGCCTAATCCCTTGCTCTTGATTTTCTCTTCCGTTCTCATTCTTTATTATTATTATTATTATTATTATTATTATTATTATTATTATTATTCATAATCATTTACATTTCAAGTTATATTTCCCTTCTGGTTACTTCTCCAACCCCTACCATCACATCCTCCCTTTCCCCCTCCCCCCTGCTTCTATGAGTCTGCTCCCCCACCCATCTACCCATTCACCATTCACACCCTAGGATCTCCCTATGCTGGGGCCTCAAGCCACCACATGACCAAGGACCTCTTTTCCTATTTATGTCAAATAAGGCCAGCCTCTACTACATATATATACTCCAGGGTTTACGCCCTGGGAGCTATGGGTGCTCCACTTAGTTGATATTGTTCTTCCTATAGGGTTGCAATCTCCTTCAACTTTAGTCCTTCCCCTAGCTCTTCCACTGGTGTTTGTGGGCTCAATCTGTTGGTTGGCTGTCTGCGAATATGAGTATCTACATCTGTATTGGTCAGGTGCTGGCAGAGCCTTGGGAGACAGCTACACCTGTCTCCTGTCAGCAAGAGCTCCTTGGCATCAGCAATAGTGTCTGGGTTTGGTGTTTGCAGATGGGATTGATCCCTAGGGTGGGGTGGTCTCTAGATGGCCTTTCTCTCAGTCTTTATTCTATTTCTATAAGACTTAAGCAGAAACATTCAGTATAGTTCTGTATTTTAAAACTCATAGCACTTATTTATCTACTTACCTTTGAAAATTGTGTTGAGATTTTATGTTCTTAGTGTATAGCATGATCTAAAAAGAATGGTTTTCAGAGCTCATAGACACAACAAACTGCAGAGAGAGAAGTAGAGCTTGAGGTGTATGAGGTGATAAGGTGGATGATGGGAGATTAGCACAACTGGGCATCACTAGTCCATGAAAACGCTTTTGCTTAAAGTAGGCACAGCCTCGAAGCTTCAAATGGGTTCAGAATGTTGCTGTTAACATTATTTGTCTAGGTTTAAGCAAAAAAGGACAAAAAAAAAAAAACCAAATTACATATGCCAGACATGGATCAGAAACTGTAAAGGTAGAAAATGCCCCTAAATGAGAAAGGAACACGTGTGTTTGTGTTTATCTCTCTCTCTCTCTCTCTCTCTCTCTCTCTCTCTCTCTCTCTCTCTCTCTCTCTGTGTGTGTGTGCATGTGCTGATCTTATATGTTACCTACATCACATAGGAGATAGTCACTGTGTGTATATTCTTTGTATTACAATACTGTCAGGCACAAATGCCAATGGGATGAGCCAATCCTGTAAATGAATAATGTGCACTTCGCTTGTCGTAAGTTCACAGATGACAATTCAAACCCAGTCCCAGTCTTCATACTATTGTGACAACTGGGAGTGATGGCATTATGAGGCTCAAGTTCTCTCACCTGAAGCAGGTGACTGGTATATGGTGATATATCCTGTATGACTGAATCTGCCATTTATTCCAAAGAAGAAACAAATTTCATTTTTTTTTACACAAGATAATATTAAATTTAAAAATGATGTTATCTTTCCAGTTTAAGTCACATGGGTGTACAGGTTACAAATAGAAACATCTGGAGGTAGTGAAAACCTGTAGTTAATTTTCAGACTTAATATGTAAGTTTAAATTTCATTTTGGAAATTTTATTGCTGACATCCCAAAAGCTAATCACTCAAATTGTTTCTGACACAGATTCCTATCGTAGAGGCAGGGAAACTGAACAGTAAAATTCAAAAATCATATTTTCATAAGTGTTATGGATCTTTATTTAACAGAGAGCCAGTCTTCCTCTTGAAATATGTGACAGTGTACCTTTAAGAGTGCATAAGCTGAGGTAGAATGACAACCATCTGCCTAGCAAGATCACCATTTCTGACAGGAGGCCCTCTATGAGGCTTAGTGTGGATTTGGAGGATCAAACACAACAAGCCACATGAATCTTGAGAAGCTTTTAAGTCAGTGGAAGGCTGCCTTTGGAAGAGAGATGGAACTAATTTCTTAACAAGAATCTGGAGTCAACTAACCTGGACTCCTGGGAGCTTTCAGAGACTAAGCCACCAACCAAATACTTCACATGGGCTGGAATGAGGCTCCCCGCATATATGCAGCAGATGTGCAGCTCAGTCTTCATGTGGGTCTCCCAACAACTGGAGCAGAGGCTCTTCCTAAAGTAGAAGCCTGACTAGGAGAACCTGTTCCCCAACAGGGCTGCCTTGTATTGCTTCAATGGGAGAGAATTCACCTACTCTGGCAAAGACTTGGTGCACTAGAGTGGGAGGATTCCCAGGGTGGGTTGATCCTCTCAAAGGAGAAGGGGAGGGAGATATGAGGAAAGGAGCATCTCTGTGAGGGGGGACCAGGACTGGGGCTGGGTCAGTGTTTGGTATGTAAATAAGCAAACATTTAAAAAAAAGAGGAAGCTGAAGACAAGAACAGGGCTCACGGGAAAACCCAGCATTCTATGAAATCACTTTCCTATTGGCCAGCTTTATTTTGCTGTTGACAATATCTTGAAGAAAACCAAACTAATTGAAGAACTACGTATTTTGACTCATCTTTGTTTCTCTCTCTTCTGGAACTGTGTTGAGACATAACACCATAGCATCTTACAATGTGGGTAATGCTGCTTATTTCTCAGTGTTAGGAGAGAAAAAAGAGAAAGAGTTGGGGACAGAATATATACTTTAATGTCTCCCTTCAGCAACTTGAGGCTCCCCTTGTTGACAGTATACTTTCCTATAATGCTACCATTATCTAATAATTCATTGATAATAATTAATTAATTATTGTAAACTCAGTAATGGCTCAACACACTTTTCTAGAGCCACTAGTCAGCTTGAGACAATCCAGAATTATCTGAAGACACGTCTCTTTGGGGGATTGGCTTATTCATAGTGGCCTGTGAAGATTTTTCTGGAGTACTAATTGGTATGGGGGACCCAGCTCACTGTGGGTGATACCATCCCTAGGCAAGGGGTCATGAATTGTGTAAGAAAGCTGGATGAGCAGAGTCAGAGAAAACAACTGGTAAGTAATTTTCCTTCATGATTCCTGTCTCTGCTCCTTGTTGAGTTTTTTTCCCAGTACTTTCCTCAGTGATCAATTATGACCTAAAAAGGTATGAGGAAATAAACAATTTCCTCTCAAGTTGTTTTTCACTGTTGTGTTTATTGAAGCTACAAATCATATGCCTGATCAGTTTCTTGATAAAGACAAAAGCCCTCCTGCTTTCCTCATGTGCCAATCAAATTTTCAGCTCCTGTGTGTTGAAAACACTTTAGATCTATAGTGTAATACATTCGTGACTCTGCTCATAGCTTAAAAACTAAAAACAACTGGGCCATTTTGCATACTGTTAATATACATAAACTGTTTTTCTTTCTGTGTAGTTTTGTTTTGACATCTCTACTTAGAAGTAAGTCACTTTGCTACTAGTTCAACATGTCTCTTACCTGGAGAAGTTTTACCTGTCATGGATCTTGGAGGAGACCCTACAAACCAGCACTTTACTTACCTAGCATGATCCCTAAGTATAATCTGCACATTTCTTCACATATCCACAGATAAGTGTAGTCCTCCCCTCTTTGCAATAGAAGGGTGGCATTACAGAACACCATAAACAATCAAAGTACAGATATATTTTTGAATTTGCCTACGTTTTTGCAGTATTTTAAAAGACTATATGAATTCCCCCTTTTCAAAGTAAATCAATTCTTCAGAAGACAGAGCTATGAGAATTGTTATTTTACTGAGTGGTAAGACAATTTGGGAAAAGACTGGAAGTGGAGCTTATAATCAAGGATCAAAGAATCTTCTTCTTTTTACGATCTGTCCCCAGTGAAAACACTCTCTTCTTGGGCTCTAGAATGGGGAGAAGGCATATGAGGTTAGCAAGTCAGGGTTTATATCTGTTAACAGAAGAGTTGAACAGCATAATCAGTCACCTTCTTGCAGGTATTCAAAGGTTATTCACCTACTGTGAATTCTACCCCTGGAAAAGCTTCCTGTACCTTGGGTAATTTCAGTATTTGGAGTACCTTTGCAGATAAATGGGTTTTGATAGACTGCAATTTTCCTCCTGGACAGGAATTCATGTGTAATATCCCAAGCTGCTGAGAACTTACAAGAAATACTTTCCTCAGCAGGAAATACATGACTCTGTGCTTATAGGAGCCTCCTTGCTAATTAAGAGCATTGTCCTAGTTATCTGGTGAGTGGGGCTTCAGTGCAGACTATCAGTGTCACAGGACAGCTTCTCCTCTTCAAGGTGGAGAAACAGCAGCCAGATCCAGCCTCTTGTCTTACAGGACTAAGAACTCAGGTAACTGTGTGCCTGTGTTTGATATTTAAATGAAGTAGTGACTTTTACACGTCAAGAGGAAGGTAAAGGCCATGAAAACAGAAGTAGTCAAGGTGATTCCTACAATCAACTCAATTCTTGCCTGGAGTTTCCAGGCTGTTGCAGCAAAGGAGAAAACTCATAAGAGCATGGCAGTTCTGCTGATTTGCAGAAGTAGATCCCAGAGATCACCGCACAAATTGGGGGAAATTGAGGAGCAGAAAACCAAATAAAGAAGCTAAATGAAGAAAGAGAAACTGAGGGTGATTTAGACTTAGACTCAGTACTGATTCACAACTTAGTGAGAAGTTGACTACCCCGAGTAGGAAGAAACAGTAAAAGTACCAGACAGTTAACCAAGGCTTAGGGAGAGCTCCTGTTCCCACCTTGGGGACAGTAATCTTGGGAGACATGGGTTATTGATTAGAACTTTGAGGCACTGCTTGTCTTTTCAAGAACATAATTAGACGTAGGTCAAAGCTAGTATGCTTTTGACCTAATGAAGCAGAAAAGTAAGCTTTGCTAGGGTCCATCAGATTTCAAAAAAGAGTTGCATAGCAGAACAAAATTCAGCAATATTTAAAAAGACATCAGCCTAACAAGGATTACTGCTCAGGACCCAATCAAAAACGAAGACACGTTAATAGAAGCATGCTCACTGTATTTCGGAGAAAGGAGACTACATGGACATAAAGAAAGATGATTGATTAGAAGCAAACTGTTTATAGTTATATACCACATGTTCAAACTGAGGGGAAACCTGCTCATGATTACAAGAGAAATGGAAGACAGGAAACAAAAAGCATATGTGAAATATTTAGAGATAAACTATTCATACCATACCTCAGAAATTGAACTGATATTCAGATGAATGCATGGGGGCTGTCCTTCAATGGTACCCCAAAGGGATTAGCCAAATCTGTGCTGATATTCTAGAAAAATGTGATAACAAAAATTCAGAGGAATGTATGGGTAATATTCTGCCAAGACTCCCTACAGGTTTTGCTGGAGTGTGTTCTCTTTCATCTTTTCTCAGCAGTTGGGGGGGCTGAATACTTAATATATAGTGAAGAACACAGTGTTTTCTAAAGGAATATTAAAGATAAATACAGATTTAAAAAACAAGAATGTGTGAAGTATGTTTCAAGTAAATAGGTTCTTAACTTTAGAAAATTGTAAAGAGTATAAAGTGCAGATTTTGTCATTATGGTGTATTTGTATTCTTAAATGTCAATGTTGACTTTGAGATGTTATTCACTTTACCATATTGACAATGAAGATTTCAGTGCTGCCACTAAATATGTTAGTCAGTTTTGATGTAAATATAATATCTCCCTTTGTTTGTCCCTAGTCCACTTTATGGAAATTAGAACATTTTCCTACCCTTTTGCACAAAAAGATTTTATTATAATTTTCACCTGTTACTGACTGTCCTGACCAATGAAAAGTGACATAAAATACTTTATTATTTAAGTAAAAATTATGTAACAGACAAAGATACTTAATTGTTTCTCCTCTATTATTTTCTTATTTATTTTGTGGAAAAGGAGCACACACAGTAAGGTTCTTGAGTGTAGATCAGAGGTTAATTGTGTGGAGTCTCTTAGTCCATATTTACATAGGTCTGTGGAATCAAAGCACTCTGTCATGTGTGCATGACATGTGCTGTTACTAGCTGAGCCATTTCACCATGCCATCCTTCCCCCAGCCCCTTTGTAGATACTGTTAACAATAATGTTGATAGTGGCAGGCTTCACTGTATTTCAATCCTAGTTCACCTAAATTTTGTCTTTGTGTCTGTCTTTTATATTCATTACTTACAGAAGTTTCTATTTTAACATTTTCTTGCTTTTCATTTGCTTAGTGACTCAATATCTTTCGTAAGTATGTGTCTCATGTGTACTTCTATTGACATGAGCAAGAATGGCTCACAGCAACGAATGAATATCCATTTCTTGATTTTAAGAGTTTTATCTTTTGAAATCCTTCCTGTCTACACTGGTATACCTGAAAAATTTTGTAGGAGTTTTAATTATTTTATATACTGTCTATCAGATCGGCTCAGATTTGAGGACTACACCTGACATTTCAATTCAATGTGAAGGCCATCAGAGTTTACAGCTACTGCTATTCCATTAAACAGTTGTCAGCAACAGAGACAGAGGATTACTGTTTTCCCGAATGCCTACTATGTTAGCACTGCACCTAAGGAGAAAATGTCATGTAGACATCACCACACATATTATTTTTTGATTGAATCTTAGATGACATTATTATTCAGACGTTGGCAACAGCGCTTCAAGACTAGTGCACATGTCACAGATAAGAGCACAATTGTGTCACTTGGGAAAATAAGATAGAGGGTTTTGGAGTTGACATATTGCAAAACCACTTAATTTACAGTTTACTTGGTATAGTTTCTGCATTCTTGTTGTCCGGACTTAGTTCCTTCAGAGCAAAGTCTTAACCTTTCAGTATTGAATGACCATTTACACACATTTCAGACAAGGCAGTTATATTAACACCCCATCTGTTACTACATGGCAACCTCTGTGACAGTAAAGCACATAAAGAAATAACTAAAGACAAAGGAGACTGAAAGGAAATACTATGGTAAACAAAATTTAAATCTTTAAGTACAAAGAAAGTGTAGGATATCAGTTTGTTACAACAAAGTTAGTCTTGCTTGCTGTGAGTGATGTCTTACAGGGTCATTGTCTCTAATAGAAAGATCTATGCTAGCTAAATGACTGTATGAATAATTTCAATAGAGTGGTGTTATGTGTGTATATTCATTAATTTTTTTAAAAAAACAAACATTTCATTATTTTATTTCTGTTTTAAGCAAGTTTATGGTTACTTTTTTATTTGTCATATTATCAGTGACAGGAGTATAAGGTTGGGAGGGGAGACTTTTGTTCATAATAACTAGATTTTTATTGATAGTGCCCTTTTCTCTTGTAGAAATTATTTTACTTCATCTTTTTAATCTCTAAATTCAAAATTTCCATATTGTCCTATCTGAGTAAATTTGATGATTTGCCATAGATACTCAAGAAACATACAGACACTTTACTTCTTCCTAATTGATATGCAAGGAAGTGTGTGGGCAGCATAGATTCCTAGAGAAGTTCTAGATTCTCTCATCTACTGGAGTCAATGCAACATGTGCAACACGAGCTCTGTGGCCTTCATACTCATAATGGAGTCAGTCCTGCTGTGTGAGTGACACTTTATTACAGACCTCATTACAGCCTCTGAGGTAAGAAGCTATTATTACTATCTCTAGCCTAGAAAACAACTCAAAGATTTTAATAATTTATTTAAAGGAGATTTTTAAATGTATTCTTTGACCGTGTAATTCATGTACACAATATATTTTAATCATGTTCTTCCCGACCCTCCTCTTTCTTCTCCTTCCCCCCTCCCCCAAGCACATCACACACCCAGCTTCATGCCTGTTTTACTCAGGGTTTGTATTCCTGCACAAAACATCATGACCAAGAAGCAAGTCAGGGAGGAAGGGTTTATTCAGCTTACACTTCTATATTGCTCTTCATCACCAAAAGAAGTCAGGACAGTAATGCACACAGGGCAGGAATTTGGAGGCAGGAGCTGATGCAGAGGCCATGGAGGGGTGCTGCTTACTGGATGGCCTTCTCTGGGTTGTTCTGCTTGCTTTCTTATATCAGCACAGGGATGGCCCCACCCACAATGGGCTGGGCCCTCCCACCTTGATAACTCATTGAGAAAATGCCTTACAGCTGAATCTCATGGAGGCATTTTCTCAATGAGTGCTCCTTTCTCTTTGATAACTCCAACTTGTGTCAAGTTGACACACAAAACCATCCAGTAAAATACTATTTATTTATTTATTTATTTATTTGCAATAATACCCTTCTCTGTAGAGGTGGTGCTTCTCATATACACATGAACAAGATACTGTCCACTGGAGCATAGATAACCCATGCGTGGTTTCACTAGGAGCTATTCACAGCCAGTAGCCCCTCAGCTAGGGTGAGACCTCAGCTAATCCTCCCAACTATTATGGAGTTTTTAACTGGCTTAGTCTTGTGTAGGTCTAATGCAGACAACCACAGCTGCCAAGTTCATGCATGCAACAGTGGTATCATGTATAAGAATTTTCATTTGGAAAGTAAAAAATATAGAAATGACCTTTAAAAAGTTGGTATGAATTAGTAAGTTTATGACTGCAATTCAAGTATGTAGATGACAATTTACTGTATGTCCTAGCGTTACATTTTTGTTCCTTCAAAATGAGAGAATTTGACTACATTAACTGAAGCCAGGCATACCTTTGTATCAATGATGTGCTTTTGTTTTCTACAGAGAAGAGTAATCATTGGTTTTCTGTTAACAGTTTCTGTTTGCAGAAGAAAGACACTTTATGTTCTGCAGGAAAGTACAAAGCTATTGTAGTATGTGTTGGCACTGCCTGCCTTGCCAGGGTTTGTTGGTAAAATGTAGAGATTTCATTCACATTAAGGTTAATTTACTGCTTAGTATTAGTTTGAACATACTAGCATGAGCCTGTGGTGGAACAGAGATGAGTAAGATAAATTTCTGTCTCTACAAAGATTGCTAGCAAATTAGAAAACGTAGTTAAAAATTAGATGTAGTTGTGGTAATAGCTATGTTATCTCACATCCCCTAAGTTACTCTAAGGACTGTACCTTTGCTGTATTCCTTTGGAACTGAGAGTATCGTATGTAACAGAGAATGCTATCAATAAACAAAGACTGACTGAATGACTGAAGCTGAGAAGAAGACTATAAATGATTTCAGGGAAAGTGTTTTATGAGTCTTGAGCTATTTGCTCAATGAACCTCAATAAAAAATGAATTAGCAGTAGTAATAACACCAAACTTCAGACCTTCCTATCATAAACTGTGCAGTTTATAACATAATCACTTTCCATTAACAATCCATCTCCTTGTCTTTTGCCCATGTCATGAAATATATTGTAATTAGAATTGATTTTTATAGTACAATTCAGAAGATACTATAATAAGTACTCTCTGCTAACGGTCCCACAGGATTTGAGATGTATTTTCAAATGTTAATTATCTAATTCTATTAAAGAAAATCAACAAATGTTTAATATGACTGTATGGTACAGTGTTCATCTCCACATATTCCTCCTGACATTTATAGCAAGTGCATTTTAAAGAACACTTTGGTATGAACCATCTCAGATGACTCCTCCACAACACCAATAAAACAATAATTCACATTTAAGATTGTTTTCTAGATGGATGTATGTACATTTTCCTTCATGTCTGCACATGTGAATTCAAATTGCATGCTCCTATGCTCTCATGTACAAAGAGGCCAAAAGATCTTACTGGATACCCTCCATAAAGCTTTCAACTTTTCTTTTCTTTTCTTTCTTTTTCTTTTCTTTTCTTTTCTTTTCTTTTCTCTCTTTTTTAGAAAGGATTTCCAGGATAACATGGGGCTCATTGATTCTACTAGCCTGACAGGCAGACAAGCTCCAAGAATTCTCCTGTCTCCAGATTTCCAATACTGTAGGTAGAGCATGCTAGCACACCCAACTTTATTATATGGTGTCTTAGTTAATTTTCCACTGCTGTGAAGAGGCTCTGTGAACAAGACAACTTCTAAAATTAAGCATTTACATGGAAGGTTGCTTACAGTTTCAGAATGTTAGCATGCTGTAGGAAAGTAATCACAGTTCTGGATCAGTATCTGAGATATACTTTTATCCACAAGTTGGAGGCAGAGAGAGAGAGAGAGAGAGAGAGAGAGAGAGAGAGAGAGAGAGAGAGAGAGACTGGAAGAGACTGTGCCTGGTGTGGGCTTTTGAAACCTCACAGCCCACTCTTGGTGATATACCTCCTCTAAAATGGTCGTACCTCCTAATCCTTCCAAAATTGTTCCACTAATTAAGGACCAAAGTTTCAACCAGATGAGCCTATTGGGGCCATTTTCATTCAAAACTCCACATATTGGTTCTGGTGATCTGTACTTAGGACCTTGGAATAGGATGGCAGACTTTTTATTGAATGAGCCATCTTATCTATTCTTATTTAAAAGTTGAATATAATCATGTGCTGCACATCTGAATTTTGCTCAAAAATTTCTTGCATGGAAAATATGTGTCCTATAAGATTACAATGGAGTTAAAAATTTCCTATTGCTTAATAATACAGGGGCAGTGGGCAGTGGTGGCACACACCTTTAATCCTAGCACTTGGGAGGCAGAGGCAGGAGGATTTCTGAGTTCAAGGCCAGCCTGGTCTACAGAGTGAGTTCCAGTACAGCCAGGGCTATACAGAGAAACCCTGTCTTAAAAAAACAAAACAAAACAAAAAACCCAAAAACAAACAAAAATAATACAGGGGCAGTTGTGAGGTCTAGTGTATATATCACAGTCTGGGGTGATGCTGATATGAACATAGGTTGTATATTAAAAAATACAAATATGTTATTCACACAAATATAAGACTGATCTAGGCTAATAAATGCTTGTAGTCTGTGATACCTATATTTGTGTATTAGTTATAATATCTGCACAGCTAAAAACTTAAGCAATAGCACACTTCACAAAATGTATTCCTGTTTTTAAATATCTATATAAAAATTAACATCAGGCTTATATATGTAAATGTAAGAAAATACACTTGGTTTAAAGATCTAAAGTTAAATATTAAATAATACACCCCCCCACACATGAACACACACACACACACACACACACACACACACACACACACACACACAGAGCTATTTTTTCATGATCATTTGTTTAGAGAAAGCTATGAAACATCCAGTGCGCTGTGCCACTTTCTGATTTGTGAGTGCACACGTCTGAGCAGAGTGATTATGTTGTTTATCCTTTGGGCTTTGGCAGAACCTATTCATTTAAATTTTCATAAATTGTCAGTATGTTTGTAGTTTCTGAACTGTAAAATTGAGAGTAAAGTATTACTTTAAAATCATTATCAGACAAGATAAGAGAACTATTGTGTGAGCAACTAATGATGCCTTAAAATGGGCTTAGCTCTTCAATGAGGCCTTTTGGTATTTAACACTGGAGACTATAGTCTTCTTTGATTTTTAAATATATATATATACATATATATATATATATCTTTATATATAAAGATATCTATATATATCTATTTATATCTATATCTATATGTATATCTATCTATCTATCTATCTATCTATATAAATTTTTGGATTATTACATGTATTATATAATTTTCATATAAAATATGTGTGCAGGTAAGTGTTATCTTAAACTAGGGCCTTTAGAGGCCAGAGAAAGACATAAGTTCCCTTGAGTGATGTTTATGAACAGTTACATTGACTTGGGTGCAGAGGACCAAACTGGAATTCACTGGAAATGCAGCTAGTGGTCCTAACCTCTGCACTATCTTTGTAGGCCCTGATTTAGTATTTTGAAAATAGTAAAAATATGAGAAAACTAACCAATTTCCTCTATTTACATTCTAAAATTATGAGAGTTAACACCCATTTCCAAATGTTGCAAATTTTTGTACACTTTTTGTACCTCTGAGGTCTTTAGAAAGCAAGTACTGTAGGTTACACTGACTGTACCAATAATTCTTCTGAGAAAGCTTAGTTGTCCATAAGATGTCCATAAGATGTGGGTTGCAACTCAGACAGGTTGGCACATGTTTATTAACATAGCACTCAAGAGATTTATCCAGGTGGGTTCCTGAAAGTTGGAAGTCAACCCAAGGCTACAAATTGAGTATAAGGATAGCTTGAAGTACTCAAAACACTAAAAAGAACAAGAAAGAAAGAGAATATACTGATTGAAAATTCATATTTCCTTGTTTTATAGCAAAAGTATTTTTTTATTTTGAAAAAGACAAATCCCTTGTTTTTGTCATCAAAATTCTGAGCCATAGATGGGTAGGTGGAATTTTAGTCCTTCCTTGTGCTGGTCTTAAATATGTCATGAAGAATAGCAAAAGAGGGTTTATAAGAAGAATTTAAATCATTGTCCAAATTATCCTGGGTTATCTGGTAGAACTACTTGTAAAACTTTTACTTGTAAAACTTGTTTTTTACTTTGTTTTACAAGTAAGAACAAATGTTTACTTGTAAAACTGGAGATAGCAACTGCGTGCTTCCAGGGATCAGAAGGGAATCCCAGGACCAAGGAGGAAAGACACATAGAATCAAGGAGGGGCCATTATCCTCAAAAGACCACATTAATATTCCACCTCTTAAAGGTTTTACAGCCTCCCTATAATGCTGACAGCTTGGAAGAAGACTTCAACGGGAGCCTGTTGGGCTCATAAGACATTCAAACAATGACAATTGAGAGTGAGCACTGCATACTTTAACATGACAGCCACCAAAGGTCAAAGGTTACCTCATTCCTACAGTGACCAGGAACCAATTCTACCATAATCTGACAGAGAAAGACACATCCCTGAGCTTCCCAAGCGGTAGCACAACCCTAGCTTCATTTGAACCTTTGAGATTCTAAGCAGGTCTAGCTATGTGCTGTGGAATTCCAGGGAAACCATGAGGTGATGAATACGGTTTGTTTTGTGTTGCTCATTCAAGGTAATTTTGTCCATAATAGCAATTATTATTATAAATTATAATATTATAAATGTATAATCTTCAAGGTAAATTTTTAATTTACATTTGTTCATGCTATTTACATTTTAATTTATTTATTATTTATTTTGTGTTGGGGCAGTGAAGGGAAGTGTCCCACAGCATCAAATATCACCAGAATATTTTCAAGATTTCATTCCTTTCTTCTACCATGTAAGTTCCAGGGATCAAACTCAGGTTGATAGTCTTGGTGGCAAGTGACACAAAAATTGTTTTTCTTATATTCTTATAATTAGCCTTAGTTATAGAGAGTTTCAGAAAATGAAACTACTGTTGCAAGTTCTCAAAATACAATACAAAATGGAAATTCAATTTTGTAAGTTTTGCCGTGCTTTAACTTTAATTGAAAGCATTTCGTGTGAGAATCCACATTATGTTGTGTTTGACTTTGTTCTGTTTTCAATCGCCACAGTGGGTGTGTTCCTTTTGTGTAATAGACAACTGTACTGAATGACTAAGAATATATGAAAATGAAATATTATTTGAGTATTGGTGGTTTCAGTCATTTTTCTCATTATTTTTTTAATTGTCAGACTTAATCATCTCCCTAGGTTAAGGGAGAACTAAGATTCTGCTATAGAGACAGCTCGGCAGCAAGAGCACTAGCTGAGTTCGCAGGCTGTTTCCAACATCCACATAGTGGCTCATAATCATCTGTATCTCCAGTATCCGAGGCTCTGATGCCCCCCTTTTCCTTCTGCTGAGCCTTGCGTGCTCATGGTACACGGACATACATGCAGAAAAAAATACTCATACACATAAAATAAACTAGTTTTATTTTAAAAACTAGAAGAACTATAGGAACTACATAAAATATTGAACATTTTCTTTTCCTACATTTTTGTGCCTGTTCTGCAGTATAGAAACAATTTCATGGCTACAACACATTGTCCTTACTGCTCCGGAATCAGATGAGGCCTGATGGTAGTTGGGCTACCTTGAACTAGCATAGAAGGAAACTAATTATACTGTTTGTCTTGGAATACAAATGGGAAGAAAACTGCTTTAAATCTAGAGCAGATATTAAAGAGCATCCTTTTGTTGCACATAATAAAAGCAGGAGATTTTGTGAGCATGATCTTTCAATACAGCTAAAAAGACCTGTTTCACAGAATGGAAGAAAGAAGGAGATCTGAAGATGACATTAAAATTAGACTCAGAAGAAAACAAAAGCTATGCTTCTTATATTTATGTACTCTGTTTTTTATAGTAGTCTAAAAGAATTCCAAATGAATAAGAATAGTAATTTCATTAAACATGTATATCAGGCAATTTCAATAGAAAGAATTGCTATATATTGACTAGTGAAGCACTGAAAGCAATGGGTTCTGCCAGTGGTCACCAACATCACACACCCTTATCTTCACACAAAGATTTCAAGTTTTCTCATGAAAAGCCCAGGGGTAAGTTTTAGGTATGTGAGTCCAAGCTTTCTCAGGAAACTTAATCTTTGTATTCTGTTTTCTGGAGAATGCTTTATTCATGTTCTGTGATTATAAATCTCTTTCTGTCTACCTCACAGGCATTCATACCCCGATCATATTCTGTTATTGAGCACAGCACATGAAAAATATTCTTTTAAAGCATAGCATAAAGGTTATGGAAGTGAAATTGTATACATCACAATGTCCATTCTAATGAGAATTTTACTATAAGAAGGAGAAATCCCCTCCATCCAGTTTCATTTTATACTTTCTAAAAGGAACACAACCCAATATAGCTAACCAAGGGCACACAACTCTCCCTTCATCTGATTATCATTGAAAGGAGAAGAATGGGTAGTTTTATAAAAGTGATAAATAATTCATAATAATATGATTGGTGTGATGTTGTTACATGTCATTACTAAGTTGTCAATCATATATTCATGGGAATTACTCAATAATTCTATTAATACTATAGCATTTTGCTTTGACCTTGAGATATGATTTTGCAAATAAATAAAAGAACTTCACTCTGTTTTGTTTATTTTATTAACCCTCTCCATGACTACAAAATTGAACAAGCAAATTCTCCATTTAATGAGAAAAACAACATGGTATAAATTCAAACTTAACTTAAAATCACACTGCTATAATCAATGGGAAAATTAAAAGATATTAGTTTCCTTATAAACACAAAATTCTTTCAAACTGAAGACATCATGCCTCAGATTGAGTGAAGGCAATAGATCAGCTATCCTGTCCTTCATATGCTTGTATCTGAGGGCAGGACTGGGAAGCTCTGTGTTGTGGTATTTGTTGAGTTGCAGTATAAGTGTTGCTGTAAGGAGTGTCTTCAAACTCTCAACAGGAAGTCAATTAACTAGTCCAACAAATATTTGCACAATTGTTTCTGACAATTCTGTGAAAACCTTTTCCAAGATAAGAAAAATATATCAATTGCTGATATTTTTTTGCAATTATTCTGATAGTTTGGGCCGATTAAGATGGTGGAGACTAGTTTGTCAAATCTTAATGTGCAAACACATCATTCACACAGCTTCTTTTATATCTTTTTGACTGAGAATTTCAAACATCTGTATGACTTGCTGTGATCAAACCCACTTCATTCCATCCCTTCCAATTCCACAGCTAGCTGATACTTTTTTCTCCCTGTTTCATTTGGTCTTTAAAAATCACACATAAAAATCCCCACTGAGTCCTCTCATCCCTATACATGGATGTGGGACCATCTAATAGAGCATGAGGAGTCTCTCAGAAGCTGAAACCATATACAAATGTCTCTCCCCCAGCAGCCATTGATTGCTCATAGCGCCCTAGATATGATTGCATGAGTCTCTCTGGCATCTATGCTGGGACTTGTGCTGATTTAATCTTGTGTGGGTCTAGTGGAAGCATCTGTGAGTGTATGTGCTATGAACTCACACTATCATTTTCAACAGAGGTTATTTGCTATGGAAGACCACTAACTATGCTCTGATAGTTTGTCTACTCTATTCCTTCATGATAAAGGAGCCTTTGGAAAAGATGGTGTGGTATAGATATTCTACTTACCATTGAACATTCTATAAACTCTCATCCTCTGCACAATCTCCTGCTGGGGATCTCTGTATTAATCTCCATCTACAAGAAGAAAGTCCTCTAATGGTGGAAGAGAGATATACTAACTGTGGATACAAACATATGAACACATCAGGCCATTTGACACTATATCTATTTAGCCAAATAATAAAATTAGATTTTCCCTAGGGCCTGTAACACAGCCAGCCACAGGTATTTGGCTCAGTTAACAGTACCTGGAATGATTTTTGTCTTGTGGAACCAGGTTTAAATCTCAATGGAAAGTGCTTGATGATTATACCCATAACTTTTGTGCTACTATTGCAATGGTGGGGATATCTTTTAAGTCTAGTTGTTATTATAGCTTACATTGCAGGGTAAAACTAATGGGTACTTTTCTCTACTAGTATACTTTCCAATACTATTAAGGCTACCTATTCAGGATGAGGTATCTAGGAATGTACTATGAAAAATCAATTTCTTATTTAGAAGAATCAGGATAAGTCTGAAGTTGTGATCTTTAAGTGAGTTTCCAATAGATGTGTTAAAAATGGTATTCTCTTGACCATATGTGAAATAGTAGCCAGGACCATAATACTGGTTTTAAATCTACAATACACTAATGTAATGTTGTAACTATCCTCAAAACAGAATTTTTTTTGATTCAGTGTTTCTGGAGAAGGTGAAGAGTTCATTTTATTTTCAAGTAACCCAGTGATGCTGGTGATTTCGTTTCAGTGGCCGTACTGTGAAAATCACACACCATGAGATATCTCAGAAACATGGAGAAGGCTGGTTGACACACCAAAGAACATCAACCAAAACTAGAGTTTTCAGTCACTCGGTGATACTTCCTCTTTCTGTCCTCATCCCTCCTTCTGTGTGACTCAGTTACATCGCAGGTTAAATCTTTATAGAAATGTTTTGTGAGGAATAAGAAAGAAAATTAAAGAAATATTTCTTGGCTTTGAGAATTTGTGATTTAAAGTAGAATATTAACCAGAAAAAAAAAGTAACAACGACATTAAAGATGTCTAAGAAAATTTATATATGAAGACTAAAGTGTGATTATGTGAGGATTGAAATATTATTGAAAAGGTGATGTAGTGCATGTGTTAGAAATAGGATCCACCACTCTGGGAAATAGATCAAAGATAGAGTCCTATAAGCAAGCTTAATTTTGATCAAGAAGTTCTCACAAGGCATTGCAAGGTAGAGTTGAAAAGTCACTCAGGGAAGTTGATCAGTCTGTTAAAATGAAGGCTTGCACACTCCTGTAATCCTGGCACTCCAGAACTTGAAGCAAGAGGATAGAAACTTTGAGGCCAAAGCAGGCTATATCACAAGGCCCTTTCTAAAATTTCTAAAAGTCAAATAATATGAAAACAAAAGGCAATGTAAGATAGAATGCGAGGCATCTGGCTTCTGGCAGCAAAAACAGGCTATAATTAGAAGTAACTGGGAGAGCCGAGAAATGTAGTAATTGCCAAACCAGCAAAGTTCCTTAGTGATATGATAAAGGCACAACTGATGTGGAGACAAGTGAAGTACACAAAATGTGCATACTGTCTATTTGGTCATTTCTCATTTGAAAATGGAAGAGCTATTAGGAAAGACAGCAGCATAGTGTCACTCCCTCACTATGGCCATTACAGGGTGATTCATGGAAGACAAAGATGCTATGTCATACATCATCTGTGACCTATAAGTAGACTCAGTCTCTTCATTTCCTACTCTAGACATTTTCTTGTTTAGAAATCACTGTCCAGTTCGAGAAGGACTATGGATTGATCCATGTCTTAAATTCAAATTAGTCATTTAGTTATCATGAGAGCTGATTAAATCGTGAGGATGTGAGGATTGTATCATTGGACAGGCTTGATAATGTTCTCTCCAAGACAGCACCCTTGAAAAGTAACTGGACACTATACACAGATATCAAAGGGCATACCAGCATCATGAAGGCAGGCAAAAAGGCAGTAATAAACAGTCTTAATAAGATACAATAAAACCAGTTTTGCCAATTGCCTAATCCAGAACAAGAAAATAAATATCATCACCCTTAATATGTGAAGAGAATTTATTCCAGCATCTTCCTATAGAGACTGGAATCCATGAATACCAAAAATTTTCATATAAAGGAATATGGTGCTTGTGTATTATACATGGAGGTACTATGTATAATACCAACTTGGCATAAAAGTTAGTCATACTGTGTTACTTAATGAATAACCCTGAAACTGTACATGTTTTATATAGCCATAGTTTTCTCCAAGTATTTCATGGTACAATTGCTCAAATCCATTAGTGAAGACTAGTTGGAAATGAAAAGTTTCCACTCTAGATGAGACCATGTGCCCAAACTCAGATGAATAAGGAGCTTTCACATAGGGTAGTTTGGTTTAGTCAGTTTTATTCAATTTATGTGTACACAATTAGAAGTATTGATAGGTTACATATACTGTTATTAGGAGCTAACAAAAAATACTTAGAGCCAAGTAACTGTCCATTATTATTATTGACTAACAGACAACTGTGGGTTGGCTGCTGTTTTATGAAACTATTTCTGGGAGAATATGAACAAACATCCAACCACCCCTGATAGGCAACTGATGACATACTAAAGCCAAGATACTGCCAAAGTCCAGTTTGGTATATAGCAAGTATAGTATTTGGCATTACATTTAAGAATGTATTGAGGGGTTACTTACAGGAGCAAAAATGACTCAAAGAAAGACAGCTGCATCACCAAAACCAGTATATGTAGGGGCTAATGAAATCTGAACAATTAGTGCTCTGTACTTGTACGCAGTTCTTCCAGGTAGCTCAGCTGGTCTCTGACTCTTTCAGACAACTTGGCTGGTCTGCTTTTCTAGGCAAACCATATATATGTATGAATGTATGTATTAATATATCTTTGTATGTATATACTCACTCTAGCAAGCTGCCTGAAAGATACAGACCAACCAGGTTGTCTGAACAAATGTAAATAATACATACATATATGTATAGATATATATACATGTACATATATATATATGTGTGTGTGTATACATATATATGATCTTTACTGTGATATGTGGTATAAAATTAATTTTTAATATTTTGAGTTTAATATTCTGAGTAATATGAGCCATATTCTCTGTGATTGGGAAGACTGGGATTTTCTGTACATTTACCCACTCTATGTACACACTCCTTCCCATCATGTCTTCCTCACACAATTTTTTTCAGTCAGTCTTTCTTAACTTGATATTGATGTCATATTTGGCCATTTGATGTTTCAGTTTGTCTCATCTTTACTAGTAGAAATCAAATGCAGCACATGAATTTCTTCTCTGCTTCACAGAGTTTTGGATTGAAGGAACTCATGACTACAGAGTTACAGTAAGGGTATTAGTTCAATGCCAGTTTGGGCTATGTGATTGGCACTATTTCAGAATACAAATGTCAAACATCATGAACTTTAGAGACAAGATGCATTTTATTCATAACATTAGATATTTCTTTGGCAAAAATTAATTATATCATTAATAAAACTTAGTATGATTCATGTATAGTGTTTCACACCTTTAATTCCAGGACCAGGATGGAGCCTTGTGGATATCTATGAGTTTGTGACTATTCTATTCTACCTCGAGTTCCAGGCAATCCAACACTACAATGAGACTATCTAAAAGCAAAATAAATCCCTGCTATAAAGAGAGTTTCTTCATAACATTCATGTTATATAAACAATGACATTAGACGTAGCATTCTTAGTATTAATATTTAGCTATACATGTGCCCTTTTATAAATATGGAGTATTTTGTGTTCTGGATCATTTTGCTTTACAAAATGTATGATGTAGTTTCTGGCATGTAACACATGGGGAATAAATGATGATTATTTTTTACCTTAGTTTTAGTTTGTAAAGGCTTTTGTTTGATTAAGTGCAGGCAACACATTGAACCTCCCAAGTATTATCCACATAATATTCAACAAATGAGTATTTTTGGAATTAGGGTGGGATACTATTGGTTCACTTTTGAAAATAACATAACTACAACCTAGAGATAATAATTGCCAAGAATAGCCGGGCAGTGGTAGCGCATGCCTTTAATCACAGCACTTGGGAGGTAGAAGCAGGTGGATTTCTGTGTTTGAGGCCAGCCTGGTCTACAGAGTAAGTTCCAGGATAGTCAGGGCTATCTATACATTGAAACCCTGTCTCAAAAAAAAAAATTGCCAAGAATTACATAAAGAATCAGTATTTTAATATGTGATGCAGCGTGACAAATTCATTTTACATTAACTAAATTTAAATAAATTTGCATACATAAATATTAGATGGGGCACATCCTGTGTGTTTTTCCTCAGTCAAGTTGACTTTGGTCAAGATAATCAGTGTCTCTTTTCAATCACGGTTCAGGTTCTACCCATGCTCCAACATCTACCAAGGCCAAATTTAGCTCCAAAAGGATGGAGGAGCTCTGCTCTTTCTCTCATTCCTCTTCTCTCTAGTCCATTTTCATTGTCAGAGAAATAATAGGACAGAGGATGGGAGAAAAGCTATTAGAAGAATTAGCGTGGTAAAAGCCTCCATGCACCTAGACTATTGCCTGTATCCTTCACATGCACCACACAGGAAGGGTTTACCATGGCTTTGCATTTTCTTCTGTCACTATGTCTAGATCTTCTTCTAGGGCCTCGGTGTTCTATTATATTAGGCCCTCATCATATATATATATATATATATATATATATATATATATATATACATATATCTTATTATATGTATATATATATATCTTATATTATATATGTATATATATCTTATATTATATATGTATATATATCTTATATTATATATGTATATATCATATATATATATGTATATATATATCTTGATTTAGCAAAAACTTGGCACAGTCCTTATCCACATCAATAGTATCCATTTACCAAAACGTCACTCATTCACCCTTCCCATGAGAAACTGTTTCATGCAGGAAGCTTTGCTGCCCCCTCTGGAGCTTGCCATTGTAGCCGAGTTCTTTTTCCTCTTGAAAGTTGGAAGAAAAGTGAGGTCAAGAACTCTGTCTGGGACCAATGAAGTACTGGACCCTTATTCTTTATTAGTTCCTGCTCTAGAGAGCCCAGAGGCTGTCAGATGTCCCCAAGCCCAGGAGATTTACTTCATTCTGAATGCCTCACGATTCTTTTTTTCTTTTTTTCTTCTTATCACTTATGGAAATATTTGGTGGTGGAAGCAAAGTCCACTTGGTCCACCTAGTGGGATTCATGGAGATCATTTCAGGAACTCGGTTTTTAGTTTTTATTAATATATATTAACTATACACAATAGTGAATTTCATTATGACACCTTTGTACATGTACAAAAACTATTTTAATAATATTTGTCCCTCTTTCCTCCTCTTGCTTTCTCACACTCATACCAACATGCTTCTTCTCAACTATTTTTTATGGCCCAGTGAGTTTTGTTAGTGTTGAATACAGAACCATGAATAAGGGTTTGTTTACAAGAACGTCCTACAAGCCCCTTCTTCCCTCTATGATGGTATGTTCAATAATGTGCCAGTCTCTGCTGCTGAGAGTTCATGAGTGCAGTAGCCTTGTCCTTCCCAGAGTTCAGCATTCCACACCTACCCACTCTTCCCTTCTCCACCTACATTCCAGCCGCTCCATTTATGTCTCTTTAGAAAGCAGACACTCACAATGTATTCACCCTTGAGGTTTTGTCCCGTTTCTAGGTGACAAGAATGACTTCCTGAAACAGTGTTATATACCAACTGTCTTTAAATAATAGTTTCTAGAAGCCTATGATTATTAAAAACAAGAGGCTACTTTGATGGGAGCATGCTATTATCCACTTGAAACAAATGTAAAGTTAATAAGGAAACATTGGAAACGCCAGCTTCCTCCTGATCTGAGTGTTTACACTAACCCTTCTAAAGTCCATTCCTACTCATTATATTAAAGTGTCACACCACTGCCTAAGATCTGGGGACTGCCAAACACTAGCTCTGTTTAATTTGGCAAACTAAATTGCACTCTCTGGTTGTCTGGTTCTTGCATTGATATTGATTTCAGGTGTCCTATTTTGCAGTGGTGTTGAATGAATAAACAAACACTAGGAGGGCCCTGGTTTCACATCTCCTTTATAATGTGAATGAGAATATTGGTTATCTCATTAATCTGGGGAATATTAACAATGATTATTAAATTTTACACTGTAATTACAATATCAATGATTACAGTGAAAGAATGTCTTCTTGTACAGATTTAAAGAATTTATTCATTAAAAAAAGAATTCATTCAGAAGTGATTGGGGATGGAAATATATGTCAGTGGTAGAGTACTAGCCTAGCCTAGCATGTCCAGGATGAAAGAAAAGACAGAGGAGAGTGAGGAGAAGGAAATGGAGGAACAGGAGAGGAGGGATGCGAGAAGGTGGAGGAGGATAAATTTTATTTTATTTTATTTTAATATATTTGATTATTTATTTATTTTTGGTTTTTTTGAGACAGGGTTTCTCTGTGTAGCCCTGGCTGTCCTGGAACTCACTCTGTAGACCAGGCTGGCCTCGAACTCAGAAATCCTCCTGCCTCTGCCTCCCAAGTGCTGGGAGTAAAGGCATGCACCACCACTGTCCGGTGATTTATTTTATTTCTCTGACTTAGGGCGTCACACATGCTAGGTAAGCCCTATGCCCCCTAGGTACATACACTGCATGGCAAATTTATATCTCAGTATTTCCTTTGTAGAAGTTTACACAATGGATTCTATTATATAAATAGAAGTTAAGGTTTGACTTAAGACAAAAAAAGAAGTTGGCAAAATGCTTGCACGATAAAATGTGCTCATGTGTAGCTCTCAGCAGTTAGTAGAATGTGCATTATAGAAATTACATCATATGGAGAAGAATGCTCTCATTATTACACATGCTATGACATTAACATTCAGTTCATCATTAGAAGGACAATCTCTTAATGTGTATGGTAGTCATTGTCATACACTCTTCCTTTCCCATTTCATTTTACAGATACGACATTAAAATCCTCTGCTTTCAGTAATTCTTTCTTTGTGTTAATCTAAAAGATACTTAAACTAACATGTTACTCAGAGTTTCAATGATATATTAGAAAATTAAATTGAGGAAGCAGAGCTACTCTAAGAACTGAACTAGCTCATAAAATGCCTCCTTGCTTTAAAAGCAAGTGATAGACTTACCTACTTCCACACCATAGGAAGAAAATCTCAAAAATGATTTTCTTACCCATATTGCTGTTTGTCTCTTGACTGAGCAACATAAAGAACAAAGGAAAATGTAAGCATTATTTAATTTGGCACGGTTAAAAATCACAGAATAAAACTAAATTTACCCACTTTTGTTTTGATGAAATGTATAGGAATATTGGCTTTTTTTCCCCAAAGTATAAGTCATTTGATGAGAAACAAAAAATGATAGAACTTTCTCAGAAGCCAACCAATGCCAGATTTTTAGTTCAGTAATACAATATTAGTCATTATCAATCTTCTGTCATCATTTACTAAAGCCATTTCTTAAGTACTTTGCAAAGTAATTAATAATAATTACTTTAATTATTAATTAAGCACCCAACTAGTCATAACACGATTATTTCAGTCTGTTTTTTTAAGAACTTGCTGAGAAAAAAAATGAGGTTATAAGTCAAATGCTGCAGGAATATCAACTGTAACTCTAAGAATACAACTATCAGGATGAAAACTTGTTCCCTCAGAACAGAATTAGATACATAGAAAGCATTTGGAATTTAAATACGAGAAGTGTTCAGCAGCTCCACTACACTGCAATTTAGCTAATTAAGACCATTTGTTCAGTAATTTCTCCAGTTTGAAAGTTAAAAAATTAACTGATTTGGTACAAGAAAGAGGTAAATACTTTTAATTAAATATATACAAAGTTTGCCATATTAAGATAGATACTAAGTGTTTACACACACACATATAGACACACACACACATATACATATATATATATATAATTATTTAACAAGTTTTTCTGGAACAGTTGTTAGCTTAGCCAAGTCTCACAGGAAATAGAAGAGTAATTTATATAAATAATAGAGACTTTTGCATGTATGCCACTTGTACCAGTCCATAATCAGTCTCTTCTTTCTGCTCCTTGACTATGAAATGCACTGTAGAACCAGGATGAGGTATTAAAGCCAGAAACTTATTTGTTCTTATATTTTGTTAGTTTTTCTGATATGTCAAATGTATTTGTTTTGGAAAATCAAATTAATTGAACCAGTTATTTTACATTTACATCATGTGTGTAATTAATTTTCCTCTAATATAGTATAAATTGCCCTCTTTCTGAAGAACAATAATAGTTCTCATTATTGAAACACAGTATTTTGTCTTTTATTTTAGAGTGCCCCAACACCCTGATGGTTCCTAACTCTTGTTATTTAATTATTAACAAATATTCTGTAGGATGGGACTCAAAAATACTAACCTGAATGAGGTAACCCTATCATAAAAGAACACACATGATATGTACTTATCAGTGAGTACTTATAAGTGGATATTAGCCCAAAAGCTCAGAATACCCAAGATACAATTCACAGATCACATGAAGCTCAAGAAGAAGAAAGACCAAAGTGTGGGTGTTTCAGTCCTTCTTAGAAGGGGAACAAATACTCGAGAGAGGAAATTTGAAGACAAAGTGTGGAGCAGAGAGTGGAGGAAAGGCCTTCCAGAGACTGCCCCACCTGTGGATCCATCCCATATACAGACAGCCCCAAGAATTGCTTGCTGACAGGAGCCTGATATAGACGTTTCCTGAGAGGCTCTATCAGAGCCTGACAAATAGAAATGTGGATGCTCACAGCCAACCATTGGACTGAGCATGGGGTCCCCAATGGAGGAGTTAGAGACAGGACTGAAGGAGCTGAAGGCGTTTGCAATTTCATAAAAAGAACAACAGTATCAACCAACCAGAAGTCCTCCACCCCAGGGCTCCCAGGGACTAAACCACCAACCAAAGAGTACACATGGAGGGACCCATGGCTCCAGCCACATAAATAACAGAGGATAGCCTTGTTGAGACTCAATTGAAGGAGAGGCCCTTAGTCATGTGAAGGCTCGATGCCCCAGTGTAGGGGAATGCCAGGGTGGAGAGTCAGGAGTGGGTGGGTGGGTGGAGCACCCTCATAGAAGCAGGGGAAGTGAAGATGGGATAGGGGGTTTTGGAGGGGAAACTGGGAAAGGGGATAACATTTAAAATGTAAATAAATAAAATATACAATAAAAAGCAAAGAACACTACTCTATTTCAACAGTTATGACAATAGCAATAAATTTAAAAATTGGCTGTTATGTAGCCAATAGACTGACACTTATGTTAGTATAGTGTAGATATGCCATATATAGGTGTATACACACTGATACCATTTCAGATGAAGTGAAATAAAGCATAAACTACTTCATTAAGGGATCCATAAAAATTATACCCAAGTGACTCACTTAGCAGACATAGTATTCTATGTTCTTACAGCTGAGAGGTGTAACCCATAAAACAATCCTACTTCTAGCTAAGGTGATGTAATGAGCCAAATAATATTCACTGAGCTCCCTTTGCCTACTTCATCATATTAAATTGAGCTTATTTAGAGCTTTGTAAGCCAGTAAGATATAGTTTCTTTTAAATTCTTAGTTCACCGCGTGAAAAAAAAATATGATCCATGAAATAAGACATGCCTAAAATAAAGGGAGAGTAGCATCCTAGAGACATATTAAAACGCATGGTGACAATTTTGTTAAATGTGAGTTCCAGGCAATTTTCTCCTCTGAAGTAAACTTATCTGCTATAAATATTTACATGTTGTCTAGGCACAGAGAAACAAAAAATTTTAATAATACCTCTTTTGCTGGTTTCCTATGTCAGTGATAGTAATTCTGGGCATGATCCATGTGATCTAATATCTCCTGGAGTTGATCAAGCTATGGGGCATATGCAGAGATTTTAAAATGTAGATTCTACAGGTCCTATGCAAAGCACCATATTGGTCTATGCACCTTAAGTCATGAAAAGGGAAGTTTTCTAGCTTCCATTTATTATTCTTTATTTATCCATGTATTATTCTTTACATACTAATTGTGTCTAGCACTATACTTAGCTCTTTTGAAACCCCCAGTGAGCATGTGTTAATCACTAAGTAGGAAAGAACATTTCCACTGTGTGTAAAGAGCTCATGTGTGATAAGGCATCTGTTGGATATTGTGCCCACAAGCAGTCATTTACAGTTATAAACACTTGTTTTGTTTCCTCACCATACACTGATCTCACAGACTTAAGTCCATATTTATCGTTACCAAATGTTAATTTTTATTTTATTTCTAATTAGTTGTTTAGCCTTAACTTCTTCAATTATGACAGTATCCCATCCTATAGACAGTTTCCTAATTATTGGAGACTATCTCTACGTATTTACAAGCTCTTTGGAGATTCCACTTTGTACACTAGTGAAGAAGTGTGGGTTGCTTAACTTTTCCTACTGATTTTACTAGAGTTAGAACTAAGCCTGATGTGTTTTAACATATTATAGTGAAGATCGTGTGCTGCATAACCTGTAATTTTCTAATTGAAAATATCTTTAAAGAAGTTAGAGGCAATGAAATAAGTGTGTGCTTGGGAAGCTGTGAGTCATGTAATCCCATTAAATAGTCGTTGGCTGCTTTCTGTTCTCACTGAACAGTCATTGGATACTTTCTAATCTAACTGAACAGTCATTGGATACTTTCTAATCTAACTGAACAGTCATTGGATACTTTCTAATCTAACTGAACGGTCATTGGATACTTTCTAATCTAACTGAACAGTCATTGGCTGCTTTCTAATCTAACTGAACGGTCATTGGATACTTTCTCCAGAGGTTTTGCTGTTTCCTGGACACAGACATTAAGTTCATGTTTAAATTTCTTAGTTTCGGTTATCTATTATATTTTGAAACTGTATGCCCTTTATTTTGTGATTACATCATCCACACACATTTCAATATAGCCCTCCTTGCACTCTTCCCAATTCATGGTATCTTTTATTAGTGATACATGCACATATGTCCCTAAGTATGTGCATGTGTTTACATATATGTTTATATATATATATATATATATATATATATATATATATATATATCACACCACACACACACACACACACACACACACACACACATATATATATGTAAAGTTGTATATAAACATGTTACTTGTATGTATGTCTTCAGGACTTACCCATTGGGATTGCACCACCATGTAGTGTGATCATCCCTGGGGAATTTCTTCCACTCTCATTACCTTTGGTTACCTGTAGTTCACTGTGTAGGGATGAGGCCTCTGAGGCTTTTCCCAGTCCACTTAAGCAAGCCCTTTGGGTTTTTTTGTTGTTGTTTTTGTTTTTTGTTTGTTTGTTTTGTTAAGGTCTTGTTTTGGCAGTCATGTTGGAGATACTTTATGGTTGTTTTTCTGACATTAGTAGGACACCCAATCTCACAGCAAACTCTTTGATTCTCTGGCTCTTAGGATCTTTTTCTTCCCCCTCTTCTGAAATGTTACCTGAGCCTTAGGGTGTGGAAGTCATACTGTAGATTTATTTATTAGGAATAGTCTCCATCTATTGCAAGGAGAAGTAGTTTTTTTCCTCCCACTCCCAATCCCTATGGTTATATATAATTCACTGGTTGTAGAGATGTCTACCATACAAGAATAAAGATCTGGATCTTTGAACAGGTCTGAAAGAATTCTCAGTTTAGCACATGGCTCTGAAATTGGGTATTGCAGAGTTGAATTTCATTTCTGCCATCAACTTACTTAAGTTTGAGTATGTTAAAAAATACATTCAGACACTGTTTCTTTTATCATAGACATGTAATTACAATTTCTCATTTAGTAAATTGTTTGAAGATTAGAGTACATGATCTATGTGGGGGGTGTGGAAAGTTCCAATTTAACAAATCATTAACATAACATTGATACTCGGCACTTAGTGTTACTTCACAGATTTGCTACAATCCCACCAGTGTTTTATAACTAGAGTTCTGCTTCTGTACATTGTCTTCAAGTTTATTGAACATACTACTATCACTACTACTACTATTATTATTAAAATGTATCTTACATATGTATTCCTCTTGAAGCATATTTTCTTCTCATATTTTAAAAATATGCTTTTTTATTTTTATCTAGTCTTGGAAAAGTTTTCTTTTTCTTTCCATGTACACTCGTTGTTTAAGATGTAATCAATTCCTTTTTATGGAAAATATCTTAGAACAGCTTTAATATATATTAGATATTATTAATGAAAAATGTATACAGTATTTTCTGATCACACATTCTCCCTCCTCCACTCCGCTTACATCTTCCCTAGCTCCCACCTACTGAATCTTATGTCCTTAATTTCTTTTTCTTAAGAAAAAATTTACAATCAGAAAATAATATCAAACCAACATACCCACAAGAAATGCACACATACACATATATGCACACAAAGTAGTACACATTAAATTGGTATATATGAATGATATAAAAATAATACATCAGAAATACAAAAACTGCCAGAAATAATATATAGTATAGGGCAACACATTTACAAAACCACTATTGAATCCATTTTATGTTTACCATGTACTTGGATGAGGACTACTCTGAAATATAATGTATCCTATGAGGATCCATTGAAAAAACTGTTTGTTTTTCTTTGTAAGTAGGTATCAGTTGCAGACAGGTTCTGGATAGGGACAGAGATTGTGTCTCCTTTCATCTTTCCCTTCTCATCACTGAGACCCCATCTGAAATGAACCTGGGAAAGCTCTTGCATACTGCCTGAGCCTCTATGAGTACATATGTGCATCAGTCCTGTTGTGCCTGGAGGGCACTGTTTCCTTGGTGGTGTCAGTTTCTGCTGGCTTTTACAATCTATTTGCCTTCTCTTCTGCATAACTCCCTATGACCTAAAAGAAGAAGTTTGATGAAGATATTTCATTTAAGATTGATTATTCTTAAATCTCTTACTGTCTTGTTGAGGCCCACATTTTGCCTCAGCACTTTGCTTTAACACTTTTGGGGCTAAGTGCTCTGATCAAGAGAGAGTGTGGCTCTTGGGGCAAGAGACGCGAAGAATGGAGACAAGACAGGGTGTGATTTAGTCTCTTTTATTTTTTCAAGTCTCTTTTTTTGAAGGGAATTCTGAGGTATTTATATACACAAGCAGGAGAACACAGGTGAAAACATTTTACCACGTGCACCATGCTGAGGTCACTAAACAGCAAAACAAGCTATGTGGGATAAACAATATATTTATCAGAGTGTGCTTCAGCTGTTATAGGCTTTTGACAACCAAGTCTCTCATCAGGGTATATGGTTCCAGATGGCTGCAAAGTTGATCTAGCCGCTTTCTACTAAAGTTGGCTCCCAACAGGTCCCCCTTTTTAATTTTTTTTCAAAAGGGAAGGCTAGGAAAACTTACAGAAACCGTGCCTGTCTTAGGTTGGAGCAAAGGACCCCAGCCTCACTTAAGATGATGAGGCCTCCCTTATTTTAGGGGCAAGGGTCTCGATATGCTCTCTTACCCGTCATTGGCTAACCGGCTTAGCACGCAAGTTAGGGGTTAATCCTCATCAGTCTTGATGACAGAGGTTTCAGAGTCCCCTGCTTCCAGCCTGTAATAGCGGACCTGTATGGGTTTCATTTGTTATCTGTTGTCGTACCAAAGCCATCAGTTTGAACTGCATGAACCCGAGAGACAAGAGACTTAATATCTAAACTGTTGATATAAAAGCAACACTCTTTAAGGCAACACACAACTTCCCCTGTTGGGGAAGTAAAAGGTCTAAGCCTTGTACCCACAAATTTATACTAATGAAATCCTTGAATTTTGCATCAGCTTAGTAACAATTATACAGATAAAGACAGTCTAATATTAACCAACTCAGTCCCCAAGTCCAGGGAATTGGGGCGCCGACTCTTCATTAACTTCTTCAAGCTGAACATGGGCGTTGACTTTTAGAAGAGGAATGAGGGGAAGGGTAAATTGATAAGCATCTGAAGTCTGTCTTAACTGCATCCAGCTGGAAGTCCAGGGCATCAGTGAACATGCAGGTGATAAGAAGATTCATTCTCCAAAGCTGTGTATTTTGCAATATACAAATCTCAAAACAAATTTTAGTATCAAGATAATTATTTTGATTCTCTGAAATCTAGTGTTTTGGAGGCCCACCTCTGTCATGTCTGATCCATATAATTCTGGAAGACATAACTACTACCTTAATGACCTCATCAGAAAACACATAGAAAAACCTTTTTTTCCAAATTAGCCTTTCCTTAAGCCAGTAACCAGAAAAACCTTTACATTGAGTGTTTATCTAGAAAAATATAACTATATAACTCAGAATTACACCCATTTTGAAAGTTAAATCAACGTTATCATTCTGCTTAGCTCTCTGTCTAGAGCAGCCTTCTATTTATTCCTCGTGTCTTTAAAGCCTTTTTCATTTGTTTTTACTCACTTATTTCTTGCCCCATTTTCGTTACTATAACCTTTATCTGTTTGGCTCTCTTGACTCAGAGCAGCCTGTAATTTACTCCTTGCACTTTAAATCCTTTTTCAGCTGTTTCTGTTTACTTATTTCTTGCCCCATTTTGGTTACTATGTAATCACCTTTGTTTCACTTCTGAATTTAGCCAGCTCTGTCAGTAGACTGGTTCTCCAGTGCAGGGTGTCTTCCACTGTATCCCACTTACTGGAGTTCTAACGTTGAGACTCTGTCAGTCCACTGGTTCTCCAGCGCAGGGTGTCTTCCACTGTATCCCACTTACTGGAGTTTAAACGTTGAGGCTCTGTCAGTCCACTGGTTTTCCAGTGCAGGGTGTCTTCCACTGTATCCCGCTTACTGGAGTCCCTGTTCGGGCGCCACTAATGTTGAGGCCCACATTTTGCCTCAACACTTTCTTTCAACACTTTTGGGGCTAAGTGCTCTGATCAAGAGAGAGTGTGGCTCTTGGGGCAAGAGACGCGAAGAATGGAGACAAGACAGGGTGTGATTTAGTCTCTTCTATTTTATCAAGTCTCTCTTTTGAAGGGAATTCTGAGGTATTTATATATACAAGCAGGAGAACACAGGTGAAAACATTTTACCACGTGCACCATACAGCTGAGGTCACTAAACAGCAAAACAAGCTATGTGGGATAAACAATATATTTATCAGCTTCAGCTGTTATAGGCTTTTGACAACCAAGTCTCTCATCAGGGTATATGGTTCCAGATGGCTGCAAAGTTGATCTAGCCGCTTTCTACTAAAGTTGGCTCCCAACACTGTCTGTACATCGTTGAGTTAACTTCTCTATATTAGTTCTCATCTACTGCATGAAGAAACTTCTCCTATGAGGGCTGAGCAAGACAACACTTCATGAGTATTGAAGAGTATCATTTATTACTATGTTTCTTTATTAAAACAATAGCATTTGACTTTCAAAACTCATGGCCTATCCAGTCTCAAGTCCTTAACCACTCATACAGAGTCAGATTTGACTCTGGATGCCACCTTGTGCAGGGGACTTTAAATCTAATCATTAAGTAATTGGTTTCACCCACAACATGTGCACCACTATTACACCAGCATATTTTTCAGGAAGGTCGCCATTGTACTGTGGGAAATATTAGCAAATAAAACACCATTTACTTAATAGATATTTGATGTGATGGTTGTATTGGAACTTCACATAAAAACTCCAATTACTCAGTTCCAAGTTCATTCTTTTGTCAGACACTATTATTATTTCAAATATAACACTAAGACTTAGAAGAAATAATTTACTTAGAGTCACAGGCTTTTGAAGGATACGATCAAAAAAAATCTCCTTTTGAAAGTGCATTCTATTTTCACTAAGGCATACCTATTTTACATATTTGAATTAGTATGCAGACTAAAGAAGGCAGGAGTACACATGTTATACACACATGAAGAAATCAGGTTTTTCAAAATCCCATCATTTCTCACAGAATCTAGGGCTCACATATAACAACATGTGAGCTCCTTTTTAGAACATACTTACTCTATTTCAGGTATGTCTTTAACAAATTCACTTTCTGTGGGACCATGAAAGAATAGCTTGGTTTCTGGTGGAGCACAGGCTAGAGATGGCTGGAGACCCTGCAAAGGATGGAATACATTTCACCACTCTCCTGAACCCCAGGCCCCTGACACGGGGTCAAAGATCTCCATTGATTAGCGCCTTTCAGTCAAGTAGGGCAGTGCCTACTTGCTCCCCGCCTGGGTGGAGCCCCAAGCGGCTTCTCTCAGCCCAGAATTCTCTAGGCACCACATGGAGAAAACTCAGCCAAATTTCTGTGCTTCCACTTTTCAGAGCCCGGTCCAGCAGCCTGGGGTGGCAGACATGCAGGAACATCAACTTAGCCCAGCAGGACCCATGCCGGTGCGAGCTAACCGCCCCACAATTTTCCATGGTTTCAGTTCATGGAATATACATATAAAATATCTAAATACAGTGCAGGAAATAGAGGCATTTTGCAAACTAACCATGTGGCCAACTAACGTAGAAATTAATAGTCACACAAGACGAAAGACAAATTGCTTACTATAAAGACATTTTAATTAATTTTCAAGACCATCAATGTATGAACAAATAATAAAATACTGATATCATGTAGTTCATACAGTGATTTAATAAAATAAGAACTATTCATTCTACCACAGTAATAAAACATATCCTTTAAGAAAACATTGAAATTAGGAACTGTAACAAGTAGGCTGATAAACAAATAAAAATATTATAATCTAGAAAATTTGTAGCTAATAATTTCTACATATTTGTCAGGTAGCCCTAGAATTATGGTAATAATTTTAGTCACAGGAATCAATGACATTGTTAGCGCTGTTTATAATAGAATGAAACCTCCATTGCAGTCCTCTGTTTCGTGAGAGGCTTCATTATCGTGGCATGTTAACCCTGAAAAAGGAGTTAAGTAACCACAGTAATTCCTAATGGATGTAAAAAGTCAAAAAGTGAAAGTATGAAGTAAGAGTTTCTAAGGGTGAAACAACACTTATTAGCTGAAGAAATGTTACACAGGATCTTAAATTATTTAAAGAAGATGTTATAGACAATACTCATCCCAGATTTGAGTCAGGAGACTGAGTTACATGAGCTAATGAATCGCGGGGAATAAATGTGTTAAACTCTTGGCACATGCAGCTGAAGGGCATGTTTTGTTTAGTCTGTGCACTATTTATCTGTTCAGAGATTTTAAAAACACACACACAGATTTCTATAAAGATAAACAATGAACCACAAGAGGGCAATGGGCACATCTGTGTGTCCCAGTTTTTAGTGTGACATAATCAGCTGAAGCCAAAGAAAACTTGCCCTTATGGAGTTGTGGTCAGGAATTCTCACACACCTGGCTTAGTTTACTTCCCTCCACTGAGTCCCTGTAGAGCCTTATATTTATGATCTGCTTCTTCTGCCTCTGTGATTCTTTGTATCGACTAGTGTGTTCTAACCCTTGTTGAATTTGATGCATAAACCATTTTGCTTCCTTGGGAAATATTTGTGAAGCTATATTTTAATGAAAAGTAGATTTCTAATGAGGAAGTTTCATTTTATGCTTCAGAAATCTATAATACTTGTTTTTAATATTTGTTTTTAGCAGAAGTCTGGCAAATATGAGGTTTTGTTCGAAGAGTCCCATTACCAAATAATATACTAATTTAATTTTTTAAACTTGAAAGAATGAATTGGATTCAAGTTAAGATAGTTTCACTTTAAAACCTAACGATAAAACTTTGAAAGAATTTAGCAAGTTTATGTTCATTTATTTTCTTCAGTGCAGCTTTCTGCCTTTTTTATTTACTTTGTATAAGCAAGATTATTCTCCTCTTTGCGTACTTGAGAGGTAGCACAAATCATACTTGGAGTAATTTCCTCATTAATAGAATTCTTGGTATATTTATTAAACATAGAAAAATACATTTTATATTAATGACATTAATTCTACAATCCATATTTTTAGTTGCTACTTTTACAACCCTGGGCACTAATTTTGCATGTATAAGGATTGCGTCACTTTCCATTAATTCTTAAGTTTTGCCAGTAATGAGATATGATTGTCTATTAAAATACAGTTTAACTATGAACACAAATTTTACTATTGTGAGTAATGGGCTACGCAAATAAATTTCTTACTGTAGTTTGCTTAAAATGAGAGAGAATTTACATTTTTACTGGGCCCAAACTCACCTTTGTACACTACGTTACTTGGACCCTCAAACTGTGACTGTTTGAAGACTTTGTGAATAATATTTTTTGCCCTAAGTATGACAGAATATTCTAAAGGCTTGTCTTTGTAGTTAAAACATTTACATCATTAATCAATTCATTTGCTGCTAGAATTACAATAGCTGTCTTTGGTAATGAATTTTTATATGAATAATGTACGCTCTTATTTTCTTTTAATATCTGATTTGACATATATTCATTATTTTGAAAAGTCTTTCTCTACCCAATTAGTTGACTTTCTTCTGGTATTCTTAAGAGGCTATCATCCCGCCCACTGAACAATTATGCAGACTCTGAAACATCTCTCAAATATCATATCTACCCATGTTATATTTCTCAGAAATAAGTTTTGTCTTGATGGCAAGATGTGGTAGAATTTGAAGGCAAGGGGCTGGCTCTTAGGGTCATGTAAAAAGGAGGTATAAAAATTTCAACAAACTGTTTTGTGTGGAATATTTTTTCATTTCAAAAAGGAAATGTGGTCTTTTCTATTTAAGATAATAACTTAACTTCAAATTTTGGGAGAAACACTAAGCCAGGTATGTATGTTTTAGGCTCTCTTTAGGAATATTTATATTGCATGCATATTTTTTTAAAAGATGGTAAATTTCTTCACTGAGTAACATTTGGCTCCCTCGACATCCACAAGTACAGTAGAAGAGGGTTTCCATACAATTCCTCAACTGACATTTGAGAATTTAAATAACTGAGTCATCCTGTGATACATACATAAAAGATAGATTAATAGATAAATAAATGATAGATAATATACTATGTTATGCTTGCAGGGCAAATGAGTGCACATTAAAACTGATTATAACTTTATTTTTATGTATATGTGGGTATGTGTGTATTTTGTATGATTTTTTTATTAAATTCTAAACATTTATTCTTTTAGAATTCATACATACACACATATATGTTATATATACATACACATATATAATGAAAAATAATAAAGTATACATCCCAATTTCTCCTCTCCAACTCCCCTCAGATGTCCCCAACACACCACTATATAAAATCTGTTTTCTTTTTAACAATTTATTGAATCTAATTAGTACTGCAAATTTCTACATAACTGTGAAAAGAAACCATTGACTAGACCACTGGACTATTTACTAGATTTTCCTGTAGAAGAACAGCATTTCCTCCCAAGCACCTATCACCTACTCTTTAGTTAGAGGTGGGCTCTTGAGAATTCCTTTTCCATCTATGCTAGACTTATGGATGACTTGATCTTGTGCAGGTAAACACAGCTGTTGTGAGTTCATAAGGGTAACGGCCATGGTATGTCCAGAAGACACCATTTCAGAAACCCATTCCTATCCTGTGGCTCTTAGATCCTTTCTTCCTCCTCTATGATGTTCCTATAGCCTTACAAAGGTTGTTGGTAAATATATCCCACTTAGGATCATCATGCAGAATCACATATTCTCAGCTCCTTAACAAATGATATTGAGCTCTCCATCTGCAGTGCTTTCCATCACAAAACTCCATCTGTCTCTAAGAAATGCATCTTACCACTAAGTCACACAACCTTAACCATAGAGAAGGATGGTAAAAGACACCTTAAATAAATAAAACTATGAAATAATCAACTCTATCTATTCTAATATTTGACAAAATAGACTTCATGATTTTTCTGTCCTACACTATTTTTTTCTGGACCTTGAATATAATGTGTCCATGTGTGCTTTTACCAATTTATTGATATATTTGTGTTTGTTATTAATATTGATCCTGGTTCTAGTTCTTTGAGTTTCCTGTCCCCAGGGAATAGTATTTATTATCATTTTAGAAAATGTATATTTTTTTTCTCATACAGCTATACCATCCTCTTTATAGTTAATGTCTATCACAATTACAGTTTCACAATTTAAAAACTTGAAAATTGCTTTTTTCACTTTTTTATTGGATATTTTATTTATTTACATTTTAAATGTTTGTTGGGAGCCGACTTTAGTAGAAAGCAGCTAGATCAACTTTGCAGCCATGTGGAACCATATACCCTGATGAAAGACTTGGTTTTCAAAAGCCTATAACAGCTGAAGCACACTCTGATAAATATATTGTTTATCCCACATAGCTTGTTTTGCTGTTTAGTGACCTCAGCTGTATGGTGCATGTGGTAAAGTGTTTTCACCTGTGTTCTCCTGCTTGTGTATATAAATACCTCAGAATTCAAGAGGAGAGACTTGATAAAATAGAAGAGACTTGATCACACCCTGTCTTGTCTCCATTCTTCTCGTCGCTTGCCCCACTCTCTTGACCAGAGAGCTTAGCCCAAAAGCGTTGAGGCAAAGCATTAAGGCGGAGTAAAGTTTCGCCAACAAATTTTATGTCTTTTTCTGGTTTTCCCTCTGCAACCCCCCTATCCCATCCTTCCTCCCGCTGCTTCTATGAGGGTGCTCCCCCACCCACCCACTTCCACCTTACTGCCCTGGCCTTCCCCTACACTGGGGCATGGATCCTTTAAAGGACCAAGGGCCTCTCCTTCCTTTGATGCCCGTCAAGGCCATCCTCTGCTACATATCCAGCTGGAGCCATGGGTCACTCCATGTGTACTCCTTGGTTGGTGGTTTAGACCCTGGGAGCTCTGGGGGATCTGGTTGGTTGATATTGTTGTTCTTCCTATGGGGTTGCAAACCCCTTCAGCTCCTTCATTCCTTCCACTAACTCAACCATTGGGATCTTCATGCTGAGACTAATGGTTGACTGTGAGCTTCTGCCTCTGCATTTATCAGGCTCTAGCAGAGCCTCTGAGGAGACAGCTATATCAGGCTCCTGTCAGCAAGAACTTCTTGGCATTAGCAATAGTGTCTGGGTTTGGTGTCTGTATATGGAATGGATCCCCAGGTGGGGCAGTCTCTGGATGACCTTTCTTTCAGTGGCATTAGCAATAGTGTCTGGGTTTGGTATCTATATATGGGATGGATTCCCAGGTGGGGCAGTCTCTGGATGGCCTTTCTTTCAGTCTCTGCTTCACACTTTGTCCCTGTATTTCCTTTATACAGGAGCAATTCTAAGATAAAAAAATTGGAGATGAGTGGGTGGCCCCATCCCCTACCAGGGGCCTTGCCTAACCTCTGGATATTTCTACAGGTTCTCTTTCCCCTTTGTTGGGTATTTTAGCTAATGTCATATCTGTTGGTTCCTGGAAGCCTCTTGCTTTCCTGGCATCTGGGACTTGCTGGTGGCTACCTCCAATTCCCCATCCCCCATTGCTACACAGCTCTGTTCAGTTTTCTGACCCTCTGTATATCATGGTCATATCATCCCATACCATTTGTTGATTGTTGATCTTAGAGCATAAGCTATTGTTGTCTGTTTTAGAAAATTTCCCCTATGCCTATTTGTTTGAGTCTTTTCCCCACTTTTAAACATATTTTCATACTGTGAGAGCAAACTCCACTTGATTTATATTTGGAACTCCCTTCTCCAACTCACATTTTGCTCTGAAGACTCTCCTTGCATCTTCCATGCTACTGAAGTATCCTCCACAATCACGTCAACATCCTTTCCCTTTTTGTTTGCAATTTCTGACATCTCTGGGTTAATATTCTTAAATTCAAATCATAATCAAGCCAAAATCCACTAAGGTATCTTCCTGAAGACTGGAATCTACCATTTCACACTAAATATGCTCTAGGATCTGGTTCCATATTTTTCTTTATTTACTTTACACCTCTTTGTTGATTTTTTCAATGGATGTGTAAGTAAAAATTTATAGAAACAGAGTTATAAAAGTAAACGAAAATCATGCATATTAGCAAAATTAAAGATAGACCCTTAACATAATTTAAATACTGTGATGAATATACTTTCAGATGATCTTGCTGAGTGCCGCTGAAACATAATGTGTGTGATGATATTCTGATCCATTACAGATTGAATACTGTAAACTCTTTTTTGTTTTTTTGTTTTTTTTTCAAGACAGGGTTTCTCTGTGTAGCCCTGGCTGTCCTGGAACTCACTCTGTAGACCAGGCTGGCCTCAAACTCAGAAATTTGCCTGCCTCTGCCTCCCAAGTGCTGGGATCAAAGGCATGTGCCACCACCGCCTGGCTGTAAACTCTTTTATAGAAATAAGTTTTGATGAAATATTGAACATTGTTTTGCTCACTTTAGTTATTATAGACCATTCTTCAACTTGAGTTTCAAATGCCTCTTCCTCGGCTCTATAACACACACACACACACACAAAGTTAAAACTCTTCTGCAAAAATAGAAAACAGCCACATAGCCACAATACTATCAATGAATTATCCTCAGGGTTTTAGGCTATGGAGGAGCCATGAATTGGAAAACCACTGCCTCTTTTCATTTATTCAGTCCTATCTGAAGTCTGCCTGAGTATATCTGTCTTTTTATTATTATTTATTTTTGTGTGCCTTTGTGTTTTCTCTTCAAAGAGAAAACTATGTTACTTCGGTATAATACTGGCATTGCTTATTTGTTTGCTTTCCCATGGGCATTTAACAGAGCAATTCAACCTCAGTAAGCAGCAGTAATTTATTTGTGGCTGAATGACTATACAGTTTCATAATTCAGTTTGCGGTCAAGTATTGGTTTACTTTAGAAGAAAAGTCATTCAGATTTGTAGACTGTGTCCCACAAAGGGCCTATGTGTCTGCCAGGGTGCATCATTTTTCTCAGGAAAGCACTTCAGCATATGAGCTTATTTAAAAATAATAATAGGAGAGGAAAATTGGTGGTGAGGCAATTTGGGGACCATCAGTGAGATTGGGAATTCAATTTTTGTTTTGTTTGTTTGTTTTTTGTTTTCTTGTTTGTGTCATCAGGGTCCTCCCTTGTAGCTGAAGCTGATCAATAACTTGCTATGTAAACTAGGTTACAGTCAATTTCATGATCTTATTCCCCCTGATTCTCTACTGTGGGATTATAGGTATGCACTACCATGATGCTGGGTTCTAAACAAGAAGAAAGATAAAACATTCCCAGCATCAATATTATACACCCGATATATAGCTGCAAAAATCTAAGAGATTCATGCAACAAGGGATATGGTGATGTCCATGATCTAGAGAGTTCTTTTATTAGGACCAATTAATAACAATAGCAACAATGTTGATAGCAAAAACAAAACAATGGCTCCTGAGTAGTCAAGGGGCTCACTGTGTGTGCCTTCTTTTCTGTTAAGCCTGACAGCCTGCGATTGATCCCCAAGACATGCATCATTTAAGGAGAGAACCCATTCCCACATGATTTGTGTTCTAATCTACACACGTACCATAGCATATCATGTATGTTTACAGACTCACACCACATAATATAAGTGCTTTAAAAAAGGAGAAGAGGACTTTCTTGTGTTTTTAAACACAAATAAATCCAGCAGGATTTATTGTATGTACCCTAAATCATCACTCAAATATTTTAAACTAATTCTTCTTTTTTTGAGTTTTAGATAATATAGTTGAGTTTAGATGATATATTTGTCTGTGTGTGTGTGTGTTAAAATATATTTGAGTTATAAATTTATATCCCAAACCCTGCACCCTCTTCCAGTTCTCCACAGAGTCTTTCTCCCCATCAGCCCTCATCTCCTCTAGAGGGGGCCCTCTTTGCACATCCTTCTATCCTGGTACACCAAGTCTCTATAGGATTAGGTGCATCCTCTTCTCCCAAGGCCAGACCAGGAAGCCCACTTGGGGAAAGAGTCCACAGTCAGGATACAGCTTTAGGGACAGCCCCAACTGTAGCTGTTAGGGAACCCTCATGGAGACTAATTGGGACTTCTGCCACTTATGTTGCAGGGGCATGGGTCCAACCTGGGTGTACTCTTTGGTTGGTGGCTCAATCTCTGCGAGCTCACAGGGGTCAGGTTAGTTGATTCTGCAGGAGATATAGGCTGTGTAGGTCTGTATGAGGAAGGCTTCCCCCCCACAGCAGTTTTTGATGAGAGAGACAGTCCTTGCTTCTCCAAGTTGTTTATTGATGGTGACAAATTGATACATATGCCTTACTCAGGGTGAATCAGAGACTAAATACCTTTTGTAGGAAGAAATGTGCAAGAAGGTAATCTTATTGGCTAAACTCCCAGAGCCAGCCCATCTACATCCCCTGGCAAGGAGAACTCTGTGCTATGTGCTATGTGACTAGCTGTCACGATCCTCTGGTGAAACAGTTCCACTTGTCCTACAATCTGTGACCCATCTTGTTTATTCATAATCACCTGTAAAGTATTTTTTGAACTATCCTCTGATGGCTGATATGGTCACAAGTGGGTACACAGCTGGAGCAAATGATTACCACTCCTCTGGAATTTTTCAGTAGCAACTAATTCAGCAGTCAGGTTTAGGGATACCTGAATCTCCCTCCATTAATGCCTGACTGTAGAGGGATGTATTTTTGTGTAGACAGACTGAGTGTATGTCATTCTCTTTAAGGATTATGAGAATTTCTTTTAAAAGATTGAATAGTATTCAATTATATTTGCATATTTTCTTTCTACTTATTTTATAAATGTTTAGGTGAATTTCAAAACATTTAAAATTATATTTGAGATCATAATTAGTTTCTTCCTTTTCATTCTCCCGCCAAAGATGCCAATATATCCCTTACTATTCTCTTCCAAGTTCATAAACTTTATTTTTAGTTGTTATTGCATGCATAAATGTATATATTCATATATATATATTTCATATAAATCTTTACATATAACACACACACACACACACACACACATTTAGAGGTTCCTTCCAGCCCTCACCCCAAGTATTGGCATATTTACATTCACTGTCCTGGCTCTCTTGGCTTCTTTCCTGACTCCCCACATATATGATCCTTCCCTCCTTTTCCCTTCCCTTCTCCTATCCAGGTTCTTCCCTCCCTCTGCCTCCCATGACTATTTTGTTCCCCTTTCTAAGCAGGATTTAAGCGTTCTTATTTGGGCATACTTCTTGTTTAACTTCTTATGGTCAGTGAGGTGTATTTTGGGTATTCTGTAATTTTTGGCTAATAAACACTTATCAGTGAGTACATATCATGCATGTCCTTTTGGGTCTGGCTTACCTCACTCAAGGTGACATTTTCCAATTCCATCCATTTGCCTGCAAAATTCATGTTGTCCTCCTTTTTAATAGTTGAGTAGTATTTCATTGTGAAAATGAACCACATTTTTGCTATCCGTTCTTTGGTTGAGGAACACCTGGGTTGCTTCAAGTTTCTGACGATCATGAATAATGCTACTATGAACATAGTGGAGTACATGTTCTTGTGAAGCGTTTTTAGGTATATGCCTAGAAGCAGTATAGCTAGATATAACTATTTTCAATTTTCTGAGGAACCTCCAGACTGATTTCCAGGGTGGTTGTATGAGTCTGCAATCCTAACAGCTATGAAGGATTATTCCTTCTCCACACTAGAATTGCTGTGTTTTCAAACATGAAACACATGTTTCAGACATGGTTGTCCTCTGAAAGGTTCTACTTGTAGCTGACTGAGACACATGCAGATACTCACATCTAAGCATTGGACTGAGCTCACAGACTCCAATGGAAAAGTTAGAGGAAGGACTGAAGGAACTGAAGAGGATGGCAACCCTGTAGGAGGACCAACAGTGTCAACTAACCCAGACCCCTGGGAGCTACCAGAGACTAAGCCACCAACCAATGAGCATACAGGGACTGGTTCGAGGTTCCTGGCACATATATAGCAGAAGACTGCCTGGTCTGGCCTTAGTGAGAGAGGATGTGCCTAATCTTGTACAGACTAGATGCCCCCTAGGGAATGGGGATTGCCAGAGGTGGGCACACTCTCAGAGGTAAAAGGGAAGAGACTGAACTCTGCTTGAGGATATTGGAGGGCATCATTTGGGCATTAATTGTATAATCATCATCATCATCATCATCATTAATGATAATAATAATAAATGTTTAAAAAAAGCTTAGTTCCATCTCTTGCTCTGTTGGAAGAATGTAGAACTTTTAAGCTGCAGATACTACATGGTAGAAGTCGCATCATTTAAAATGTGTCTGTCACTTTTTCTTGCTCTATTGATTATAGCTATTTTGAAGAAACGCTCTTTTGAGCCACAATGTGCAACTTGCACAGGCCAAAATCAATTGTACCAGCAACCCTAGCTTAAAAACTCTGAAACTATAGGCCAATTTTGTAAAGTTGATTGTATCAGATATTTTGTCACAGAAAGCTACCACAATCATTGCCATGTATATTACTGAAGAGACCTACATTTTGCTTTTAATCCTCTTAATTTAACTTAAGAGCAAAAGCACGTCAATTAATAAAATATTGAATTATCAGATATAAAGAATCCAGCCTTTTTTTCTAAAACTTAGTCCACATATACTCTTTTATCAAGATATAAGTGGCTTAAATAACATCTTGCAAATTTTCTGCTGGCAGGATATGTAGGCTGTAGAAACAATTACATAAAAGTTCTGTGCTAGAAGGAAACAGTTTGCCATTGTTTTTACTCATTACTGCAAAGCTTTCAGAAAGTCAATTATTGAAAGTAGTTGAACAAGTCAAATATTTTTCTCAGACAATTTGTGTTCAGGTTGGTAATGTGCTGAACATAATTTTTCAACTGTATAAGACTCAAACCAAAATTAAAACTAAATTAACGTAGACCAATATTATTTTTTTTCATACCATTATTGACAATAAACATTAGTCTAGTAAGTACAGAGAGGGCATATAAAACAAAATCACTAAAAATTGTACATACACTTGTGACTGTTTTATTGCAATAATAATGAACAAATAATTAGAATAATATTTAGAATGATAATTAGAATAATTAGATAATAATTAGAATAGAGAATGATATCTCTACTTATCTATCTATGTGTCTACTATCAATTTTTTAAAAATCTATTATTTATTGTCTGTCTGCCTATCTATCTATCTATCTATCTATCTATCTATCTATCTACCTATCTATCCATCTATTTATCTAAGCAGTTTTACAAAGCATTCAGTCTTTGCATTGAAGCATTCTGCCTTTTCAGAATCTACTCAGAAATATATATGTTGTGCAAAATACTTTTACACAATACAGTGTAATAATAAGGGAAAAACATATTGAAATCTTAAGGCCATCTACACCCCTGGATTAACTATGTAAACTATATAAATCCAAAAATTTCAAAGCATTGCCATCTATGCATATTTATAGTTTTATATTTTCCATGGGAGATACTGCTGTGTGTGCCCAGCACATTCACATCTCTCCTTTGGGAGAAGCTGAAGGGCTTCCCATGCAGGTCAGCTGCAAGTTCTAATAACCTGGCTAGAATTTCAGTCACTTATTACCCCCTCTTGAGTAGCTTATACTTTTCAGGGATGTTTTATTTGTATTGTGGAAGATTCTTGGGTATACACAAGTTTGTCTTTTGTTAATAAACCAAAATTAAACTAATACAACGAGATGGAATTCTGAGAATACATATCTCTGCTAGGTATAGAATAGACATGCTTGCCTTGCAAATCCCTCTGGGAAGTACATGAGACTATTCCTTTAACATTTCACATTTTATTACTACTCTGCCTACTTAAAGGAATTTCTTAAAATTCTATTGAATGCATGAAATGTTAGTTGTGGTGAAGTGAAGATTTAATGGCTAGTCAAACTGCCTAAAGCAACTAAAAACCTGTAGTATTCCTACGTAAGAATAAGGTCATATAAACCAACTTGAAGCCTGATATACTGTTGGACAATTACAGAGGCAATGTAATATTTATTTGTTTGCTTTTAATGAGTAAAAATGATTTTATAAATTTTTGTTGATAATTTAGAAAGGACTTATCTAAACGCCATACACAAAGTGCAAACAGTTTTCTCATGATGGATGGTTCATTGCCACCCTAAATTATAAAGAAACTAATAGAATTAAGATTTCAAAAGAAGTATCTAATACAAATAAATATACATCAAGATTTATATAGAAAATAAAATATATTTAGAATATTTTAAAGCTATTTTATTGTGATTTGTATTGCTTTAGATTTTTCCATTAAACTGTATGTATTATTTGGTATTCTCACTTTTCATAATAGAGCTTTAGTTTTGAAGTGAGGATGGTTTTAGTCATATGAAATTATTAAGAAAAAAGTTTAGTAAATGTTTTTAGGGTAATTAAATCTGTTTCCATCATCTATGTGTTAGATGACTTAGACTTTACAGTGGTGATTTTCTTCTATTCTGTCCAATAATAAATAATGTCTCACTTTTTACTAAGTAGCACCAAAATCTTTGCATAGAATGGCCTTGTACTGTGGAATGCAGATTACTAACATATCTAATTGTGGATTTAAAGAGACTAGAGATGAATTCAATTTGAAATACTATGACACAAACAACCATTAACATTAACAATCATTGGTTGGTTAATCTACTTTTACAGCAAACAATAGAAACAAATATTGAAAAATAAAAGAACTTTGGAGATGAAGTGATTTTATGTGCACTTATGAAGACTACATTTTGTTCTATAAAGGGAAGAGTGAAAGATAATAAGAATTGACCGTGTCAAAGCACACGACAACCTGCATCATTAAATTAATTAATTATTGTTTTGAATATTAACACAATTGCTTCTATGCTAAATAAAGGAGTTAATAAGATTATAACAAGAAGAAAAAATGGCTATAAATGCTGTTCCTTGACATGCTAACTGGGTAAATCCTAACTGGGTAAATCCTGTACACATGGATTCTTCCTACCCTCTCAACTCCAATGTTCATGCTGTGTATTCTGTTTCTATTAGCAGCTGCATAGATAATTATTTGCAGTCCTCTTCCTGGTAAAGTTGTACATCATTCATTGACTATACAGACCTTCCTTGTCTCCTCTAAAATTAAACACAACTGCTTGGTTAAACAAGAATGGTCTCTCAAGCTTTGAATCTGTTTGACATGACATTTCTTAGGCATGTATGCTAGAGACATATTTAAGGAAAATTTAAGATCTTAATTTTAAAACTACAAGAATCTGTTATTAAACTACACTATGAGGCTCAGTAATTCACAACTACATAGTTGAATAATTTAATTTGTAAAAAAAAAATACTTGTAAATGTAGACCAAAAATTTATTTCTTTGATTTTAAAATACTTTAATATTTTAAAAGTTTCCCTAAACTTCTGTTATTTTCAATTCACATGTCTGAGAAATTCCTGTAGTAATATCTCTCCTGTGAATGTAAACAATATAAGCATATTTTATCAGTTACTTATTATACTTAACAGCTCTACAACACAGCAGTTATATACTAAAAATAAACCTGATGACCAATAAAATAAAATCCTAATGTTAAAAATTAAAGAATAATATTTTAATATTAAGGAGATCATTGTCAAAGTGATGAAAATGTGTTTCTAACAAATACAGGACTTACCACCTACTCTAATGTTAATTTCCAAGGTTAAAATATCCCCAGAGTGATCAAAATTCTAAAGCACATTGAGTTTGATTATCTGAGGTTACGTAACAAAATAATTGAACAGAATTGTATAGCATATAAAATCTTTAAACCACATAAAATCCTCAGGAGAGCATATTTGCAACATATTTCTATAATAAATATACTTTTTGATTTTTGTAATATTTTATTTAAGCAGAGCCATATAATTTTAAACATATATACTTACTGCTTATTTTTTTGTTCTTTATCAGTGTTCTTAGTCCTCATATCAGCCAATGTGTGAAATATGGCAGTAAAAACAGTGCAAATCACACAAATATAGGGTACAGTTTTTTGAAGAAAAAGGGGTAGAAACCAACAACTATCAATCTAGAGATAGCTTATAGATTGATCTGCTTTCATTTTTAATTAATTGCAATGAAATATGCAAGGCATCTTTACAACTTGTGTTTCAGTCAATTTATACTATATTCTTTGATGAGTAGTTTCATTTTTGTCTGATAGTATTTTAAATAAGTTTGTATTCATTGCTAATGTCATATGATTTGATTGTTAGTTGAACTTTTATACAAAGAACATGGTGAATTTTCTAAAGGATACTCAGTGTGTCTGATGGTTTCATGATTCATTAGCTTATAGAGTATATGATAAAACTACAATCTTGTTACACCTTTAGAGATGTGCTCAGTAAATAAAAAGTTATTGTGATTTTTGTGATTTATTGAAAAATGCTGAAAAGTATTATATTAGAAGTCAGGTTATATCATATCTCTCCACCGAGTCCTTCAGTCTTCACTTCTATTCAGCCCCAAAGTCTAGATTCATACCTCAAACAACAGAAGATAACCATCTCTTGTCTCCAGTTTATTTTCTCTAGCCACACCAACCTGTATTCACAGTCACAACGTCTGACATCCTTTCAAGCTCACAGTGTTCAAACATGCTAGCATGATCTGCTTTAGGATTGGATGGTCGCTACTCACCACTTGCTCTAGCTGGGCTTTTCTTCTCAAGGAACCTTAAAACCCTTGTTTTTATCTACATCAGGTTTTGACCAAGGTCACCTACTTGAAATTGCTAATACAAATTAGCTCGACTACAGCTATTTATGGCAATAGAAGTGCACATTTCTTCTTTCACCTTTCCAGATAACCAATATCTTTTTGTCATTTCTGTTCTTTATGATCTCATGTTAATTTTTAAGACCCAGCCTGAGAGCCACTCTTCAATGAGTGCTTTAAGATTCCAAATAGTTACTACTTCATTCTATGGTGCCTTATTTTCACACCTTTGTTACAATGAAAATGAGAAGTACCACAAAATATGGATAAAATAATAATATAATGACTTCTAATAATTGTGTAGCCATCATCATAGACGTTTTTTTCCTGCAGAAAATGGAAACAAATATAGATATCTGAAGCCTGACATTATGTAGAGTGAGAGACCTAGGAGCAATCATCCTTAAAGGGAATGTTTCCATCAAATCCTGGCCCTCAGACCTACTGGAAACCTGCAGGAGAGGAGGCAGAAAGAGTGTAAGAGACAGAGGTGATGGGGAATACCAAGAAATCAAGGTTCTTTTGTCATGTTGAATCAACATGATAAAAGCTCACTTGGTCTCAAAGACTGAAGCAGCTTGCACAGGGGCCTACACAAGTCTAACTCAGATCCATCTAATTCTGGGCGATTTATTTATTTATTTATTTATTTATTTATTTGTTTGTTTATTTAGGTCCCAGGATTTTAATGGCTGCTTCTATTTATTTAGAAGTTACAGAAATACTTAGATAATTTGCCTGATCTTTAGTTAACTTTGGTAAGTGGTATCATCCATTTTGATTGGATTTTCCAATTTTGTAGAGTACAGGGTTTTTGAAGTAGGATCTGATGATTCTTTGAATTTCCTCAGTGTCCGTTATGTCTCCCTTTGCACTTCTGATTTTGTTGATTTGGATATGGTCTTTCTGCCTTTTAGTGAGTTTGGTTAAGGGTTTGTCTATATTGTTGATTTTCCTCAATGTACCACAATGTGTTTTCTTTTTGTTTCTAATTTATTGATTTCATCCCTGAGTTGGATTATGTCCCATGATCTACTCCTTTTGAGTGTTGTCATCCTTGTTATCATCGCCATCATCACCTTCTTCTTCTTCTTCTTCTTCTTCTTCTTCTTCTTCTTCTTCTTCTTCTTCTTCTTCTTCTTCGTCGTCTTCTTCGTCTTCTGCTTCTTCTTCCTCCTCCTCCTCCTCCTCCTCCTCCTCCTTCTCCTTTCTTCTCCTTCTTCCTTCTCTTTTTCCTCCTCCTCCCCCTCCTCCTCTTCCTCCTCCTCCTTCTCCTCCTTCTCCTTCTCCTCCTCCTCCTGCTTCTCCTCCTCCTCCTCCTTCTCCTCCTCCTCCTGCTCCTCCTCCTTCTCCTCCTCCTCCTCCTTCTCCTTCTCCTCCTCCTCCTGCTTCTCCTCCTTTTCCTCCTCCTCCCCCTTCTTCATCTTCTTCATTTTTTATTTTTACCTACAGTATTCATGTGTCCTTTTAAATTGCCAATATAAGATCTCCCCATTTTCTTTATGAAAGCACTTTGTGTTATGAACTTTCCTCCTAGCACTGTTTTGGTTGAGTCCCATAAGTTTGGATATGTCATGCCTTTAGTCCTACTAAATTATAGAACATATTTATTTTCTTTACATTTTCTCTCAACCAGTGGTCATTGAGAAGAGAGTTGTTCTATTTCTATGAGTTTATAGGATTTCTATTGTTTCTGTTGCTGTTGAAGTCTAATTTTAATCTATGATGGTCTGATTGGATACAATGAACTATTTCGATACTGTTGTATCTTGCTTTGTCATGGAAAATATGATCAGTTTTGGGAAAGGTTCCATGAGGTGCTGAGAAGTTATAATTATTTGCTTTTAGGTGAAATCTTCTGTACATACCTGTTATGTGCTTTTGACTCAAAAAGGTAATTAGTTTCACTATTTCTCTGTTTAGTTTCTGTCTCAATGACATGTCCATTGGTCAGCATGGGGTATTGAAGACTCTCACTATTATAGTGTGCTGTTTGATGTGTGATTGAAGCTTTATTAATGTTTATTTTATGAAAGTGGGTGCCCTTGCATTTGTAGCAATGATGTTCATAATTGTGATGTCATGTGGTGGATTTTTTCTTTTATGAGTATGAAGTGTCTTTCTCCTCTTTTGATTATTTTGTGTTGAAAATCAATTTTCCCACATATTAGAATGACATCTATAGCTTGTTTCTGGGTCCATTAACTTGGAATTTTTTTATCCATTTAACCTGAGCAAATAACTATCTTTGTTGCTGAGATGTGTCTTGTACACAACAGAATGATGGATCCTGTTTATTCTTCCATTCTGTTAGCCTGTGGTTTTTTTATGGATGAATTGAGACCATTGATGTGTTGAATGGTATTAATGACCAATGATTGTTAATTCCTGTTATTTTGATGCTGTTGGTGGTATTTTGGTGTGTGTGTGTGTGTGTGTGTGTGTGTGTGTGTGTACTTTTGATTTTGATGGTGTGGAATTATCTATTTCTTCTGCTTTCTGTGTGTAGTTTTCCTGGTGTTTTAGTTCTCTTTCTAGTATTCTCTGTGGATTACTAGAGATATTGTTTTGTCATGGAGTACCTTCTTTCCTCCATCTAGCATGATTGATGTTTTTGTTGGGTGTAGTAGTCTGAATTGGAATCGGTGATCCTTACAGATGGTCAGACATCTGTCTGAACATCCTGACATTTAAAGTATCTGTTGAGAAGTCAGGTGTATTTCTAATAGGTATGCCTTTATATATTACTTTATGTATTACTTAGACTTTATCACTCACATCCTTCAATATTCTTTCTTTGTTGTGTACATTTAGCATTTTGATTATTATGTGTTGGATGAATCTCCTTTTTTTTTTTTTTTGGTCCAGTGTATTTGGTTTTCTATAAGCTTCTTGTAAATTTGTACCTATCTCTTTAATTTATGGAAATTTTCTACTATTAGTCAGAGAACAATTATATCTGAAATTAAAAGTTTTTATCATTACACAGTGAGTGTAAATATCTTGCCGGCTGACTGGTCATCCCATGACCATAGGGTCATTCCACATTATTACAGATTCTTTGATTTGTTTTACATTTCTTTCTTATAAGTAGCTTTATTTTGAGAAATTCACAAATGAGTACTTCATCTAATCACTGCTGCTCCCCACCTCCTACTCCAGCTCCTCCTATGTCTCTTTCTCTCAAATTTATCAATTCTTCTTTCATTATTGTTGCTACATGTATATATATTTGTATATATATACATATATATATACATTTGTATTTATACATGCATATATTCAGATACATTATTTTTAAGTGTTTGCAATTATGTTTATATATACATATACATATGCATATACACATACACACACATATATATAATTAAATATTCACATATATGTATGTAAACAGCTAAGTCCATTTAACTTTGATTGTTTGTATATGTGTCTAGGTTTGATGATTTGACTACCAATGTAAGCAAGCTTTGGTCCCTGGAAGTATCTGATGCCCCTTCTCTCAGTATTGATTCTATATCTCTATGTCTAGTAGAAGGCCACATAAAATTCCTCCTGTCTGCAGTGGGGTGGCAACTAGTGTTGGAATTATGCTGGTCTTGTTTAGATAACGATATTATTTAGAATCCATGGGTGAATTTTCCCTTGAGGACACTATACTGTAGCAGATGTTCTAGTCCTTTGGCTCTGACAATATTCATCTGCCATTTTGCCATTTCTCTTGAGCTTTAGGAGTGGGAATTGCATTGAAGATTTATTAAATTGGATTGGACAATGCAATAGTTACTTATTTTTTCTATTTTCTCTAATGTTAGATCTCTGTACTGGTGTCTGTTGCAAAAATTTTCTTTGATGAGATGTGAGAATATCAGTAATTTTTGGATATAGAAATAAGTACTAAGAAAAAAAGTTGCCATTCTACAGATTTATAGAGAAAAAAGGTATGGTACATGGTCAACAGACTTAGAGGGAAAGGACTCCCAAGGAAATATCTGTCCAAGCTAACTTGTGATCTGCATTGGATCATCAGATCAATCACACCATTAAATGGTGAATTAAAAACTACACTTCCTTTGTTCTTATTTCATGCTCAATCAGGTTTTCTTATTATAATTTGCATTTTGCTGTAGCTTGTTACATTGAAGCAAGACAATATGTAGAATATACAAGGGCTGTCACTGGGGTATAACACATTTAATTATCCTTTTCGCTTTAAGTTAAATTATTAGTATTCTATATCATGTATCTGAGCTATAAATAAGTCCAGCCTGAGCTTTCATAATAATGGGATAGATTTTTTCAGATACAGTGAACAAGATATTAGCATCTAGCAAGGCATTACAGCTTCTCCATATGAGCCTTCTTAGACACATAATTATATATACATATATATGTATATATAACTTTGCATGAAAACATTTCATGTTTTCAGTTTAAGGTCAGTTAAAAAAAAAGCCAGAAAATTATAATTTCACAAAATTACTATGATAATGTTCCTTGATAGGTTTTTCGGTAAAATAGTAACCATACTAAAAAAAAAAAAAAAAAAAACCCCAATAAGATATATACAAGTGGAAAATAAGCAATATATGCAACACATACTTTAGTTAAATGTCTGTCAGGAACACATCTTGTGACAGAGTTGCATTTGAATATAAGAGAGTTGTTTAGTCAAAAACGATCTTAAACTTTTCTCCACACGTACTAACTGAAACAGATGGAACCTTTCATTTTGGATGAAGGAAAAAAAATCAAATATTAAGAACAAATATTCAAAATGTTAAGAATGTTAAAAAAAATTTTTAAAAAATTTGATAAGAAAGACAGTAGGTTAAAGGTCTAGAATCCATAATGAAAATATTGAGATATCCTAAGCGTATCAAATAGTCAATGAAAAAATGCAGTTAAAGGTATAAATCCACATAGAAAAAACCAATTTGTCAACCTAATAGAATCCTCACCATGTAACACTGAGAAAAAGATAACCTAAGAAAATAATTATAAAAATGTCCTTAAAAATATATTAAAGTGTGTTTGGTCCTGCTACTTTTCAAAGGATGTGATAAACTTATGTGGCAAATTAACTCACATATTTAGACATAAACAAAATCTAGTGATGATGTATGAATATACCTACAGGAAAAAACTGTATGTGTGAAGAGGTACATATTTATGCACATACTTGCAGACAAGTACAATGAACGGTAGACAGTAAGTTATGGGGAATGATAATTTCTAGAAACACGAGTCATGAGTCGCTGTGCACATTGCAGCTGATGTAAAGAACTCATTCTATAGTTCACATAACTTGAATCTGTCTCAATGGTTATCTTATGCTTTATACTATGCCATGAAAAGATATATATAGAATTTGAGGCAAGAGATTGCCATCCAATCACCAAAATAAGCATGGTCTATGTCAACTTTATAATACAAAAATTATCCACATTAATTATTTTTCATTCACTAGTATATTTTGTGGAGACATATAGTGTTTTATATTAATTAAACCACAGTGTGGATTTGTTCAAGTAACATATGAATAAGCAATCCTTGTGACATATTTCACAGATGATTTCAACTACAGTGTAAATTCTCTATGTCAGTAGCATTTTAAGCATAAACTCACACCCAGAATTTTCCATTGCAGATAATGTAGTGTCTATTATCCAAGTTAATTTGTGTGTAAACTGTAAACTAATTACTTTAGTAAATTACATACCTTATAGGAGCTGCTTACTGTGTAAAGCTGCTATGACTGAAACTTCCTTACCTGTTCACTTATTTGAGAAAAATGCTCTAAGTAGGAAGGAAACCAGATGCTACATTGAAATGACTTTAAAACACAAACTGGCCTTTTTGTTTAACCCATTAAACTCAAAGCCTTTTTCCAGTTCAAAGGAAAAACAAGTGTTGAAGTTTCTAAGCTTCCTCAATGCAAGAACCTAAATAGCAAAATACAGTGAGTTGCACTTGTGTGACACAAAAGGAGTGCCAAAACGTTGCAAGGGGTTGGTTGCAAATAATCTAAAAGCCAATTTAATTAACTTGAATTTTAATGTGGATTAAATTGTTCTACTCAAGCATTCAACTGAAACAATACATTCTTAACTTCTAAATTACAGTTTGCAAATATTATTCAAATTAATCTCATATCATCACCCCATTGTACAGTCATCCTAGAAGTTCTCAGATTTTTCACAGCTCTCATTTCATTAAAATATGGTACAAATCTGACAAACATATTTCCTGCAGGTATAGCAAAATGCACCTGAAGTCCAGAAATTTTACCAGTGTCTCCTTAAAATTTTATACAATCAATTAATCTGCAATACAATGTGTCCAGTCCAAAGTTTGAAATTAATCTTATAAGTAGGAGTTTAAAGGTTAACTGAACAAATCTAGGTTAGTATATTTCTGAGAAATGTTGCTGTGTACACATAGAATTATAATTTTTCTTCAAATATGAACGATGATTTTAATTTATAATAGTTGCTTTGTACTTTGTGTTTGTTGAGAACAAATAAAAATGCAATATAACACTTGAATTGTCCTAAATAGCAGAGGCAAGTAAAAAATAACAAAGCCTGTAACTTCTGGCATTTGAATAATGTTTGTTTCGTTTTGTGATTGTTACCATTACCACTTAGTTGTTCTCATAAGCATCTATTTACTTAATGTCCCAAAAGTTTGGTATTAGTGTAGCAACTTATGTAAATCTATGTATGTTGGGTATGTAAATTATATATTTCAAAAAGCAGCTCTGCATATTTATAAAAATAGTTATTTATTATTTATTGATAGATTTCTAAGGAAAGATGTGTATAATATATCAAAATATATGTATGTGCATATATTTTGAACACCACAGTATGGATAAACTTCCAGCATCTCTGGAAGTTCCAGGCTCTTTAGAGACTCTTCTTAGTGGTTGTTGCTTCTGGATAAGCTATCTTTAGCATGTTTTAGCATATTTATGTATGGCTTTGCCTGTAGTGATATGATCAAGTGTATAATCACTCCAGAAAGGATACCAATAACAAACTAAAGACACAAGTCCATGTAACTATAGCTTAATAAACAAGTGGATTTATTATGGCTACCAACAGGAGTAAGGGTAGGGGCTTTATTCCAAGGATCTAGGAACTCTAAGTCAGCTTTTTAAACAATTAAATTAAATTGCCCACCACAGTATGGATGACAACACATTTAAATTGCATCCCAGGAAGTTCCCGGCTTTTTGGAGACTTCTTCTTAGTAGTTGTTTCTTCTAGATAAACTTGAGGTGGATCCTTTTGAATCTTGTAAGTTTCAGGAGCTTTTGAGACTGGTGAGTTTTGTTTCCTTTCTAAGCCATGTAATTTTCATTTATATTGAGTGTTTTGAGCCTCCTTCTTGCCTCTGGGAGGAAATGTCCCAATTTAGAGGAAATAGCAAAAAAAAAAAAAATGTAGGACTTTTCTTGTCTTGGCTTAAATTATCACATCACTTTGGATAAACTTTATATTAAAACTCTTGGAATCTTTGCTTTTCCATGTCAATGAGTATATGGATAACTGCTATAAAAAATGTATACTGTTTGTAGTTTAAAGAATTTGGAACATATCAGTGAATAACTAAGAACTCTGTGTTTATAGGGCATCTATATTGTGAAGGTATGAGGGTAATGAAAAATAATACTGAAATTAAGTAAATTATAAAGTGTGTGTAGTGTACCACTGCTTTCAAAAGACCCTGCTATCTGAGTTTTTATGGAATGTGAGTTATGATTTATGCCTAGTTGCAACTGAGTAGGAATGAGAGACTACAAGGTACAAAAAAGGCTAAAATATTTGCTTTTACTTGGTCCATTAGAGACAGAAAGCCTGTCAACTTGTGCACTAATTAATTGAGTTATATTTTACTTCTCTAACAAAAGTTATAGACACTAAGTATTTATGCAGAGATAAATTGATGTCTAGACATTTGTGGGGGTTTTTTTTAAACTGCTTTTTTTCATTTTTTGACTAATTATTTTGGCAAATTAAATTCCAAAGACTGGAAGTTTACTAACAAGGATATCAAGAGAGCTTGACAAGTCTAAGTGTCTTTAATAATAGAGATGCCACTATGAGACAAATGCAAAATTCAAAGTGTGACTCACATTAAATTAGCAATTATAACAGTTTACTACATGCTAAGTGCTACTTAGCTCCATTTTCAATTAAACTCTCAAAGTCATCCCTAGCAATGTATACTTCTCTCCCTATTTTACAGTCAAAAACCACTGAAATACTAGAAACCAAAATGACTTTTTCAAGGTCAAATCTGTGCTCGATGCCTGAGCCTTCGTTAAATCATTTTGGTTCTATATCTAGTGGATTTCTTCTGCCCTGAAGCTGACTCTACCCATACATTATAAGGGGCATTAGTTTTATAACTTCTTAATACTGTTTCACAGTCGAGTGACATTGAAATTTAAGTAGTGTCAGCAATTTGCCTTGAAACAGTACAGATTACAATCTAGTTCCAGAATAAAAGGACAAATCACAATTATTTTCCTGGCTAGACACTGTAAATTAGCATGCTGACGATTGTAGTGTCCACTTTTATCATAAGAACAATGTGTGCAGTCCATAAAACTCGAGCTCTCCTTACAGCTTTTAATGTTTACTTACTAAGTAATATTTGGTGCTTACTATTCATTTTTGGTGGATGGTTAATGGAAGTATAGGATATAAGAGATTGTTAGGATTCATCATATGGACATATTAAAGGCAGGAAGACTAGAACACAGTGATTTTTATCATGGATAATTATAGATATCTATAACCTTTGGACACAGTTAAAAACATCAAACTGAGTTAAATGGGCTGCATCCATTTAAACGCTATAAACTAAACGTATCATCAGAGCCTGTGCTTTTAAGAGGAGAACAAGAAAGGAGGCTGTAAGTAGAAAGGCTTAAATGTCAGCAACCAGGCTTGACTCTCTTCCTGTTAAAAGGTGTCAAGCATAGATGTTTAACGCATGTGTTTTTAAACCAAGGATAAAATCATAATCTACAATGATTTTCAACATACTATGATTTGAATTTCTTGTTTTCTGTCTTTTATATTGTTTCTAAACTTCTGTATTTTCTTCTGTACATTAGACTGACATGCCATATCCAATATTTCTCTGAGAATCTTAACCATGAATACTGTATTTGCATCACTTCCCCTCTTCATTGTCCCCTAAAACTACTCTTGTGCTCAACCAATCTCCTTCTGAACTTCATGACTGAGTCTTACGTTTAGCCTTGACATAACTGTTCTAGCGTATGATATTAGGTATGAGACAGATTAGAAGAAGATCAAGGAATTACATTTATAGCATTTGTAATTAGGAAGGATCAAAGAGAAAGAGGAAGCTGCATATTTGGTAGTGAGCATGGGCTCTAGAAACAGCCAGTAAAAGCAAATCATCAGAGGTCTTAAGACAAAACAATGAATACACAATCATATTCTCAACAAATTATGTTTGGGCAACTGGATATTCACACACAAGAGAGTCGACATATATCTTATTCATCATATGTATCAGAAATATAAATGTAGCATCAAAAACTTACTCAACCCATAATAATTTTTTAAGACAGTATACATAGTTTTCAATTAAGAAAGCCTTCTTAAATGTGACATCAAAAGCATAAGACACAGATAACAATAAATTATACTTCATCATAATTTTATAAGTTTGTGCTTCAAAGGATAGATTGATAGATATGAAAAGAAGACTCACCACATGAAAGAAAGTATTTGCCGAGCATATGTTTCATAAGATACTTTATGTTTTATTTGTCTATGTGTCTACCTAACAGCATTTTCACTTCTAATAAAAAGACAATTAATACAGGTTTAAAATAAGCAAAGAGTTTATCAGCCTTTCTTTTTCAAGGGACTCTCGAGTAGGAACGAGAGGGATGAGATGATGTTCAACATCTTTTTCCTCCTATCTAGATGCTGAGTAAATGTGGATGGTGTCAGCATTAGAATACACCGCTGCACATAGAATAGAGTACTCTCTATATTTTTATATTGCCTAATATGTCTATGCCTAGATACACACTCAATGAAAGGAAAAAATATACTCTACAAAGTATGCATAAGAACATTAAGGCAGCAATACTGATAACAGCAGACAGATGAAAATAATCAAATGTCTATAAACTAATCAATGGATAATAATAATAATAATAATAATAATAATAATAATAATAATATGGTGGAGTATTACGTCATAGGGAAACAATAGTGAAAAGCTATTATATGCTCTACACAAACTTTTAAATGTACTAAAATTGTAGTTTGATACCATTTTTAAATTGCATTTTTCATTTTCAATGTATCAGTGTTTTGTCTGCATGCATGTCTGTTTCCTAATTGTATGCCTCAGGCGAGTGGACGTGGATCCCTGTAGTGTTGAGTTGTAGTTCCTGCTTATCTTCTGCTCTGGGCCTGTGCCTGGGGGAGGCGGTCCTCCTTGTAGAGAAGCAGAAGTACGTGGGAGGTTTGACTGAGTAGGTTCCATGCAGCATTAGGTGGTCTCTAGCAGGGTCCTGCCTGGCTTGGGGACTCAGTCTGAGGTTCAACGAGCAGGGGCTCTCAAGTGGACTGGGAGGCTGGTGTCTCCATTTGGGGCTTCCAGGCACTGCGGTGGGGAGGCCACAGACAGAGACTGGGCATGCAGGCGCTGCACTGTGAGAAGGTTGGCTTGCAAGCCAAGGGAAATGAGGGGGGGGGGAGTGAGAGCTCTGGACCACGCCCCATGGAAAAGAGATTCTTTGGCTACTCCCTTGGCTTGGAACTGTGCTGCTGCTTATTTGAAAAGGGCCTCCACCTGAGAACACTGCTGAACATGGCAGGCCCCAATAACACATCCGGGGTTCCAAGAACTTTATTGACATGGTGGATGGTAGTTGAATCTGGATGTGAACCCCCCACTCCCCCACCCCAGAAACTCAGGGCAGACCTGAGTTAAATAGGGAGGGAGGAGGGAGGAGGAATATGTAATTGGCTACACCCTCTGGCCTTTAGGTAACTCATTAATATAGAAATCTCTCTAGGCCAAGCCCTGTAGTCATGCCCTCTACCTGTGCCAGGGGCTGGTAGGAGCATTACCCTACATGACTGCAAGGCTTGGGTCAAATGGAAGTCTTAGACTGATTTTCAGGAGTCTGGAATCTGGGAGCGTGGCAAATGTATTTCGTCCCTTGCAGGGTCTCCGGCCATTTCTAAGCCAATGCACTACCCAAAACCAAGACCCCTTTCATGGCCCCACAGAAAGTGAGGGAAGGAACATTAATAGGTATATGTTTCATAAGGAAACAAAGATTATTGGTTTTATTTAAAAATTTTATTGGTTATTTTATTTATTTACATTTCAAATGTTATCCCCCTTCTCGGTTTCCCGTCCACAAGCCCACTGTCCCATGCCCTCCCCCTTGAAGCAATTCCAGTAAAATCAGGGACTAGACAAGGCTGCCCACTCTCTCCCTATCCACTCAATACAGTACTTCGAATTCCTAGCCAGAGCAATTAAACAACAAAAGGAAGTCAAAGGGATCCAAATTGGAAAGGAAGAAGACAAGTATCACTATTTGCAGATGATATGATAGTATACTTAAGTGACCCCAAAAATCCCATCAGAGAATTCCTGCAGCTGATAAACAACTTCAGCAAAGTGGCTGGATATAACATTAACTCAAACGAATCAGTAGCCTTTCTCTACTCAAAAGATAAATGTGCTGAGACAGATATTAGAGAAACGACATCCTTCACAATAGTCACAAATAATGTAAAATACCTTGGTGTGAATTTAACTAAACAAGTGAGAGATCTATACAGCAAGAACGTCAAGTCTCTGAAGAAAGAAATTGAAGAAGACCTCAGATGAAAAGATTTCCCATGCTTATGGATGGGCAGGATTAACATAGTAAAAATGGCCATCTTATCAAAAGCAATCTACAGATTCAATGCAATCCCTATCAAAATTCCAGCTCAATTCTTCACAGAGATAGAAAGATTATTGGTTTTGATTCCTAATCACATTCCTAAGCATGAAGGAGCTCACGTTTATAACTCAGAAGTTATAGTTTTGTTTTAAAACATTATGCTTAGAGTGACAGCACATCATCCCAATTTACGCGAGTGCCATTAATTGTACTTTAAGAAAAGTCTCTCAGTAATTGTTTTGTGTTCAAGGAAAGTAGACAGATAAGCTCAGGCTTTTAACTGTTTTATTTTATTTTCAACTCTATGATGCTAGCAGTAAGAAAGGCAACTTTTCAGAAATATTTACAGAAACAACCAGAAAGACGAAACTGTGCGGTGCAGGCACTTGACATATAGGACTCTCACTGAAAAAAAAAATCAAAACAAAAATTAAAAAGAATAAAACAGAAAACATGTAAGACTGTTGTTTGGAAATATTTTCCACTCTCTCAACCTTTTCTTAGAGCTGAGCCATGCCCTGAGCAGTAAACACTGTCTGCCTGGTGTAAATAGTGGGTAAACGACTTCTTCTCACGTGGCTTACAAGACGGGCACAGCGAAGGGCGAGAACTGCAAACCAAATAAAATGAACTGTCGATTTCACTCAGGGATACACTTAAGACTAGTTATGCATAGAAGCTGCAGCAACTCATTTACTCATAAAAATCAATAAGCCTGCCACCTGGGTCATCAACAGCGCCCTCTCCACTGCACGAGAGTGATTCCCTACTCTCATAAAAGCCACACACAATCCGTATCCTTCATTAAGCTTCAGCAAAGACCTAGCAATATTTTTTTTTCAACTGAGAAACAGGTAAGCATTGTCACTACTGTCTGCAGGAAAAGACTCCACATTGTTTAAATCACATCTCTCTTCACTGCAGCCCCCTTCCGAGAATATGATACAGTGGCTCTCAGACGGAATCTCGGTTCTTCTGTCACACCCTCATTGAAAGAACCAGTGTTAAATACTAGCGAATGTCGTCTCTGAGATCACTTTTCTCAATGAAAAGAAATTCGATACTGTCAAGCAAGTGTTTGCCTTTAAACGTCAGAAAGTGTGTATAAACTGTTCTGCTCAATGTCAGAAGAGAGAGAGAGAGAGAGAGAGAGAGAGAGAGAGAGAATGGTTTCTGAACTAGCATATCAATTATTTTTTGCAGCCACTGGCACAATTTAACATTTGCATCTATTACATAAAGTACAAGAAGGAAGGTTGGGATGTCGTGCATGTGCAGAGCCTGGCCTAGCGCCTATGAGGTCCTGGAATTTTCTCCATAAATGACATAGAAAAGAAAGAGGAAGACTCAGAACGGAGGACCAATGACCTGAGTTTCTTGAGACTACTGGATTTTAGTTTCCCTGCCCTCTCTCCACGTGAATGTGTTTGATCTAGAAAATTCTCTTCTTGAAGAACATCTTAATACTTTCTGGACATAGATCCTTACTAAGTAAGCTGCTACCCTGTATTTGAGCTGCTGCCAACATCCTGTTGGTCATTCTTCCTCTACCCTCCCTCCACCCAGTTCTTTGCCATTCAGGCAAGAATCATGTTGAAATTACCTTTAGCCTCCAAAGCTATCTAAGACTATTTCTTTTGCTTTTTTCCTCTTATCCTAGGAGAGGTCTTAGCATCAAATTCCTATTGACTTTTAACTATAGGGATGGTCGAGGGTCCTTTCTCTAAAAACTTCATTTTCTATGTAAAAAAAAAAACAATTTATTAATTGCATTTATTTCAAGACAAGATGTTTTAAATAACTAGAGTAAACTTAAATGGAGCTACTTTAATTTGACTTTCAAAGTAAAATTGTTAAAATACTTTTCTGTTGGACTTTCAAATGGACACTGGTTTTGTAATTCAATGATAGTAACTATGTACAAAGGCAATAGAACCTGCTTACTGATGTCTCAAAGGAGGACATTTCTCAACAATCACAGGTGCCATTAGTCGTCTGTGAAATAGACATTCCTTAATGATAACTTTTTCAAGTCCTATAGCTTATCTCTTGTAAAAGAGCAAAATTTATATCTGTTGATATTGAAGACTTGGTCCCAAACTATTCAAAATGTACCTTTCTGACTTCCTAGGCTTTGGTACCCACTGCTTGAAGTAGACGAAAACCTAGCAACTCTTCTATTGTCCCAGACACCTCACTAGGTCCTGGCTGCAACTGTGTTATGGGTTAAGCCAGAGGATAAGGAGTCACCCGGGGGTTACTGATGCTAAAGTAGGGTGTTTTCTTTCCCGTGCTGAGACTTGAAAGCTGCTTCATCCCAAGAAAATATCTTCTTCTCTACCTGTAGTTTCACTTTCTATTACCTGTGGTCAGCTGAGTCTGAAATGTTAAATGAGAAATTACAGGAATAAAAAGTTCACAAGGTTCCAATTGTGTTCTGTTCTGAGTGAAATGATAAAATATCACACCGTCCCACTTGGCCCTGCCTTGACTATGAATCATCCCTTGCCTGCTAGTCACTTAGGAGTCATTCAGGGTAGCAATTTATCTTATTTAATCGTGACTTTTTCTGTATGCCTGAGTTAAAGGAATCCTCATTCAACCTAATACCAGCCTCAGGTGCAAAAGAGCTGATAAGGAGAGGCAAGGAGCATGCATTTTGAAAGGCTGATTAACTGTGGTACCAGGTAGCGATGCTGCAGAATACAAGACAACATAAATGAACACACAATATGGATAGGGTTTCATACTGTCCAGTTTTCCCTGTGACCCTTCAAACATGTCACCCAGAGAGGTGATTACTGCTCAGAAAGGCTGAATAGTGTGGCTTGACTGAAGAAAGGCCTGTCTTTCCTTGACTTGTCCTAGAGTACACACCACAGCACCATCTCAAAATTTGGTACTGGGCATTCACTTATCACATTATTCAGCTAAATCTAGTGTCTCTTTCTCCATCCTAGTAAAACAGGAAAGTAAGGAGCATGTGTTGGCCTCAGCAGACACTGTGGAGAATCTGACAGAAAGAGAGGCTACATCTTATTCTTTCAAGGAAATTTCACCACCGATGTTTAGGCCCGAATTTCAAATAGACATTGAAGAATCCTACTTTCAAGCATTTGTAGGATTGAAAAGACCTCTATTCTCTTGAAATATATCCCTAGAAACAACTACAAATATATTAAAAGCTCCTCATGCCTATTCCTAATGGCTGATAAAATCCAAAGAAGGCCCACCTTTGAAAGGGAAGCTTCCAGAACCTTGGAATACCTGTTTAAACCTGAGTGATATGGCTCAGCATGATCCCAGGCCACAACAAAAGAACAATTCCCAATGTCTTCCATCCAGAGGAGACAAGACCAGTCTTACCATGTTTCTCTTCCCACTGCAAACTGATGGATGCTAGGCAATGGTCTGCTGGACTCATGGCTACATCTCATTTACAGTGTCTCAGTGTGGATCTTGCGGGAGGTGACAGCCCCGCAGTGGCTGTGATAGACATGTTTCAGAAGAGTAAGACCAAGAAATCTCTTCTGTAATCTATTTGACTACATTTACGTTTTCCCCCACATTGCCATAATAGATGAGAGTTATATTGCCAACATGTGTTTCCAGCTCTGGATCATCCCTATCTTGTGGATTCCATGCTTTACAGTGACACTATTTCCCTTAATTGTTTTCCTGTAACAGAATAGTGTAAACCGAGCCACTCAGAAACAACATAAACTGATCTCACACAGTTCTGCAGGTTGCAAAGTGCAATTTTCTTGGATTGTAGATCTTGTATTGTGTGCTTACATGGGCAAACAGGATGAGAGATCTGGGTTCTCATTTCTGAGAGTTTTTATAAATAGATAAGGGATCCATCTTTAGAAACTAACCACTAGAAGATGCTGTACCTCCTAAGCTTATCATACTAAAGATGTGGTTTCAATATAGCAACTTTGAGAACTAATATTCATTACATTGCTGTATCAATTAACAGATATCATCCAAAATAAAGAGATAATAGTTTAAGAATATAATTATAAGGGTTTGTGTTGGAATATGGTCACTCCCATTCTATCTCTATAGGGATTTTATCAAGAAGAGAAATTTGAGTTTGTTAAAGACTACAGCTATTGACTATGGTCCCATGGATATTCTTAAAGCCATTTACGTAATTTATTACATTTTGTTGACTTGCATATGTTCCTGCATCCTTAGAATAAAGTGAACTTGATTAAAATGTTTGATTGTTTGAAATATCTCTGTATATGTTTGTCAGAATTTTATTGACATTATTTGCATCTATGTTCATCAACGATATTAACCTATAGATTATTTATTGATTGTTTGTTTTCTATCACACAGTATTTCTTAACTGTAATTTCTGCTCCCTGCATTCCTTCCAGTCACACTCCACCCCCATCTACTTGTCTTCCCTTTTCCTTCAAAAATAACAACAGGCCTTCCAGGGACAGCCACAGTTGTGATGTCTTTACCTGGTTTTAGCATTAGAGTAATGCTCGCTTTGCAGAAGGAGTTTGGATGTGTTCCAATGGTTTCTAACACAAAATATTTAAGAAGTATTAGAATAAGTACATACTATAAACATGCTTTAGTGTATTGAAGGCTCAACTAGTGGTAGTGCCTTGCTAATATCAATGAATTTCAGGGTTTGATTTTATTTTCTCTTAACTCACTTTCCTTTCAAATGACATTATTGTCTTTTTAATTTTTTTGCAAATAATTTAATTAGAATGTTAATCCTGTCACAATGGAACAGTATATTAATCTGGGAATTGTGTTAAGCAACTGAAATCAATGCAATCTCTAACTGTTATTGCTGTTAGGAGAATGAAGATGTCGGCAGCAAAGCAGAGAGAAAGCAGCCGAATTACAGTAAATTCAGTGTGATGTTGCTATTAGTCTAAGTGCCTTAGCTAAATGCTACCAACTGAGATCACTAACTGTGCTTCCATAGCAATTGTCTTAATGTTATGTAGCAGCTTCACTTTGAAAATACCCATTTCCAATTCCTGGAGCCCAAATGAAGATCATCAGTAATAAAATTACATGTTTCATCACATGGCAAGAGAGCAGTTAACGTTATGTCCTGGAGATCTGTCCCTGGCGGCCATAAATCTGCTCAGACAACCAGATTTCAACATAGCCCTCTCTAGAGTACACATGAGAACAACATGGGACGTGTAAGACCAGTCCACCATACTTTAGAATATGAAGGACAAATCATGCATGTGATATAGTAGAAAATATCAAATTCATATCCATCTATTTCTGCGTATCAATTGCTGTCCTTTATGCCAAGTATATTATAGTGATTTTACTTTGGTTGGGCTCCAACAGAAACTATAAAATGAAACCACAAAGATTTCATTTGTAACACCCCTGGAGACCCAAGAAAATCAGCACCTTAAAGGTGTGTAACACTGAAGCAGAAAACTGTGGTTATCCAAAGTTAAATACAGGAAGTCATATTTCAGCTTTGTTCTTCTTTTCTTTTGATAGAGTCTTTGTAAGGGTCACTGGTCATTGTGTTTTCTTCTGATGGTTGTGGCTACGCTCCTCTAAAATAAATGTCCATTTTCAGTAGCTAGCTTTGGATGACGACTGTGGGGTTTCTAAGCAGGATTACAATTCCACCCACTCCATACCTAAACACACCCCCCACTGCTTATCCTTCCTTCTCAAAGATCATGTTCTTCATTCCAGTTGTTCTATCTTAGCATATATTATGGTTTTGACCTTTATTTTCATTTTTAAAGTTGCTTTTTATAACCTTTGCTTTCAATTTTTAAAATGTTGTTACTGTGTTGGATGACCAGTTGGTGAGCTCTTCCCTGGGGAAGACAGTTTTTTATGCTGTCCCCATCCTTTAGTTACCTGTAGTTCTTTTCCTAATATCAAAGCCAAATGAATTTTCTCCTTTGTATGTAGAGTGCTTACTTGTGTCATCCTTGTTCTGGTCATGTTTTAGGTATCCATGTTGGTGTGTGTATGCTATGCAATCGCACAGCAAACTCTCTCTTCTTCTGGCTGCTACAGTCATTCCAAAAATGTTGCTAACATGATTAGTATGCATATTTGCACACAGTTGTTATGATGGCTATCCAAGCCCACATTATGTTGTAGAAAAGCGACATTCCTTCACTCAGTAACTTTAAGATTTATCTGGTTTTGTTTAAGAATATGACACAAAATACAGAAGATCTCTGAATTTATAGGTTTGCAGTTCTTTTTTTTTAAATAGCGAGTTTCATTGTAGAAGTCTCACTTCTGAAAGTTTTTTCAACTTCTTTTTAAATGACACTTGACTTGCTATGTCTTAGGAGTGCATGCTTGTGGTCATCGCTGTGGATACAGGTGTGCAGAGTGCTCAAGGTCTCTCTGCATAATGGCCTTGTGTGGTCTCGTAGCTCACTCTTTCCTGACATACGACCAAATCAAAGCCTGGTCTTTGAGTTCTCACAAAATGCTGGAATATTTTCTCTTTCAGAAGGACCTGCTCTGCGGTGCAGCTTTACTGTGTCAATAAGTTCCAGGTGTTCCCTATACTTTTGCATTCTCACACATGGATGACATTGTTCTCACATCCTATGTTAATTATATTTACTCAAAAAAGTAGCAAAAAGTTAATATATATATGTATACACATATACACATATATACATACACATATACACATATACACACATATACACACACACATATATATACATATATATACACATACATATATACATATATATACATACGTATATACATATACATATATTCAGGTGAGTCTGAATTCCAGGTCCAGCCTGGTCTACATAGAAAGTATCAGGCCATCCAGGGCTACATAGTAACATTAATTAATTAATTGATTAATTAATTAAAAAAATTATAGAGTAGATGTTTTCTCCTTTGTTTTGAACATTTATTTATTTATGTCTAGCTTTACTCAATGTGTTTTTATTTCACCACTTTTATTCCAGGCTTTGATGACATCTAATACTCTATATAAGCAACAAACCCTCCCCTACTTCCTTAAAAATCAGAAATGTAAATTATAAATGTGGATCATAGGCCTGCAATGAGTGACAATGGTATAAAAATGAACATGCTGATTTATACATAACTTACAATACGATTGAATTATCCATCCCATCATCTGTGGTGAATTAAACTAGAAAGTACAGAAGGTTAAATCATGCAAAAATTGAGTCACAGATCAGCATAATGAACTTCAGTGTGAAATAGGAATCTGCTCTCTCCCTCTTACCTGGACTCTCAGTGAGGGCATCTAGCTTTGGGATCAGCACTTTAATATCTATAAAATAAGCCGTATGCCTATGAGGCAGCAATTATTCTCAACACTGAAGAAGATGCTGGTTGTGCAGGAGTAATTGAAACATGGCAGTTTTGCTTCTGAAAAAGAACTTAGGAAGGAACATTAGACAGTGTATTTGCCTGTACATTACCACATACATGTTATCTTTGCAGTATAAGTCCCATGGAGTTTGGATTTCCAGTGTGTTATAGATGACTAGTAAATGACATGTGATAACTACCCAATCCTAGAAAATTATACACAATTCACAAAATGATGCTTATTTTCCAAGAAAAGAAGTATATACTCTGGGGAGAAAAATACCTGTTGGAATCGGACCGTTACATAATTTTTTTAATGGCTCTGCCTTGTGGGAGCAGTGAGTGAGAAATTGGGAAGGATGGAAGGCAGTATTTTGAGTGAAAATGTATCAGGTTACTATATTGCCTTTGATAAGAACTTAGGTAAAATATCCAAAAGCAGATAAGTCTGTACCTGTGAGATCTTCAAGGCCTTGGGATGTATTCATCAACGAAATAGTTTCAGAAATTCACTACAAATTCTTTTAAGTATTATATTGAATCAAGTCATCTTGTGAAATTCATCCTCAATGTCAATGAATCTGGAAATATAAGCCTGTTCCAATTGCTTTTTGAAGTACTTGTGAGATAGACACAAAGAGCTCAATTAGTAATAGAAAACCACTTTGCTCTAGCCCTTCAGTTCTTATCAAATGCTATTAATGACAACATATGTAAAGGAGTATGTGCCAAAATGTAATTGGAAATATTCATATAGTCTCAGCAAAACACAGACAAATTTTAAATGGATTTCCATTCAGCTGCCATTTGGAGTAACTGACTAATTTATACATACCTTGTATTCATTTTTTAATTTACATTGGTCTCTAGCTTCCCTTTTATATTTAGTACTATACACAAAGTTCTTCAGTACTAATCAATAAGAATGTGGAAGTGTCCTGCCATTGCTTTCTTTAACAAATACAAATATAAAGAATTAGTTCCCATTATTGCCTCTGTGATGCTTGCTTGGTTTGCTTGTGTCCAGTGTATGGTGATTACATAGTAGATATAACTGGAGTTAGGATACATATCAATTGATGCTGCTGACATGCTTCCTGGGTCATAATTCATTTGACTGACTTGATTTGATAAGAAAAAAACATTTATATTAAGTCAATTCCAAAAGCTTCTTTGAGTAAGGATGATGAACCTTGTGTCATCTTTATTTTCTTGGATCTTTGATAACACATAGCTTATCTCTCTGGTTATCACCCTTCTGGTTTCTTCAGATTTCCCATGACTACAGCACTAAGAATGATTTCTCTCACTAGCCTACACACAGTCAGAGGAGGGAGTATCTGATGCTGGTTAAGAAGTATGTTTCAAAGAGATACTGAGCTTACACAGAAGGATCATCAACACATCCCAGTGATCAGCCAGTAATGGAAGCTTAGGGGTTTGTCTAACTTATATTATATTTTTTAAACCCCATATTCCAGAACTTTGAGGCTTTTCCTTAGGAAAATTTATACACAAATGTGGCACCTATGTATTCTTTCCAGCTCATAATGAATCTCCAGGTAATCATTAGTAATCAGTTGTACAGATTCATGTTATAAATTTAAGATCAAGATTAAACAAAAACATAGGGTTCTGAAAAACAGCCTACCCTTGCCTTCTATAATTTTTTTAATAAAACATTCCCCTCACATTTTCAATCTAACTGTACAGTAAATCTACAAGGAAACAGTATATCAGGATTTCAAACTAGTGGTTTCATGACTAAGACTGGTGATTAGTTCAGTGGGTTAGAACTTCTAACATTTAAGCCTTGAGAAGCTGAGTTCCATCCTGGGACTGATGGAAAGAAAAAAACAACTGCCACATCTTCTTCTCACTGCTCCACACAAAAGTGTGAATGTACAACAGCACACACATACACTGCCCACCCCCCCCCCCACAGTGTGAATGTACACTAGCACACAGACACACACACACACACACACACATCCACACACACACACGCGCACACACACACACTACTCAACCCCCAAACACAGTGTGAACATACACCAGAACTCACACACACCCTACTCATCCCCTCCACATGGTGGGAATGGGCAACAGCACTTACACACACACTTCGCCACAAGTATCGTACATAGAAATATTAAATCATAAGCAGACTAAAAATATAATTGAAAATCTAAAAGCAGAACAATTTTAAAATATTGTTTTGACAACCATGGAAAATACTATCTATCTCTTAAATATCAGTGGAGTAAAAATTAAAAGAATGACAGAGTAATTAACATACAAAAATATTTTCTGAAATGCTACTTAAAAAGTAGATCAAATAATTATCTAAATATATTTATGTTGAAAAGTACCATACAATCAAAATTGTGGGTTTGAAAAGATGTTCTATTATAAAATTCTTGGAAAAAATAGTTACATTGTAATATGTTAAGTGGGTTTTTAAAATGGTAACAAAAACAATAGTGTATATATATATATATATATATATATATTCTTAAATATAAATTATTAGAACACCTTAAAATTAATGATAATGGAAATGTAAAATGTTATAATGAAATAAATTTAGCAAATAAAAGTATGTGGCATACTTGAGAAAAAATTGGAATACTTACCCTTCCCTATCAGAGAAGTCAAACTTGCAAAATTGTGCCTGAAAAAAAATTCATAGCATAATTTTAGCAATCCATTAGTTTCTTTTCCTTAGCTTTAACATTTTCTTTTCATTATTTATTTTATTGTTGAGATTATGATATAATTACATCATTTCCTCCTCCACTTTATTCTAATCTAACCCTACCATACATATTTCCCATTTTTTCAGGTTTATGACTCCTTTTTTCATTATTTGTTACACACACACAGAGAGAGAGAGACAGAGAGAGAGAGAGAGAGAGAGAGAGAGAGAGAGAGAGAGAGAGAGAGAGACATATTCGTTGTAGTAATTATTTTAGAAACACAGCCAATAGTCAAGCCAACTATCTAAGCTGCGATGGATCTGGCTAGATCAGATGCCATGTTCAGTGGCCGGAGGCCACGCAAGTGTCTTGCAGCTAGAAACAGCCAGTCAGAAACACTAGCCCTGCCCCCACGAGATGCCAGCATGGGAGATAGCTCTGCCAATCTTCCACACTCTCTTTGCAAGGCTTGGCATTGCCCAGATCATCCAACCATCCATTCGGGCCCGGTAGAAAAATGAGACTCTAATGCTTAAAGATTAATCAAAGACTTATATATTTGGTAATGATCAATAACAAGATGCCCTTACAATCAGAGGTGTAACCCAATACCCAACCTAGATATACCACACCAACTATCTTTGACTGCTACAGACAAGCGAGCATCAGCCTCCATGTCTCTCCCCTAGCTCCTCATCTTCCTTCTCCTCTTCCTCCCTTACTCCTCCTTTTCCTCTCTTTACTCTTCCCACCTTAGCTCCTCCTACACATATTCATAAACATATCTAAATACATACTCCTAAATACACAGATAAACCTTGCTCAGTGTGTATAATGCTACTTGTATGAATGTTTCCAGGAGTGACACTTTGGTATTGGATGATGGGATGCTTTCTATACCCTAGATGGTTGATGAGGATTTCAAAGAGGGTAGAGTCCCAGCTAGGCCACAGGGGACCCTATGTCAAAAAAGAATGTGCAGCTATCATATGAAAAAAATGAATTATATACAAGTATAAAACTATTAAAGAATTAGAAAATACACAGATTAGAAAGGAACAGTGAAGCCCCACTGAAGCAGCCATAAGAGAATTCCTGAGAGATTTCAGGTTAGTGTCCTTTCTGTCCTATCTAAAGATGGATGTCTGCCTTCTCATTCTCCCAGCATGCATTGCTATGGCCTGGAATAATCTATGCTACCCTCTCTCCAAGACAGATGTTTCAACTTCTAATGCTCTAAGAGTCAAGAGGCTTTCAGTACCCCTCTTGCAGTTCACCTTTCTGTTTGTTACAGGGTCAGGGAGTAGTCTGCCACCATACAGGGAGTTTTGCAGGGTACTTGAGACAAGCATGCTTATATTTAAAGCAAAGGAGCCTCTGTCTTGTACTCAGTGACAGCTCTTAACATGAAGATTTACCAATACAATTTATATGGCAGCTGGGATTCTTTGAGATTTACTATACTTTTCAGAGACTACATGTATATTATACAGTTAACAAAATCTGATACTTTATAAAATCACTCCCAGGAAAATTGATTTTGAGCATTCCAAACATCAAAATGACAAGTTTGTGAATAATGTATATGTTATACATATAATCATGCATATAAATACTTATATTTTATACCATGTCATAAATAGGTAATAAATATATAGAATATTTCCAATTAGGGAAACAGGAACTCTAAAAATATTATTAAATAAAAGAACAAGAATGTTTTCTCTCTGAGAGTACATTGCATATCCTCTATAGGATCCGAGACAGTAAGTGTTAAGAGTCACAGCAAATGCTCAATGTGTAAAACACTTGGTTCCAAGCCTGACTAGCTGACTTTGGTTCCCAGGGACCTACACAGTGAAAGTAGAAAACCATTTCCACCAGGTGTTTTCTGGCCTCCACATGCACATCTTGGTATACTTGCTGGTCTCCTGGAATGCAAAAATAACTGTAATGGAAGGTTTTTCTCAGTAAGCAGTAATAAATTTCTTTCTAATGTCCATGACCTCACCATCCCCCAAAAGTTTACAATGTTTACAGTTCAGACATGAGTTCCCCTCTGAAGAATGGGTTTTAAGTCCAATTTTGGTTACCAAGAACATGGGTCTATTGCGTCTTGCACTTCTAAGGATGTCTGGCCATGATGGCTTCTCTCAGATTCTTCTTAATTGCTCTGCTTGGCCTTACACAGCATTGACAGTAACTTCTAACCTTCTAGCTCCTTCTCTGGCTCATTCTATCCTCACCTGTATCTAACTCGTTCTTTCTTTGCAACTTGTCTCTGTCCCCTCATCCTAGTAAAATTCCCTCTTTCCCTCCTTTGCTCCCTCCTTCTCTTCCTCTCTCCCTCCCTTCCTTGTTCCCTGTCTCCCCCTCTCCCACCCTGTACTGCTCTCTCTTAAGAAGCCTCTCTTTTCTTTCTCTTCTCGTGAGAGTTGGGCATTTCCTATTCTGTCAGATATTTCTCTGATTCATCATGTTTTCTGCCACTTAATTAGACACCACTTTCAAACATGGGTGTTTCTTTCTACACATTAATTTCACCTTTATTGTTGGGATTAAAGATGTGTATTAAGGCTGTGTCTGTATTCCACCCAAAGGGATTAAGAGTGTATAGTAAGGATGAGACACACAACTAGAAACAGGTTTTCCAGTAAACAATACAATCTCAGGGTTCACAGTGTGATCAAATATCCTGCAACAAGCAATTAATTATTGATGGAAGAAGAAGAATTAGCATCTCCCTAGAATGAGTCTCCTTATAACTTGTTCAATGTAAAGTGGTCAACTTTGTGATTTTATATGCACAAACAACAGAAATGAATTCAGAAGAATGCATGTGTTTGCAAATGCTTACACCAACACAATAATAACTTGAGAATGGGGGGCCATGGGATGGTCTGGAGTAAGTTAAAGTGTGGGGAATGATGTAATTCTGTTTCAATTAAAGTATTAAACCAAGTGTTGAGAAAGCAGGACTAAGAAGATGTGTTTAAACTGAAAGGAGCTACCCATTGTAAGAGGGTTCTGAGTTGTGTTTGTCACGTAATTGCTGATTTCAAGATCGTTTACGATGTATCTTCATCCTATTATCATGGAGGGGGGACTTAACTGATGTTGCACAACCATCCTGTAGGATACAAGCCTGCAAGCATTCATTCTGAATAATCCTGCTTGATAATTAACTATGCATTAGCATCCTCTATTTACTTAACACACTTTTCTGAGCCAGGTTGAGCGTTGGGAATATTCTGTCTTTGTGTCATGTTTGATTTTTTTTCCTGGTGGCTGAGATGATCCCTTCTTTCTTTAAAGCTGTCACTGATTTAAGAAGATCACTAAAACTCAGTAGAATCCCCAAAGGCAGAAATGTTGGTCCTTTTAGGGGTTTCTTAGAAGCCTCCTGGCTATTAATACTAAATTGGTGGGAGAGATACGACTGAATCTATAGCCTAGAGGGATAATACAGGCTTAAGTAATAAAAATAAAGCAACCATCAGCAAGAAAGATGATTAAGCCTATAAATAAAATACTTTAAGTACAATTATATGACCTGGAATTTTTCATATATGTAATTGTAACAATTATTTTTAATGAAAAAAAGTAGTCACTTTTTGTGAACATGAGCAGTAGTACAAAAATTATGTGTACAATGTTCTTAAATTATAAGTCACTGATGCTGAATAACACTATGCAACTGGTATTTAAACATTATAAAACTTAGTGACCTCTTTATACCTTTTTCCAAACCAATCAAACTCCTGATATTTTCAGGTTCTGTCTATATTGTGATGATAGTATATACAATCTACAAAGTTTTTTAATTGCCCACTAGTCTATAAGTACCTACTTGCTTTCTATGTGTACATACATTTCTAAGAGCCAAATAGGAACTGACATACAGACAAACATTCTCCTCTCAAGACAATTCTGTCCCAATAGGTGAATACATAGAAAATTTTACTTGTGGTAACTGTTACTTCAATGATAAAAATAACAGGGATATGTCATGATATATTTATATGATAAAGGTGTAGCTTTAAAACATACTGCTGCCCTAGCTGAGGTGGTGATGGAATTCTATGTGAAGAGGGAGCATCAGGCTAAAAAACCAATATGTTCTACAGGTACAAGAAGACGAAATAATTAAAGCAGACCTAAAATATCAAGGAAAAATATCAAGGAAAAATATCAAGGAAGTTGATATAGGTAAGGAAGATGATTCTGTTTAAAAAAAAATGGAGATAAAATTAAGTAGGTCGTCTAAGCATAGGAAATGAGGGCATGGTAAGAAGTATTATTGAGGAAGTAACAGGGACATTTTAAACACAAGACTAATAGGAAATATTATAGGCTTTAAACAAATTATTCTCTGTTGAAAATGGATTCTAATCCTTCAGAAGTAAGTAGGAGAGACACGAAGCAGGCTGTCTCTGTGACCTACAAAAGAAATCCCGTACTTTACACTAGTAGTGTATAAAGTGTTAGAAAAAAAAACTTGCATTTTTGAACAATAAAGAGATGAACTGTCTGAAATTTGATTAAAGAAGAAGTCAAGCACATAAGCAAGATGCTGGAGCATGAACTGGGAATCTCCAGGCTCATACACTGAAACAACCACAGCAGTCAATAAGATGGTGTTTGAGGAGGGAGACTGTGTGGTGGAGACAGGAAAGCTACGGAAAGTGAGTAATACATGGTTCAGTGGAAGCATGTGATGTCCAGAAACATGAGTACACTGAACACAAGGATGTGATCCTATGTAGAGATGAAGACTAGGAACCTCTTCCCCATCAGAAGGGAAGCAGAATGTCTGCACAGAGCCAGATGCTTAAATTTGGTATACAACAAAAGAAAGTAATTTTATTAGATCTCTTCTGTGTCCTATGTGAACACTGAACAATGGGTAGCATCATTAAATGAATGGTTCTGTTGATGTGTAAGTGGGAAATCACTGTATGTAAGTTAATATGTAAGAATAGGAAATACCGAACTGATTGCAGAATATTGACTGAGGTAGTGGTGTGGTTAGGTTGTTAAATTGTTAAGTAAACAGGTGAAGCCACGGGTGTCAGGAAGCGGCAGGTCATGCTGAAGGGTGATTCTCTTCAGGGATGAATACGGGAATATAGTGAAGAAAACAGAATATGAAATGCAACCCAAACAAATGAAACCAAAACAAATCAGAGGTAAATCGATCATAATAAAGAAAGAACAGGTATGCTGTATGTATTTTTGTCTTGTTTTGTTTATTTTAGTTTATAATGTGAGTATTTTGCCTGTGTGTACTACAAACATGCCTGATATCCACAGATCAGAATGCATTACATACCATGGAACTGGAGTTATAGACAGCAGTGTGCTTTCATTTGGATGCTGAGCATGAACCTGGGTCTGATCTTGATTGCTGAATCATTTCTCCAAACCCCAAGCTGGGTGTGTTTAAAGTATCAAAGTTTGGAAAGAATGGAAGAACTACATGGTTGATTTTCTTTCATTTTATTTTATTTTATTTTATTTTATTTTATTTTATTTTATTTATTTATTTTTTGAGACAGGGTTTTTCTGTGTAGCCCTGGCTGTCCTGAAACTCATTCTATAGACCAGGCTGGCCTCGAACTCAGAAACTGCCTGCCTCTGCCTCCCAAGTGCTGGGATTAAAGGCGTGTGCCACCACTGCCCAGCGACTTTCTTTACCTTGTCCTTAGACCTTCTCTCGGGCTCTTGTCCTTCTGTTGGTTTGTCTAGTTGAATTTGGTGTGTTGATTTTTGTTTACCTTACTATAGACTATTTTGTTCTGTGTTTTTAAATGGATGAATAAATGAATGAATACCTTCCTTCATTCAGTGAATGGAGGAACTCTTTTACATGAATCAGTGATGGATGACATTTCCCTTTTAATTAATTTATTATTTAAAACAAATTTTAAATTTAAATAGTCTTTAATCATATTATTCACCTCAAATAACTCCTTTCAGACCTTCTCCTCCCTATCCACCCAAATAAGTTCTTTATAAAAAAAAGTAAAATAAACAAACAAAAAATACAATAACAACCCCCTTAAAACCAAAATCTCAATCTAAATCCAGAGTCAAAAAAGAAAAAAAACTGAAAAACACCACCACCACCAAAACACTAAACTGTAACCAACACACACACACACACACACACACACACACACATACACACGGTGGAGTCCATTAGATGTATGTAACTATTCCTGAACACATGGCCTGTCCTGGAGTTAATATACCAGGTGTCCCATTGGAGAAGTCTGACTTTTCCTCCCCAAGGTAGTATAAGTGATAGTTCAGTTGATAACACCTATCCTAGTAGCTAGGTATTCATTCATTCAGTCATTTCTCCATTTAAATATGAAACAGAATAAACTATGATAAGATTTTTTTAAAAAAAATCAAAACAAAGCAAAAGCATCACATCCAAGTTTGACATACCAGCCAACAGAGAGAAAAGAGCCGAAGAGAAGGTACAAGAAACAGACCCTTTCATTTTCACACTCAGAAATCCCATAGGAACAGTAAACTGGAAGCCATAATATGTATGCAGAAGTTCTGATGCAGCAGCATACAGTCCTGTTAATGCTGCTTCTGTCTTTGTGAGTTCATATAAGAACCTCACAATGAACAGTTTCCACACATCTATGCTACATTTATCAAACAACCAAGGATCAAAGAAGCACAGACTGAAAAAGAGGGTGGAGGTCACAAAGTAAACACTGTCTGATAAGTTACTAGTAAGTTGGAAAGCCATATGATAAATCTGCCTCTCCAAGGTGAAAATGAACTTGAAATCTGATAAAAAACAAAAATGGAAGTGGTCAGTGTGGATCCAGATTTTCTTCATGGGGCAGGGACTGACTGGCTAGATATGGAGAGACATAAGTATTGTGTGATTAAATCAGGAACAGAATGTAGCAGTGAGTCTATAGAGAAACAGGTATATTCTGTGATCTCAGGACCTACTTCAAAGCCTTTCTGAGACTCTGGATGAACATGAACTTAACTTCAGAGCAGAGTTTCAGGACAAGTCAGCAAGAAGCAGAAATGCACTTTATTAGAATGAAACATCAACACATATTTAAGCATAGGCATTAAGGGAAGAAAATGGAATCCTAAAAAGGGTAAGACACACACCTTCCTGGTAGTGTAGACTTCTCCAGAAAGTCATGCGTAAGCAATTTAGTGACTACCACATGTATGATGTTGGTGGCTTCCAAATACATTTCAATATGTTACTACAGAGTTGTTTTTCCTTTAAAAAAAAAATCCTTCTGTTTTTTTTACATAGGGTTTTATGGTGGCTTCAGGGTAACATGGACAGGATTCAACCACAGATAACATAAAACTATGGGTCACAAGTGTTGTTCCAAGGTGCTAAAGCAGCCTTATTTATAACAGCCAGAAGCTGGAAAGAACCCAGATGTCTTTCAATAGAGGAATGGATATAGAAAATGTGGTACATTTACACAATAGAGTATTACTGAGCTATTTAAAACAATGAATTTATGAAATTCTTAGGCAAATGGATGATACTAGAAAATATCTTCCTGAGTGAGGTAACCCAATCACAAAAGAACACACATGGTTTGTACTTACTGATAAGTGGATTTTAGCCCAAATGCTCACAAGATACCCAAGATACAACTCACAGACCACATGAAGCTCAAGAAGAAGGAAGATCAAAGTGTGGGTGCTTTGGTCCCTCTTAGAAGGGGGAATAAATACTCATGGGAGCAAATATGAAGACAAAGTGTGGAGCAGAGACTGAAGGAAAGGCTATCCAAAGACTGTCCCATCTGGGGATCCATCCCATATACAGTCACCAAACCAAGACACTATTGTGAATAGTGTCTGCCAAGAACTTGTGGATGCCAAGAAGCGCATGCTGACAGGAGCATGATATACCTGTCTCCTGAGAGACTCTGCCAAAGCCTGACAAATACAGAGAAGGATGCTTGCAGCCATATTGGACTGAGGATAGGGTCCCCAATGGAGGAGTTAGAGATAGGACTAAAGGAGCTGAAGGGGTTTGCAGCCCCATAGTAAGAATAACAATATCAACCATCCAGAACCCTCAGAGCTCTCAGGGACTAAACCACCAACCAAAGAGTACACATGGAGGGACCTATGGCTCCAGCTGCATTTGTAGCAGAGGATGGCCTTGTTGGGCATCAATGGGAAAAGCGGCCCTTGGTCCTGTGAAGGCTCGATGCCTGGAATTGGAGGGTGGGGAAGTAGGAGTGGGTGGGTGGGAGAACACCCTCATAAAAGCAGAGGAGGGTGGATGGGGTAGGGGTTTGAGGGAGGGGACCTGGAAAGATGATAACAATTGAAATGTAAATAAAGAAAATATCTAATAAAAGGGGGGGTGCTAAAGCATGTTTTTCCCCTAAAGAGGCTCCATGTGAGATTTTTAGTAAATATTAGGTTCACAGTGGGGAAGGGAGAAAGGCCATATATGGAAAAGGTCCTTGGCATGGTTCATTGGTGTTTTAATATTGTTATTTGCAGGTTTTTAACATTAAAGAAATGTTGTCACTATATAGGCACTATTTACAAAAATGTAAATTGTGTTGAAATTTTTGATTATCTTGAGAAAAGAGTCCATAACCAGGTTCTGGAGTAATGACCTCTCTCCTCTCACACATCCATTTAATAATTTCTGTTTTCCTGTCCTGCCTCAGGAATGATGCTGAGCCACACTCATCTCATCAGTGAAGATTAGTGCGCCATTAGCATGCTACACAAACAGTCTTTCCTAAAGATCCTGCTATACAGTAGAGCTTAGTGAATCTGAAAGGGAGAGGAGGGGTTGCAACATGCCAATGATAACAAACGGTGATGTGAATTAAAACACAATGTAGGAAAGCTTCCTGTCACATGCCTAACATGTAGAAAATTCCAAGTAAATAAAGCAGCAAATTGTCATATGTTATTTCCCGATAGAGGTTAAACTTACAGGAATATGTACAAGAATGTTGAAACTAAAATCTGTATTTTTATACTTTAGTGCCCAAGTTGTAGTTTTCTTCTCTTAATGTATCCTAAAAATGGAACTGGGCCAGAATTTTCCTCAAAAATAAATTTGACGCATGGTTAAAATTCAGCTCCATCTTTAAATATAATCTCATATTCATGAAGGTGCAAAAACTTTCTATCAGTAAAACATGTATTTTTCAGCACAAAGCAGAAGCAAGTGTCATAAACAGAGCAGGGGATAGACAAACAGAAGAATCCCTAGGCTGTATGAGGGATAAAGAATGGATGGGTATGAAGCATGTTAGAAATTTACCATAGAACACTAACAAAGCGGGCTTTTCTCACAAGTTCTGAGGAACAATTAGTATTCAGTGCAAACTGCCAGTGGGCAACTTGAAGGCTTCACATCTGGAGGAGTCTGCTCTGGAAAGGCTAAGGCAGCTTTGGGTGAACCCTAGATTGATTTCAAGAAAACAAATGAGTTTAGTATTTTCAATAGAATAAGAGTTTTGAGACATAATTAATAATTTACAGAAAAGGAGTTCTTTTAATGAATATATTTATATTTTAATAAATAGGCAGAGAAGCATTAGTCATGTGCTTAAACCAGTAATATATCTCAAAACTCTTTAGCATAGAAAATGAGGATGTTCATTTTTAATCATCTGTAATGGGGTCCTCCTGTCCATATCTCATATCATACACAGTAATTAAGCTAAGGAAAAACAACTGGCCAAACACAGTGTGAGACAGCTGCCAATCAATGTGTGACAAAATAATACCCTGAAGATGCTGGCACCAAACAATAAGTGTTTTATTTTGCTCAAGGGTTTTCTGAATCAGTTTATGCTAACACAACTGGAGCTGAGACAGGCTGTATTTGAAATTCTAGATGGGAAGCTGAAGATTCAGTGGAGCCGAGAGACAGGAATTATATATGAAAAGCTGTGCACATATGAAGGCTATTCACCAGCCATTACATGACAACTGCCTAAGTTCTCTGTTCCTTCTTAGGTTGGTGCCGAGAGAATATCCTCAGATATATGAGGTTAGGGTTGGATCACATTCTGTGATCTCAACACAGAAATCAAAAAGCATCCCTTGAACAATAATTTCAGGCCAATACAAATTCAATTTGGTAGGCACAGAACCAGCTATGATTGGCAATATGGGCATAACGAAATGTGCATAAGACCATTTCTTAAAATATTTCTTGTTAAATTGGGTAATGGGTGAAATCAATTTTGCTGAGGTGAGCTGTGGGGATTATTTTTAATAAGTGAGTACATTTGTTTCTCACTTGTGAATTCTCTCTCATTATTGAATATATTTGTTTTTATTAGAAATACATCATTCTTTTATTTTTATCATTTTAAATGAAAATATAATTATATTATTCTTCCTCTTTCTTTTCTTGTCTCCTGCTCTTCTATGACCCCTCAACTTGCTCCTTCTCAAATGTATATAACCTCCTTTTCTTATTGTTACACACACACATACACACATGCACACTCACACACAAATATACATATAGGAATACTGCTTCTCAGTCTATTTAGGGTTACTTGCATGGTTTATGATTTCAGAGCTGACCAATTGTTATTTGTTAACCAACTAGAAGACTCATCCTTGAGAAAGACTGTTTTTCCCACTCAGCATTCCTTAGTTGCCATAGTTCTTAGTTTAGGGGTTAAAAACTCATGAGAGTTCTAATTCTATGTTAACATGTTCAGTGGTATCATACCTGTTAAGGTTTTGTTTAGGCAGCTGTATTATTGAGGAATCCTGAGTGATGTTTACCTGTCATTTCTAGGAGAAATTATCTTGGTGGATTTTCTGGTCTTCTGGCTCCTGCAGTCTTTCTAGCTTCTCTTCCTTGATGCTCTATGAACGAACCCTAGTTTCAAGAGTTCTTTTGTAAGTATAGCTACTTAGGCTGAACACTTAGACTATGTGTTTTAATAGAAAGGTTTGAGCAATGAACCTGAAAGGTCTCCCTGGTTTCATTTACTAGTTATTAGCTTGGCTTTATCCTGTCATTTTTGTATAATTATTCGCATTAGATTTTTATAAGGTGACCATTATCTCAATATAGGTATTTAACAATTAAAATGTTTTCAGAAATATTTTAGAATGTATGTGAATTTCAATTAAATTTTGAAATTTAAAGGTTATTCTCATTGCCTCATGACTACTAAGATTAATTACTAATTTGTAAAACTGCACACAGAAGTAAAACAATATAAGAACTCACAGACTTTCTAACCCAAAAGTTTTTCTTGAAATCCACATATAATTTAATTTAAACATCTTCAGAGAACCCAAATTATCAAAGAGGGGAAGAGTTTTTCTAGTAAGGGCAAAATGCTTTAGGATTAACCTGACCATAGATCTTCTGATTTCTCTTTAATCTATCTCTCTCTCTCTCTCTCTCTCTCTCTCTCTCTCTCTCTCTCTCTCTCTCTCCTCAACATTTCAGCTATCCTTGAAGAAATCTTTTCTTATTCTTTCTTTCCTTTTCTATTCTTCTTTTTCTTTATCTTTGTTTTGCAATCTTGGTCAAAATTTTTATCAGTCTGATAAAAATCATAGCAGGAAGGTAATATATAAATTTATGCATAAATCAACATTACATAAAAATACCTGACAGAGTATAGAGAATTCTTTTACATTCAATTTAAATTTTACTTAACTCAAATTAGACTTCACAAAAAGCATTAGAATTTCAAATAAAATATTATTGAGTTTCAAGTTAATGGAAACCAGTTATAATGTATATATTGCCTCATGACCACCAAGATTAATTACTAATTTGTAAAACTTGTAATAATACAAGTTTTTAAATATATATATACACATATATATGATATATATGTATATATATATATATATATATATATATATATATATATATATATATATTCATGGTACTTAATGAAGGGCTTCATAAATTTTCACTCAAATTATTGGAATCTTTTGTAAAAGTCAGTATTGGTTTTATATAATAAAAGTTACATTTGTAAATATAATTGATATATAATTGTCATTTTGGAGGCTTACCATTTCCCAGTTCTTTCAGATCTATTGTTAGCTGGTTCAACTCAGCTATTTTGGCCCAAACTCCTCTCCAAGTTGACATTTTCAATCTTTCTTCTCTCAATTTCTGACTAAATTGCTCTGCATTGCCTCATACTGACTCTAACCATCTGTTCTAATCTTCAGGCTCACTCTTATTCTCTGGCTTCTTCTGTCTTCCCTGGTATCTAGTGTGTTCCCTCTGCAACCGGTAAAACTGTCCTGCCAAAAACTGCCTCTGAACACTATGACCTGAATTACCACAAACTGAACTGCCATGACCTCAACTCCATTGCACTGCCTCTCACTGAATGTCAACTCAGACCTAGCAGAACTGACTTTTATCTCAGAGATCTGTTTGCCTCTGTCTCGTTGGTGCTGGGATTAAAGCTTTTCTTTACCTGGAACTTTCTCTATTCTAGGCTGGCCTTGAACTCAGAGATCTGCATACTTCTGTCTTCTGGGATCAAATGTGTATAATAAGAACATGTATTTATTCTAGCCTGAGCAGTCATGTTGCTAGATTAAAATTACTACACCATCATTGGTATCACTCATAATTTTTTTCTTCTATAATTTTATTAAGTTGTATCTTTTGTTAGCTTGACAGAGTTTTTGCATTTCAAAGAAACAACTTTTTGTTTCACTAATATTATGTGTTTTTTTGTTTTGTTTTGTTTTGGTGTTTTGTTTTGTTTTATTTTGGTATTTCATTGATTTCAATCATGATCTTTTAACATTTTTCTTCTATGTGCTTTATGAGCTGTTTTTAGTAAAATTAGAAGACTTTGGTTGCTATAAAATATGGGGAAACACAACTAAATGATATCTGCTGAGAGAAGATAACTACATTCACCACTAAATTAAAAAGACTAATATAGATTTAATAATGGAGAAAAATATGGAATTTAATTTAGCTAAATGATCAAGGGTAGAGAAAGTGGGCTTCTATATTGAATGAAATCTAGTATTTCATCAGAATAAAATCAGTGAATAATAGCAAAAAAATTAATGGTCCATAAGCTAGATTTTATTATGAGAACAGTTAGTATTCTCTGTATTTCATATAAACTTGACTTGGGGATTTTGTTTCAGTTGGGAAAAGTGGTTATAACTCTGGCAGCACTGCCTGGAGACTGACCTGTGTAACAAAGCTCTAAACAAAGCCTCCTTATTCCACTAAGAAATGGATAGGACAGAAGCTACAGACAGCACACATGGGTCCAATACTAAAGAGAATAGTTGGGGTCAGAGAGTAATCAAATGGGCTGTAGAGGCTAAGGACCATATGCACGGATGTATGAAATATTTTAAAGTTAACGTGTATTGTTAAGAAAAAGAACTAAAAACCAATAGTCTTTGAGTCACAAAATAAATACAACATTTGGTTGGTAGGAGTACATAAAGTGAAGTGAAATCTTCTCAAGACAAATAAAGAAAATTAAAAATACCTGACTGAAATGATTGCTGAAAGCGATGATAAAATCAAAATAAGTGTATTTATGTGAGCATTTTACATGCAAACATGATCTATCTCTGGAAAAGGTGGAGATGACCCTTCATGAAAACTTAAATGTTAATTTCCAACATTTTTGCTTAGTTCATTTGACTCTTTCTTGCTCCTAATACATTTAGATAGATGCATTATGAAATTAAACACTTTGGCGCATATGAAAATATTATTCAGATTCTCTTCATAGGCCTTTAAAGAAAAAATTCTATAATCATATAACCAAACAAGAAATGTACAAAGCCAGATATGTATGAATTCAAGATACATGGTACTCAGGAGACCTCCACACTCATCAAGAAATCACAAGCCAGTTATTTGCAGAAACCATTGTTTCATGCATATGTCAAGGACATTTTTTGCTCAGTAATGGTATCTGTGCATAGATTCTTCAATGAGGTTCAATACAAAGGGGATTAAGAGAAAATGATATTAGAATTCATCCTATATCTTTTATGGGAAAGTCTAATACTTGGCAATCCTTGTGTCTTGATGATATTCATCTTCTATGAAGATTTTCTCTGCTACTTTAAGAAACCACTAGCCAGTTGTCTGTCCCTGTACTACCTCCCTGCATCCTCCCCTCACCTCATCACTCCATGCCATCCACCTCCCCTAGACCTCTCCTTCTACCTCTCCCCATGATGTCTAATCTAATTCTCCTTCTCATTCAGATTCAAGGATTCCATCTTGGGCCCTTCTTGTTACTTAGCTTCTTTGGGTCTGGGGTTTGAAACATGAGTATCCTATAATTGATGACCAATATCCACTTATTAGTATTTACTATGCTTGTCTTTCTGGGTCTGGTTCACCTCATGTAGGATGACATTTTCTAGTTCCATTGATTTAACTGCAAATTTCACGATGTCTTTGTTTTTAATGGCTGAGTAATATCCATTGTGTAAATGTATCCCATTTTCATTATCCATTCTTGGTTGAAAGATATCAAGGTTGTTTCCAGCTTCTGATTATTACAAATAAAGTTGCTGTTAACATAGTTAAACAACTTTCTTTTTGATATGGTGGAACATCTTTTGGGTATATGCCCAGGAGTGGTATGGCTGAATCTTGAGATCAATTTTCTGAGAAGCTTTCAAAATGAATTCCAAAGAGGTTGTACAAGTTTACACTCCCTGAAGCAATGGAAAAGTGTTCACCTTGCTCCATATCATCACCAGCATGATCTGTAGCTTCGATTTTTCTTTTTGGTCATTCTGAGGAATGTAAGATGAGACTTCAAAGTTATCCTTAGAAGAACAATATCAACTAACTGGACTACTCAGAGCACACAGGGATGAAATCACTGACCAAAGAGTATACATGGAAGGGCCCATGGCTCCAGATACATAGATAACAGAGGATGGCTGTATCTGGCATCAATGGAAGGGAGGCCCTTTGTCCTGTGAAGGCTTAATGCCCCAGCATAGGGGGATACTGAAGCAGTGAGGCAGGAGTGGGTGAGTGTGTGGAGGAGCTCCTTCATTCGTAGAGGGAAAGGGGAGGGGGATGGCATAGGTGTTTTTGAAGAGGAATCTGGGAAGGGGAATATCATTAATAATAATAATAATAATAATAATAATAATAATAAAGAACAGTTGTTATGATTTGTATTACTCTGATGTCTAAGGATATTGAACACTTCTTTAAGTTCTTTTTGGCCATTCTTCTCTTGAGAATTGTCTATTTAAATCTGTACCCCATTTAAAAAATTTGGTTATGTTGCTTGTCATTGAATCACTTTACCCTAACTGGGTGGGTTCTTTCTATAGAAGAACATGTATCTATTGTGTAGAAGAGAAATATTATCAGTTTGGTGTATAAATTATTGTGATGGCATAAGAATGAGATCAAAAATAAAAATGCTTGGCTAAGAAGGCAATGGAAAAATATATCTGTTAAATAATGTTTGGTGAAGGCGTCTTTATGTCTTCCATTGTTGAAACTTCTAGAAATATAGACATGAAAGTACCCAGTATAAATTCTCAATTTGATCAGTCTACTGCAGTTACTGATGGATTCATCTTTAGAGATGCTATGTATCAGTGAGTAAAAGCTTTGAAAAAAACATAATTTATACCAATTTAATATTGGTAGTTAATATAAAATCTCCAATAGTAATGTACAGAGGACATGAAAGATAGATGACCTTTAATCATGAAGGCATCTGGTATTACTTAGAGAAGACTTACAGAAGATACACTATAATAGATGTCCACATTGAAGGTAAACAGAGAAGAGTTGATAATCCTAAAGTCTAGGAAACTATAAAACTTTAGACTATATAGAGGAAGAAAGAAGCCATTTAAAAAATAATAGGCCTGACACTAAGTATTTTGATTCTGAGACAAGGCTAAATAATCAAAGATCAAACAGGAAAACATTGTTTCTTAAATGTTTTAGCAATTATAAAGACACAAATGACTTTAGCAGGTGATAGGTCAGGTGTTTGGGGTTTCATACAATTTCATCTTGCATTGAGGGATGCATGATTTAATAAAATTTGAGTAAGGATCTATTCACAATTTCCGGGCTACCCTGATAATTGTAAGCACTAGGCTAGTATTTTACCTCTTGGTATTTTCTATACAAAAACCCCGCATGCATTTCCAGATAAACATACTACAAGGTATACACAGGGTATATAAAAATTGAGCTGTAAGTATAAAAAGAAGAACCTACTGAAGGTATACAGAGGGTGTATACAAATTATGCTGTAGGTGGAAAGAGAAGAAACTAATGTCCAGTGAGTGTAGCAGGATTTAACTTTGATAGAGGAATATTATTTCTGAGGTTAGGGATGGTTTAAAATTAGTCTCATCATCAAGAAATATGGAAAAAGGAAACTTTTCTCTCAAAATACAATTAGAGCATAATTATGCCTATTTGTACCAGTGAGGTACAAGATAGTCCTAATACCCAGTCCATCCTTTTGTTGACTAACCAGCACCTCTGTCATCTATCCTAACTAAAACACTTAGTTCTGAACCTGGCTTTTTCCTTGGCTTTAGGATGAATGTCAGCTGATGACCATACACTCAGATCTTTTCTCTCAAAGTAAATAGCTATAAGTTTTCAACCCCATCAGAAATCCAGAATGACTGAGTTGACTATAATTGTGGGAAGCACAAAGCATAGCTTCTAAAACTTAGCCAATTTATAGAGACCTCTGAACACCTGGACACTCGCTCTACTTCAAAACGTTGGAGCATCTGTTCTTCTGCCTTCTGGCCCAGGATCATCTGACAAACCTTAGTGCTGCAGAATTATAAAGGGCTGATTACTCTGTCTAGGCAGATATAATCAGTCGACTATTCTGCAAGTGTGTCCTTTTCTGGACAGTAATTTGTCTGTAGAAGGAAAGTGGCAATTCTAAAGGAGTAAGAAGAGAAGAAGAAGAAGGAGAGGAGAAGCTAGGTGATGAAAGAGAGATAGAGGGGGGAGACAGGGAAGCAGATGTTCATGTATCTCCACCAGTCAAAGATAGTTGATATATCTAGGTTGGGTAGTGGGTTACACCTCTGATTGAACAATACCAAACTTATAAAGCCTATGATTAACATTTCTTAAAAAAATGTATAAATGCAAAATGAAAAGGGGGCATGGGATAGGGGTTTTCTAAGGGGGGGGGATGGGGAAACGGGATGGTATCTGAAGTGTAAATGAAAGATCTAATTAAAAAAAAAAGAAAAAAAAAAAGGAAAAAAAAAGGATGTTATTTAGAATATTTTGCTACAAGATGATAAGTGAAATGCTAGTAAATATGGTTCCAGACACTACAATAGCTTTAAAATTGTTACACAGTTTATGTAGTAATGCATACAGAAACTTTACATGTAAAGATGTATGAAAATCATTAAGTGTTTCTAATATCCAGAGAACAGTGATGCATAAATTATCTTCTGTTACCATATTTTCTAGTTCTTGAGGTTATAGGCAATAAGTCTGTTGTTCATATGAGCTCTTAGTGTAAAATATACTTATATAAGCAGATACCCATATGTATATAAAATATATATGTATGACATGTCACATACATATTTTATAAATATAGTAATACATACATTTGCTATAAAATACAAAAAAAAAAAAGAAATGTGGAAAAAAATTCCTCCAACATTTAATCCTGGGTGCAATATTTGATAAAATGTAATGGTCTAAATGATTTATAATGTAATTGTCATGCAAAAGTGAAGTCATATGCTTTTGAAAGTTAAGTAATAAATTATTCTGCCATGGACAAGTAATTCCACATATTATTACTTTCACCTTTTAAATATAGCATTAAACATAAAGATCTTTACAGTTTGACAAATGACCTCTGATTTCTAGAATAAAAAGGCCACCTTACACGAATATGCTAAGTGAATGCACATTTAATAGTGCTATTGAATTTTCAATTTAATTAGACATATAACTACATGTCTAATTGAAGCTAAACTCCTTCTGTGTATGTATTATTTTAGGAAGGCTCTCTTGTAGGAAGTTTCCATGTGGCTCTGACACAGGTCTTGAGTGTCACCTCTCCCTCCATCTACATCCTTTTTGACCCTCTATAATTTCATCTCCCACTCTACTTTTTTCTTCCTTTTCCATAATCCCCTTTGTATCATTACACCAGCTAGGCTCTCTCCACTCCTTGGAAATCACTTCCATGCCCCCTTACTAATCTCATCTAAGCCTATTCCATTGGGTGGGTAGCCATGAGCTTCTTCATTAACATACATTCATTTCAAGGGAGGTTTCTCTAATAAAGGCTGAGAGGACCATTGTCTGTGGGAGTAACCTAAGCAAGTATTTAGGAGATAGTCTAGTGTTATGCTCATTCAGATAAGCAACAGTATTATGTTACCCACATGACCTATTCTCTCCCTATCATAAAAAATGCCAGTAGAGACTGATCTGAGCTCTGAGCTAAAAAGTGTTCACAGCAGAGGTAGCAGAACTGAGTAACTTGTCCTGGGACAAAACTTTTTTTCTTGAGAGACACTCATACAGGTCTATTAAGCCCAGATAGGGATCCCTCAGACCAAAGAATGGATGTCACCAAAGTCCAATTTGGTGAACCAAAGAGTTTTACTGGAGGTATTGTTTCCAAATATCTCTGGTCCAAATCATTCTCAGGCTGCTTGGCCGGCTCTGCTTTTTCCAGGCAGCTGGTCTGGTCTCTGCGTCTCCGCAGCTTTTCTCCTCTGAGAGTCTTCTTGAGAGCTCAGCTCTCTGTCCAGGCATGGAGGAAATGTTAACACAACAGAGGTGTAGTGAAGTTTGCAAGAAAAAAATGTAAGGAGACATGAAGAATATGTCTCCTAACAATACACTATTTAAAATGTAAATACATTTTAAATAGTTTATTGTAAACAGTTCATTATGTATTTGGTGCAAGTGTATTTCTGTGTTATGCTAAATATTTTCAGAACAAGCAAAGCCTCTCTTACAGTGATCGTATGCACCTGAGTGGTGTCAGTGGAAGAGACAGGATTTGGGGGAAGATAATATAACTTAAACTAATCAGATACAACTATGAGATGATCCTAACATAAATAATATGCAGTTAAAATAGAACATTTCTGTTTGGGAGTTTTAAACAACTATCGTTAGGACTTACTATTTAAAAGCATGTGGGGAGAATAGATAAGAAAGGAAGGTAGAGACCACAGTGATTCTTCAGAATGTTAGACCACAGCTGCAAGGTGTGTACGTGGGTGCGTTAGTGAGAGGAGACCTGTGAACAGGAATACAGAAATACAGTGGCTCTCTAACAAGCCCTGATTATTACAGAACACTTGCCAAAGTCACTATCTGAAACATATTAATTTAATCTGAACTAAGCAGTTATTAGAAAGACTGCAATAAAATATTAGCTGGCAACGTGGCTCAGTAGGTAAAGGCTCTTTCTGCCAACACTGCTGCCTGAGTTCAAGCCCCAGGACCCACATGGTGGAAAGAGAGAATCAACTCCAGTACATTTTCCTCTGGCTCTCTCTCATATTCTGTGGCTTGTGAGGAACTCTCCTCACAATTTATATTTGTAATTTATATTTATATATGATAAAATACATTAACTATCATTAAATGACATGTCTAGTAGTTGGGTAAATGAAAAGTTAATAACCCTGATATTTGCTTAACCCTGGAAGTAGGTTTCACTGAGTTCCCCAACCCTGTCGTCAGTGACTCAGTCACAAGTAATATACTTTTCCACTTCTATTTGCACAGGCTCCCGCTCACCTTATAAAACCGACCTTCCCTGCACAACTTAACTTCCCACTCAGAGGCAGCCATTTTGTGTCCTGGCTCATTAAATCTCTCCAGTGAGACCCTGTGGTATGATGTGACTCTAAAGTAACTCTTCAGTTCCCCAAAAGCCTGGATACCCTTTCACCAACTGTATTAGGTCTAATAAAAACAGTGTATAATTACAAATATGAAGTATAAAAACATTACATTCCCACATGCTTCAATTTTAAAAATTAAGTTAATAAGACCTAACCTTTGAGATCATGATGTGTGTGACCTGTTTTCCTTGACTTCTACTCACATTTTAACCTTAATGTAATCCATGAAGAAGATAGCATAGAAACATAAACTTAATACAAAATGCTGTGTCTTAGGTACCCCAACCACTTGTAAGTGGGTACTGTGAAAGGCAGTCCATAGTATAGATTTCCCTGCAGCAGGAAGAGCATATTACAATGTCAGTGTTTGTTCACTCTGTGACACTAATATACCATGTGCCACCTGTCTTCTACCTGCATTCTAGACTGAATTGACAGGTGCATGAAAAACTTCCACATTCATCTCATATGTCCAAGAGTCTATGAGATGGAAAGCATGTATTCAAAATATAAAACTTCCTGCAAATGCAATTTTGTGTTATAATTTTGAAAATGCACACAGAACTCAAAGTATATTCCAATGGCTACATAAATTATGTATATATATATACATATATATATATATACATATATATATATAATCTTGAAATACTATTTCTATTAATACCATCATCATAGCATTTTAGACAGTACTCCTATCTGACAGTGTGTAGGAATATTCTATACAGAGGGAGGGAGAGGGGTTGTTAATTCTTTTAGACAAATTTCTGTAGTGTGGTTTTAAGTTTAAAGATATTTTCTCTTTTTTTTCTGAATGCCAAGCATTTATAAAATTTCAGCTGTGACTTGACACTGTGTTATCAGAATTTGATTTACATTACTGTTTCTGCTTTTGTTCATTTTAATAAGAAGCATGTAGGGTAAAGTATGTCTCTGTTCCTTTTACTATAGAACTTATTCTGAGAATCCCCATTATGAATTTATGAATGCAATGTAACTTTTGAAAACTCAAAATAGTCTAAAGAATTTTCACAGGAAAGCATCCAATTAGTTTCCCTTTGTGCCACACCTGGTTTTAATGAATACTCAGAACATCTTAGGTGGCACCACTGAACTAGAAACTCACCTGTCAGAGGATGAGCCAGATAGCTCTTATTCCATCTACCAAGCCACTTCTATGCTTTTAGTGTCTACCTTGGCTTCTCATTCACTGTTTTGCAAGTAGAGATAAAGACTTCACTAAGAGAAGATTATGACTCGGTATATCAGCTTGTGCATGCATGCACACACCCACACACATGCTCACACACACATGTACTTACACACACACACACATGCTCACACACACATGTACTTACACACACATGCTCACACACACACATGTACTTACACCACACACACATACACACATGCTCACACACACATACACTAAGAGAGCAAGAAACTTAAGTATATTTGTGAATGAGATGGAAAGAACTACTCCACCTTAAAATGACAACAAGAAACGTTTGAGGTAGAAAGTCCATTTGGCTCTTTTGTAGCAAGAAATAGGCTCTTGCAATGATACCTCACCAGAAACTCCTCTATCAGAGGAATAATTTATTCATTGATTCCATAACAAGCACTTAATTTGGGCATGCTATATATTAAATATATGAAGTCAAGGAAGTATGAATTCAGGACAAATATCCCCTTAGGACCCAGATGCAGTAGAATCCTGGTATTTTATTCACATACAAAATAGTCTCTTGTTAATTGTGGATACTGAATACGGAAAAGTATGGCCACTCCCTTAGTTTTAGTGAAGAATAGTAAAGAGCATATGGTATGGCTATTCATCATTATGATGTGTCAGTGCATCTAAGTATAGCACTTGAAGCAAAAAAAAATAGAAATATGTAAAGCTGGAATCATGCTTTTCCTAAAGAAGTGCTCTCTCCTTCTCTCATATCACATATGTGATATATATCATATGATACAAATTTTTCAAGATATATATAAAAACTTGCTATTAATATAAACAAAATAGATGATCTTTAGGTATAATTAAAATATCTCTAAGAATATGTTGTTGCATGAGATGTTTTTAATGCAGTTTTCATGGAGCGCAACAGCATTCTGATTTTATGATTCACATTATATACTGTAAATAGATTTTTATATGGAGAAAATAGCACATCACCAACCACAAAAGTGAAAAGAAACCTAGATTAATTAAGGCTTCTACTGTCCCAAATTATGGGATATGAAATTTTGTTTTTAAATTTTAGATTATCTTTACATTTGAGTTGCATATATATATATATATATATATATATATATATATATATATATTACAAAAGTTAAATTATAGCGTTGATTTTAGCTGTGAAAAGCTAAGGTGAAATCCCAGATTTTGTCATTGAAAGACCTCAAAGTCCATTGGGTATAATATCAACCTGATCTTATTATTTGAGCTAAATGTTTGTATTCAGTACACATCATGAGTTACCAAAAGCCATCCCTTCTAGGAAGAAAAAAAAAAAAAAGAAACCCAAGACTTCCAAGTGTCTGAAATATTTAAAAACTTAAAAAAAGAACTTTCTCAAAGGAAGAAAACAGTGCCATTCTCCTACACTTGGCATATAAAAATAAACTCAGTCTTTAAAAGGAACAGAATAATCATTGTGCATTTTGCAATAAGTTTATAGCTACTAACTTCATATCAGATCATATATTCATGTGTGAATTGTTAACTGAGAGTTAATTTTCCCGCATATCTGTGAACATTTACCTTTGGTCATTTCTGTTTTGATATGTAGCTGTATTCTCGGCAACTATTTGCTGTTGCTTATGGAAGCCATTGCTTCTAGGACTCTGTGTCTTTTTTTTTCTTTTTCTTTTACCTGAGGCTTTCTTTTCTTTTTCTTTTTTCTTTTTTTTTATTATATATTTTTTTATTAGATCTTTCATTTACACTTCAGATGCCATCCCCTTTCCCCATTCCCCCCCTTAGAAAACCCCTATCCCATGCCCCCTTTTCCTTTTTGCATTTATACATTTTTTTAAAAAATGTTAATCATAGGCTTTATAAGTTTGGTATTGTTCAATCAGAGGTGTAACCCACTCCCCAACCTAGATATATCTACTATCTTTGACTGGTGGAGATACATGAACATCTGCTTCCCTGTCTCCCCCCTCTATCTCTCTTTCATCACCTAGCTTCTCCTCTCCTTCTTCTTCTCCTCTTCTTACTCCTTTTCTTCCTCTCAGTACTCCTCCCACCTTAGCTCCTCCTACACATCACCCTTCCTGTTAAAAGGAAACTTTTCTCTCAAAATATAATTAGAGCATAATTATGCCTATTTGTATCAGTGAGGTACAAGATAGTCCTAATACCCAGTCCATCCTTTTGTTGACCTACCAGCACCTCTGTCATCTCTCCTAACTAAAACATTTAGTTCTGAACCTGGCTTTAGGATGAATGTCAGCTGACGACCATACACTCAGATCTTTTCTCTCAAGGTAAATAGCTATAAGTTTTCAACGCCGTCAGAAATCCAGAATGACTGAGTTGACTATAATTGTGGGAAGCACAAATCATAGCTTCTAAAACTTAGCCAATTTATAGAGACCTCTGAACACCTGGACACTCGCTCTACTTCAAAACGTTGGAGCATCTGTTCTTCTGCCTTCTGGCCCAGGATCATCTGACAGACCTTAGTGCTGCAGAATTATTAAGGGCTGATTACTCTGTCTAGGCAGATATAATCAGTCGACTATTCTGCAAGTGTGTCCTTTTCTGGACAGTAATTTGTCTGTAGAAGGAAAGTGGCAATTCTTACCTAGTGGCTGTCTCACCACAACTGGAGTAACTCCAAGGATGCTCAATTTCTTCTTAGAATTTAACATAGGAAGCTGTCCAGAGCAGACAGGTCTCTAATGAAAATGAACATTAATACTGAAATGTTTGTCATGTCAATTCTAAGGATTTCTGATGTTTTGAAAACTAGCTATCCATGTAAGGTAATCTGGACTGTTGCCTGTTAACTCCACTCAGCTATTTCTAAATAAAACATAGAGAACATCCTTATAATAAACTCCAAGTCATGAATTTGCTATAGTCCCTTAATTCACAGGCTGACCATCTCAAATCAGTTAAAAAAGTTAAAGAAGGACTGGGTCTAAGCTTTGTATTCCTAAGTGTGTTATACTGGTACAATGCCTATGAGAGTAAACAATATTCATCTCACTCTTATATCACTAAGAAGCTCATGCCAATGAAAACCTTAAAATTTGTAAACAAAGTAAATTGGTGCCATTTAAGAATTTATATCTTCATCTTGATATTAATTATACAGATTTCTACTAATAGGTTATGGCTATGCAATAAACCCTAGCTAATCCTCTCTATTCCGACAAAACCACTACTTTTCCCTAGAGAGACCGCCCAACATTTACCACCTTAGTCCCCATGCCCAGGGAATAGGGGCGCTGACTCATCATCTTTAGGATAAAATACCCTGCACAGTTTGCTGTTGGCTTACAGCTGGTGGGTGTGTCTAGGTCGGTATCTATCAGGCCCCGCTTTTTATCTTTCCTCAAAAATATAAACTCCCTACTACTCACCAACAGAAACAGCACTTTTGAGTGCTGAAATAATCAGTTCCACTTTTTCACTTCATCTGTAATTCTAATTCCTTAACTGTAAAGTCCAACAGCTTTAACTGGCTATGTAATTAACAGAGCTAGTACAAAAGGAAAATGTTGAGTTTCTTGTACTGCATGTAGGCCCATGCAAGTGAGGGTCCTCTTGCAGGTCCCTAGATTGCATGCACATGAAGCCACCGATAGGACTTCCATCAGTTCATACTTACAGATATCAGGTATTCTCTGATATCTCAGGACTCTTGTCTTTTGCCCTTGATAATCACATTATGACACATTTTGTTCTCTGTATGAGTTGACTTTATCCTTCACATTGTTGACATACTGGGATGGACAACTTTGTATCATGGAGAATTATACTGTCTATTGAAAAGTATTTAATGTCATTCCCTTCTCTGCTTGTTACATACTACTAGTACCCTCCCAATTCTATTGCCAAATATCAAAGGTAACTTTTTCAGATACTACAATAACACTGCTGTTTTCTGTGGACACCCACTGCTGCACATGCTAAGGGTCATGTCTACAAAGCACAGAGAATCATTACACTGCTATGCCTAAGAGCTCTGGGAGAGTCTCTGAGTTCTAGAACACCAACTCTATTTCATCGTCACCACAACAGACATCAGCATGATCTCTCAAAGATTAAGCTCAAAGTCCATTTAATGGCTTAAAATCTTTCTTCACAGCATTTTCAATATTTGTGTAACCCTACTGTAATATTTTTATATTCTTCTGTCACATATGTCTCTTACCGCACTCATATTCATGACATATTAGCTTTTAGGTTAGTTTTAATATCATCATCTTGCCTATTCTTACTTCATACCACACAGACTATTGATTCCTTTCTGCCTGGCACAACCATGCTGTATGGATGCCCTGTCACTAAGTGTAAGTAATTAAGAGAGATTGATGATTTCAGTTGTTCAAGGCATTTCCATAAACTAAAAGGAGTCAATCTTAGTGACATTACACTGAGACAATAAGAAATTTCTTGCAAGCATATGTTCCAATATGGGAAGATCAAAGCAGTAAACTTCCGTTATATCTGTCATTTGTCATGGCACTCATAAATTGTAACTGTGCTTCATTTTCTCCAAGCCTAATTTGGTATCATAGTCTACACATGTTTGAAGTATATGCAAGATTTATTATCCTTTTCAGAGTTATACTGCTTAACGTAGTTACACATTTTTTATTAAAAGACATAAAAGGAATAGAAAAGTACAAGGCAGGAAGAGAAAGACGCAGAAAATGTTTCTATGTTGGGTAATAATTTTAAATCTCTCAGCATGTGTAGCATGGGGTCTTCTTTAGGTAATTCTCCTTTCTTTGGTTTATGGACTGATCATCGTTATAATTATGATATTAATGACCAACTTTTATAAATGCAATAATAAAAGTATATTGGTAAGCCAAACATAGTGGCACACACTATCAATCCCACACATGGAGTTTGAGGTAGGAGGATTGCAACCTGGAAGCCAGCATAGGCTACACAGTAAGTTGCTGCTAACGACAACCAAAGGCAAAATATAGCTGCTCTCTGAACACTTAGTACACAATGTCTTTATGTCTTTGATGAACCAAAACATATTGTTGGCTTCAGTCTTTAAGATTAGGACAATGATGCTTTTCTTCATTTAGTAATTCTTGTGTTTCTAATTGTAAAACCCTATACCTATAGGGTACCTTTCTACTTTGTATACTTATTGCCAAATGTTTAAGATAATAAACATATTGAGTTATAAAGCACTTATCTCTACTTTTTCACCATCCTTACTTCCAGATGTTTGAATTATAGAGCACATGATCATTATCTGAGCTCATCTTTCTGTACAGCAAAACACTGTGAGTTAGTGCTCATAACCACATAATTCCCACTGGCTGTCATTTTTCCGTTATTTTTGCCACAGTCCTAGCTAATATCATTTAAAAGCACACAGCTTGCTTCATCCTCACATGAGTACATTTGGTAACATGTTCTGTAAGGCTTGTCCGGCCAGAGTTATTGTATTATACAAGAAAGAATACCTTTACATTTAGTACTTGTTCTTATTTAAGATAAAATTTCTATTTTATTTAGAAAAATACTGTACATTGAATTTCATACTTGCATAACTGTCCACATGCTTGTCATAGCATGTAGACACTCTTCAAATATTGGTGGACATGGTATTAGTTAGAGAACAAGACAGGATTCTGTGACAGAGGCTCAGGATACACCCTTCATGGATGCGCTGACTTGAGAATTCCAAATTAGAGTTCTTCACGATTACACTTTGATTATGGATTTAAATCTCTTGAAGTCCATCTGCTCATCAAAGTGTAATTTACTGTCAAATCCAATAAGTGACAGAATATCTCTTTCCTTTATTTCCGGCCTTGTTTTTGGCACATCAAAGTTGATTCAAATATGACAAATTTTCCGCCGACAGCTGGACTATTGTTCACTGTGGCCAAGTGAGGAGTCTGTTGCAGGGAGCAGACAGGCTGGCTGCCCCACACATGTTGCCATTCTATGGTGTTCCTCCGTGCATTTATTACTTCTCAAATTTCCCCATGTTGTATTTACTAATTTTCTCCCTGTATGCTCTGTTAGTCCTATGAAATGCATATATCACATATCTAACAAGTTTTGATATATAACCTGTGTCTCAGGCTTGTTTTATTTTTAAGTGAAAATTTCACCTTCTTTTCTCTTATCTTCTCTACTTTGAAACATTTAGTGGGCTCCAGTTTTGCTTCTATTTCAAGTGCAAGTCATAGCTTAGAAACAGAGAGGTTCTTAGTGAAGGTCTTTCCGGGTGATAAGTGTCATGCTTTAAATTTTCCTTACATTTCTTTTTCTTGATATATTAAATTTATTCATTGTGTATTTCACACATAATGCCCACCCCTTCCCTCCATTCTGTTTCATATGTGAGTCCCTCCTCTCTCCTACCAAAGAGAAAAACAAATGAGAAAATGGAAATCTCAGTTAAAATTCAGAGTATCATTTGAAACACTTTTATGGAAAGCAAAATAGCCTGGTTAATCATGACAAATGAACTATAACTGGACTTTCTCTTTCCATTGTTTTAATTCTCTGATGTTAACTGGCTTTATCCTCACTCAATTCCCCTTCCAATGGGTCAATAGAAGGCCAGTGGTAGCCTAGTGCTGAAACAATCAATGCCTGGGTCCATCTGCCTACATTACAGCACCATGAGAACATGATTTAATTTAACACTCTTAGAAGAAAGGCATGTGTAGACAAGGTATTGTTATTATCATATGCCATTGCAATTATGTTATTATGCTAATTACTACCATCTATCTCTTATTATACCAAAGTTACTTATTTCACCATATATATGTGGAAATAGAGATCTCGACACACCCCCCAAACCCCCATCTGTCTTTAGGAAAATTTTAGCTCGTTGACATTGATTTGAGGGCATATATTCTTCCAAATCTTGGAGGATATAGCATGAGTTAAGATTGTAACTGTTTCTTAGATATTGGTTTGGAGTATTATATCAGTATGCATGTATGTATGTATGTATGTATGTATGTATGTATGTATGTGTCTTTATGAGAATTGTCACTGTCTGCAGTTTCTGACACTCAAAGAGAGTTTTGTAGGAATATGTTTCCTATTAAAAAGGATGTACAGAAGAAACCAATTCAGTGTTTCATGCTATCTTTACTTGAATGTGCCATAATAGCAACTCATCTGTACGATAAAATTGGTACTTTCCTTGTTTTTAATCTACCTGTTGGTGTGTGTGTGTGTGTGTGTGTGTGTGTGTGTGTGTGTGAGTTCATTTGTATGAGGCATCCAGGTTCATGCTTGCATGTAGAGGGTATTGGGCCTCCATGAAAGTCAGTCCTCATCCTCCATGGTTTTAGAAATGGTTTCTTGTTTCTACATATTTTAGACTGGCTGGCATATGTACCTTCAGATATTCCCCTGAATGTCTCGCATCTTTCTGTAGGAACTTTGGGATAACATACAAAGTGATTTGTTCTTGGGTGATGAAGATCCAAACCAAGCTATCACCCATTTATAGCAAGTACTTTGAAAAATGTTCCACTTTTCCAGCCCATAAAATGAGTACTCTCAATAAATCTGAAAGTGCAATAAATGATAATGCTTTAGATGATTGAAGGGCACATCCAATAATACATTTCCATGTCAATGTCCATAAGACTGAAATACATTTACACTTAATCATTTCATGTAATGGGGGGGGGGGGGTATGGACAGCATGATATGTCAGGAGCTAACTCAGATCTTGGGTAAAGTACTTGAGTAAGGTTAAGGCTTTCCTGGAAAGTCTCTTATATCCCTCCCATGTCTATTTCCCATATCTCTGATCACTTAGTATCTACTACAAGGGGTTGTTCAGTGGAATTATATTGTTTTAAAACAAAGTACTATAATCTTTATATTACATCTGCATCTGTAATAGTCTCAACTGGAAGGAACTTTTAAAGCATTAACATACAAAGTAATGATTTTATTAATACACATTTATACGCATGTACATGTCTATCACTTAGTTTGCTCATATTCATTCCTAAAAAACCTCTGTCACTTCACCTTTTACATTCAAGAATAAATATTGATTGATAGATGATAGTTATATGATAATCAAGCAGATAGATGATAGACAGAAAATAGACAGATTAGAGGTACATATTTATTCTTTTAATCTAGATTATTCACGTGGAAGAAAGTATATGATACCTGTCTCTTAGATTGCTTATTTCAATTGACACATGGTCTTCAGTTCCTTCACTTCCCTTCAAGGAATAGTGTAGCTGGATCCTGTGTGAATTACACATTCATTTTTGGAAAGGACTGCCATACTGATCTCCATGGCAGCTGCATTTGTGTACATGCTTAACAGCAGTACATAGCACGCATTCCATGTCTGCTTGTATTTGTTCCTGTTTGCTTTCATAACAGTGCCATGACGACTGTAGTGAGATGCAGTCACTGTGAAGTTTGATCATGCATTTATCTAATGTTCCTACATTTGAGCTCTAGGCCTGCAAGTTATTATTTAAATATTATTATAAAGTATTTTAAAAGGTTTTCATGTACAGGAACTATAAACATAATTCTATGATATAAATGTCTAAATAATATTTGATAATTTATAGTGTTCATACTATTTCTCAAATATTTTTAGATATGATGATTAAAGTAATACTATTTATAAATTTACCTATTGAAAACAAAACTTTTTGTTACTTTAAAATATGACTTAATGTTATGTTGCAATTCAATTTATTAGATTACTAGAAGGGTGTGTTTACACAGGTAGTTATTCTTATTTTCTCATTTTATTTTTGCTTTTTAATTCAGGGAAGAATAAGAATAACTGGATATTTTATTACCATAAAAGAAAGACAATAAAAGAAGTACAGGATCAATATATTTAATTTCCATGAACTTCATTGATTAGCATAGACTGATGACAATCTTGGAATTGAGAAAACATAAATTAATAAAGACATTAAAGAAAAGAAGATTGGATTCCTTGTGTTCTTAAATATAACATGACCAACACTTAGCACCATTGCTGTACACAGGGGAGTCACATGTAACAGGATATTTTCCTGTTACAGTGTATTTGCAGTCAAGCTTGGTGATTGGGCAGTAGAAGAGGTAGGTGGAGTCAGGAGTTGGGAGGAAAAGGAGGGGGAGGAGGAAAAGAGGAGGAAGAGAGGCAGGAAGCAACATGGAGGAAGAACCATGGATCTCTAGTAGTCCAGGTTGCAATTTCTATCAAAAGGTTAGATATTGGGTAACAATTCTAATTGGTTGGGCATCTTGTGTATTGAGCATTTGTAAATATATAAGTCCAGTGGATAATCTTTGTGCATTAAGAGTCTTAATTCTACCTGAAACTGCAAGTTTGGCGGGTATTGCCTGGGGCTTAGCAGAGAACCATGAGGGTGATGTGGTTGTCCCAAAATCCATATTTTAGGGCATGGTCTCTATGGAGCTAATCAGCAGAACCACCACCATGGCAAAGTCTTGAGCACTGCACTTGGCCTCTGGCTGCTTTTAGTACCAGGAACATGGTGGGCAGCCCAGATACCTAGCAGAGGACTGCGTTGTGGCTTTTCTAAATCCCTCCTACTTCAACACCTCGTTCTGTTTATTTAACGTCTGGAGTTTTACCTTTGCATGGAAAAGCTACATAACTGTACAGAATAATTTAGTGCCATAATGTAAAATACATTACTATTTAGAACCGTAAATGGATTGCAAGGATACATATTATGTAATCTGCTAAGGTGCTAAGAAAAATTATCATTAAGAATAAAAAGAAATGACTTAAAATCATACTAAAACCTGCCATTACATAGTGTATCAAGAAATAGAATTTTGGGCAATGTCAATTTTACTCATTCCCCAACTCTTGCCCATAATTAAGAGAAGTTGCAATTAGGTGGATATATACGTAGGTTGATTTGTATGCATATTTGTTTACTCATGACATATTAAATATATCAGTATATTTTGCATTAAATAATATAAATGAAGAAAATAGACCCATAATATTGTCTTGTAAAGTGACTATGGCAGATGGCATACATGCTTTGCAAGAGGAAGAAAGCCAACATTTGCAAAATTAGTTTTGTTCAAAAAGTGGAAAAACTATCCAATTCTTTACTAAACAATTAACTATAAAATAAATTGCTCATGTGAAATTTTATTAAGAGTGCTAGAACATATTATACAACTGCATATGGCAATGAATGATCACATTTTATTGAAAATGCGGAACCTTTTCTATGGATATTCTTACTTGCAGAGATGTATGCTGATAGATAGATCTATAGGTCACTTAGATGACAAATGTGTTTTCTAAAAACAATGAAGGAAATAAGTTAATATAAAACGATACCAATAGTAAACTATTTATAGTATTTTGACATGTATTTTTGAGTGAGGCATCAAATAATCTAACAGTGAACTTCAAATTGTCTATGAAGGTTTATGAGGTAATTACATTTAAGGGGAATTATTCTTTATGCTTTAGAAATTACATAAACTAGGGCTGGAGAGATTCTTCTGTGGTTAAAGGAACTGGCTGCTATTGCAGAGAACTATGGTTTGGTCCTAGCACCAAAATTATAGCTCATAATTACTCATGACACCATGACAGAGGAGTCAATGCCCTCTTCTGATCTCTGTAGACACTAGGCCCATATTTGTCATACACACATACATTCAACCAAAACCCGTGAAACATGAAAGTCTTAAAATATAAACTAAAATGATATCAGAACAGAGTAGAATCTGAACTTTGCTTTGGAATATGAAAAGAACTGAGGAGTTTTAAACACTGAGGTGCACAGCAATGTGGAGATCACTGCGTCACCAAGCTTCCTTCGGGAAAAACTGGTTTACCTATGTTTTTTTCCTTAAAAACTCATTGATTTCATTTCATTTCATTTCAGCCTTTAAAAAGAAGGTCAAACAAAACCCAAAGGTTCACACTAGAGAAGGAAGGGGTTTCTATCACAAAATATTAGAGCAAGGATGTTCCAAAATATCATGCCATTCTCTGAACTTAGGTTTCCTGATGATGTGATGCAAATCAGGTACAGAGAAACAAATGCCTTGCTCTCACTGACATGTAAAATGGAAGATTCGAGATTGCTGGACTTCAAATTAGAGTGGCAATCACTAGAATGTGCTATGGAATGTGAATTCCCAAGACTGACTCTCCTTGTCCTTTCTCTACCTCTTTGATAAAATAACTGACTAAATCAAGCTAAGGGAGAAAGGGTTTTCTCTAGCTTATTTTTCTAGCTGTAGTTCATCAAGGGAGCAAAGGCCTGGTGGCAAGAGTTTAAGCAACTGGCCACTTCTAATCCACACTCAGGAAACAGGAGATGATACATACAAGTTTCTACCTAGCATTTTTCTTCACTTAGACCATCCAGGATACGACCAGGGAATGTTCTACCAGCGCTGAGTGAGGTCTCACACCTGTCAAGGCAATAACTGCTACAAGCCTGCCTAAAAGTCTAGGCCTAGTTGACTCTAAATCATAAAGTTTATGTTTTTAAAATCATTCTATCCTTGAACTTTGATTAGAAGAGAAACACATCATCAGCAAAACACTGACCATTTTTTCCTCAATTAGAAAAGAATGTGGGCATATCTGTCTGTAAGACTGGGGTTACATAAAAATAAAACGCAAATACAAGTCTGAAACAATATATTGTCAATGAATGTTTTAACCTGTTGCATTTAATTTATAGTACAAGAATGATATAAAATATCACTCCTATATATTATCTCTATAACATAATATATATGTATATATGTGTATATATATATATATATATATATATATAGAGAGAGAGAGAGAGAGAGAGAGAGAGAGGATAATATATTTATATATATTATAGGAGTACAAAAGCATGAAGAGATTTACTAGGTGTAAAATATTGGCATGATATTTTGAACCTTATAAGGGCATCATAAATACCATGGAGAACACACCAAACAATTTCTTCAGTTTTGTTCTTTCTGACAATGAAGGAGGTTATGCTTTGATTCAATTGAGTCAAAGGGACTGGGTATGAGGTGCTAATTAAGGTCTTGGTGTGCACCATGCTAAACTGTTTTCCCACTGTTCTTTCCGTCTTTTCTAATCAGAGCTGGCAGGCTGGGGCTTCCATTTCCTTGATGCAGGACAGAATTTCTACTTCTGCCTGCCAATAATGCTTTGTAATCTGATATGTGAACAAGCTTCTCTCAAATGGCCTTTGAAGAGAGTCTCAGAAGTTTAGAAGAGCATAAAAGTTCTTTAAAAGCTAATAAGGCCCTTGGATCATTTCACCTTAATCATCCAAGCTTTTTGGTTGTGACTGGTGTTCTTTGAAGACAGTAAAAGAAAGACGGAAGATAATAGACAAAAATTTCTACCCATGTTAAGGAAAGCACAGAACAGCCAAGTTGGAAATTTAAGTAAATATATATATATATATATATATATATATATATATATATATATATCAGTATAAGTTTAGATATATATGAAAATTTGAGTAGATGATTCTTCTTTAGATACATAAATATAATTCATAAAAACAAGATGATAGAGAAGTGGATGACTCAATTGAGGTATATGTTGCTTACTTATTATACCAGTGCCTGTTCTACACATATGTTGTCTGTTTTTATTTTATCTTTATGCATACACATAGAAAAGTATGCAATATACATATTTCATGAGTGAGGAAGGTAAATTTGAGGATACAGACTGACTTTTTCAATATCTAGAACTATATGTAGAACAGCCAGGACAACACTCCCGATATAAGTTTTTAAAATGACTATGGGCTGCTGTACTGCCAAGATGTGTAACTTTCAACAACCAAAAAAATTCCAACTTGTAAATGACTTT